>NC_045490.1:13986043-14293762 GCF_009650955.1 Corvus moneduloides
ATATATTCAGTAATTGTATTTTTACTGGGAGCCACTCGATAAATTGTAGTAGACTGCTTGTCTCAATTCCTTTGGCAGTATTTTCCTCACTACACATCTATCTAGTTGTGTTTAAGAACCAGCTTCTACTTTATCTCCATTTGGTCCAGGATGACAAACTATTAATTCACTGGGTAAGCTGCTATTCTGTACAAAGAAATTTCTCCTAGTTCCTTATGTGCATTCTGGCACAGGATTCCTGCACTGTGGAAGGGATCACAGAGTTTCCTGTGTGCAGGAACTCTGGGATTACCAACAATTCCTCCATTATGTCCAAAATTATTTGAAGAGATTGCCCAGCTTTTGTGTGTCTGAGCAGCTGATTGAGAAAGGCTGTGCTGCTGTGGAAAGAAGCTGCAGCTCCCTGATTGGGGCTGTTTATTGCTTGCTGCCCTGCCAGGGAAGTGAGTTTGGGTTTGGGGCAAGTCAGCTGTCAGAGGTGATAGAAGCTTTTGGGATGATGATGTCTGGCATCTTTACGGGTGGTGAACTTCAAATGTGTCTGATCCAGCCAGACTGAGGTCACTGCTGACTGAAACCTATGGAGCTAGTTGGAGAGAATTTCTGTAGGCAGATTTTAATGTTGAGTGTTTCTTTTACACCTGTCTTGAATTACACCTACTTGAGAGGAGCAGGTGTGCAAAGACACAAGAAGTTCTGTCGGCTTCATGTGCCATAACCAAACTAAGCACGATAGAGATGTAGGAACTGCCTGTAAATACTGTCAGATGCTATTAACTTTCTTTGTAAGGAGCTATATATATATAGCATTTAGTGAGGTTTAAGAGCTCCTGGAGAAGGTCTGTGCAGTTTGGAAAGGAAGGGCCAGGATTTTTAACAAAATAACAGGGGATTTTGGCAGTTTCCTGTTATATTATTTTTCATTCTAAAGATCATTTTCTTCATCAATAGCCAAGTGCCCTTGCCTCATACCAGAGAGGCAGAGTTTAACTTGAGACATTTGTAATTTGAAGGCACCCTGTCATAAAGATGAAAACATCCTCAATTTCACGTTACTTCCCAGTTATCCTAAAAGCATGTAAAAGTCATGTAGCCCTGGCCTTGCTACTTAGAAGTAACTAAACAATTCTCTAGGGTATTTCATAACAAAAAAATCTCACAAGGTGTTTGTATATTTTTTTTTGTTTTATTGCTTTAATTTGTTTTTATTGTTTTAATTTGTTTTTCTTTCTCCCATTGTTCTTTTAATGATGTGGCTCTCTGCACTTTCAAATTTATGTCAGTAAGGAAAAGCACACTGGAGTTTAACTGTTCTGCTTACTGAGTAGACTCTGTTCTGAAGGAAGAGCAAAAGTCATGGTGCTAACTGTCTTGGCAGACATTTCTCAGCCAGGTGTGATTATACGTGGATGTGCATTTTCTTTTTGGAAGAATGTATTTGGCCAATATTAAATTGAAGCAGGAGATACTAAATCATATGGAACATTTCAGCCGCTTTTATTTTGATACAATCATGTGCAAGATGAAAATGAAATACCTTTTGAAAGAAACAATAACTACTCTGTTTTAAAATTCAATTACCTTTCCAAATATATGTAAAATAGAATATACCTATGGGAAACAAATCTGAAGCTAGTATGCTTGATTATTATACTACCACCACTTCTCGTGGCTTTTTATACCTGGCTCCCAAAGTGTAACATTTTGATTTTTAAATGAGCTAACCAGATATACATGCAAGACAGGCAACTTCTCTGTAAATTATCATATCATATGAATCCTTATCCCATCTGCTGTCCGTTTCCTTACAGCTGTCCTTTGTTTCATGCTATTCCTGTCACACAGTCCTGAAGAACCCACCGTTCACATAGTCCTTACTCTTCTGAACAATCCACTTGGAGGCTCAGGTATATTTTTGAAGGATTTAGCTTTTAAATCTTCACTGCTGGGAAGAACAGCTTTTGGGGTTTGCTTCTGCTTTTTTTTTTTCCCTTGGCTTTTAAAAATAATTTTGTCTAATGAGCACACTGTTGATAATATTAAGAGCAGTGCATAAAGGGTTGCTCTGAATAAGGCTTTTTTACTTCAAGCATGTTGTCTGTGTGGTGTCTCACATAAGTTATAAGGATTTCCTTTGCTTCTTCTCTTTATATAGCACATAGTGCAATTAAGGACTCTGTACGAATAAAGAGGTTGCGGCATGTTTTAGAATTTATTGCATTCATTAAAGTATTCCAAACTCAAACTTTTAAATATAGTGATATCAATTTCAGATATTTAAGGGGATAAGTACCTATTGAGGATTTAGGGTAAGGTTGATTGAAGAAGTAAATCTACTTTCCAAATGTCTACAAAGAAAAATCAAACGAGAAATTCAGTATCAAAAACATCAAAGACAATAATGCAGTTGCTTTCATCTCCAGTGTGTGCTTGCACTTCAAAGAAAAGCAAAATGCTCACCCTTCTGCCAGTACCCCCGAAGGAGGATGAGCCTATAGTTGAAGATAAGTCTCCATCACTTCTTTGAGAGAACAGGGGAAATAGAAGTAAAATTTTGCACAGGAAAATAACAGCTTTATAGTATTTTTTCACTGTAATGGTAGTATCACAGGACATTTCTCAAGAATCCTCTTGTTTCATTAAGGTATGCAAGTAATGTTGTACCCTTAAAACCCTGCTCTTCACTCAAAAAATTTATTTTCTTTGTCTCTCAAATGTAAGGATAAGGTGGTGTTCTCTGAGGTAATGTTCTTCATCCTAATTATCACTTCAGCAAAATGTGCTGATTGCACACAATTGAACATGTACATTTGCTCACTCACATCCTCCCATACTTTTTATCTTGGAATTGATGATGCTAGATTTAATTCTGTAAAGTCACTTTGTATTAACTATTGTGTGAGGGACATGTTCAGTAACTCTGACAATGTGAGGAGAGAGGGAGGTGAATCAAACTGTAATGCCTGTTTAAACAGTTTGCTGTGAAACCAGCAAATTTTAGGTCTGGCCATGCTATAGAAAATCATGCATGTAATGATTCCCCAAATTCAGATATATGATTCAGCACTCTTGATTGTCAGTGAAAATGTGGTCCCAAAACAATCCCCAGAACTTAAAACGGAAAAAAATCAGAACAAGAACATTTTCCTTCTGTACTCACTCTGGATATTTTTATTTTTCAGGCAGGGGTTATTGTTAAAGATATGCAGTAAACTGAAACCATGAAAATATCATAACTTTTATATCTTTGGGTGAGAACAGCTTTAAAATGGTTGTTGAAATGAGACTAAATCCAGTTTTGGCTTTTTCTCCATGCTGCTTTAGCTCAGTTTCAAAGCTATCACTGATCAGGAAGCTTGACAGGCAGTTTTTGCAAATCCTCACAATGAGCAGTAACAAGATTTAAAAGTGAAACCTCTGAAGAGAACCATTTTGCTCAGTCAGCTTTATAAATTCAGTTATTTAACCATCTGCAAGCTAGACTTATTTTATTTTTGTCTATCAGATATGAATCCTACCCAAATAAGAGTGTCAGAGCCTAGTGAATATCATCACACAAAATAATTGTACACACATTCACAGTTATTTCATAACATACCAATCAGCTGAAAAGGAGTTCATAGCGCAGTAAACTGAACAGGTTTGCTTTTAAATGAGGATCTATAAAAACAAAAATTTGGAAGTCCCTTTTACAGGGAAATGTGTCTTTGACCTTTTTTCCTTGTATTTCTGTGGCAATGAATAGAAGTTTAATCGTTAAGCACAACCATTCTCCTTGCAGAATGTGCATGGCCTGAACTGAAACCCTGTGGTCTGGTTGCCAGACTCACTGAGTCCAGTGAGCTACAAATAAGGTGGCAATTTTCAGGACTTAATGTCAGTAATAAACAGGCCTTGAAGCACAGTAGGGATCCTATTTTATATTCAAGTCACTGGTAGATTTTAGTATTTTGTCAATGAATAACATATCTAATTTTTTTTCCCCAGAGTCCATTCCTCAGCTAGGGATCCAGGAAATTTTCTAACAGTTTAAAGTATCATTCCCCAACTGTGGTGCCATTTCTGGGAAAAGGGAGAGTGGGATACAGATCAGAAGTGATACAAACTCTTATAATGGTGCTGCTTTATTTTGTTGGGCACTCTTGCTGTTGTGTGAATGCATGGATATGCACATGTATTTAATCATAATCAGTATTTCTCACAAGATTAATCATAATGACCAACTGTCATGGTGGCATCATTTCAAGCAGCAGCTTGAAATGTTATTTCTGTGACTGTTTGGACCTGTTCATTTTGCAAGAGAAGGAATCTGTTGTTTCCTTTTCCACAAACTTGCTGCTTGTGGGCATTTGGTCTGTGGATTTTTCTAGTCTTCATTGCACAGGTGAGATGATGAAATGTCTCAGTTTGAATACTGTAGCTTTATATTATTACAATTAACAATATATTCTAGTTGGGGTAATAGGGGGTTGTGCAGCGCCAGTCCATATGGTAAACGTGTAATTAGCTGGAAAATTGCCATAAGAGTGAGATATTTGGAAAAAGCAAACAAGTCATCAAGAATGGCATTGAATGATAAACAGTAATAGAAATTTAATGTCACTCTCATAACCAGTTCAAATGTGAGTGCTTACCAATAGATTTTTCTGAAGCTGTGATACAGATCTGTTGGTTACTTGCCTGAAATTTTCTCGTATAGAGTTATGGATTTCTGAATATGTCCAAAGCAAGAAGGAGAATGCTATTTATGTCCTTACACAATGGTCTGAATTTTTTTCTCATCCTATGAGCTAGTTCTTATTTATTTAATATATTGTTAAGAACCCAGAATTTCTGTGCTTTGAAAATGCCCTTTTAAATCAAGTCTGATCTCATTGCTATTCAGGTATTTATACATATGTGCATTTTTCTGTGTATGTGTGTACACATATAAAATATGTATATTAGCTATGCATATAGCCAAGTATTTCATACATGTGTAATGAAATACCAGATAGGTATATGAAGATGTTTTGTCCTAGAACAAGTGTGCCTGTGTTGGTTACAGTTTGAGCCTGCTGTGAGGGTAGGCAAAATAGCTGACTTTTTCCTTGTTTCTTCCTCTCTTGCATGAATGTACTTTTTTGGATATGCTTTCAGAAATATAATGACATAGTTATGGCATTCTTCCTTCATGTCTGGAGCAAACTGACAGTCTGTCAAGCCTATCCTCAGTACTTTAAATTTCCAAAAACTGAAGGTTTGGTTTTGGTTTTACTTTTGTGACAGGAATACAAAATCACTCTCATCTGTCAGAAATGTTTTTATTTTTCAAGAACAGTCATAATCTTCTGATTTTCTCTTCAAAAGATAAGAAATTTTGATACTTGTAATCATGTATGCTCAGCGAATGCACGAGTGTGTTTGAAAACATGTGAGCACCATGCGAAGTTCTGCTCTTTCCTAGAAAATATTAAATGGCTTATGCATCCTGTCCAGAAGCAAGGACCTTTCAACCAGTCCACAGTCAATGAAGACTTGTTAGGGAAATGCACCAGTGGGTGCAGGATGGGTGTCTGGACCCAGTGTCCCGAGAAGTGCCAGGTCCCTGGGCAGGCTGTTCCCAGCCCTCTGGCTGTCTGTGGAGTGCAGGTCCTGAATGCTGTTCAGCTCTTTGAATATCTAGGAAGAGAAGAGAGCAGATAAACAAACCTCAGTCTCGAGAAACCCTGGCTTCCTTGGAGAAGTGATGAAAGAGATGAAGCATAATTCTCTTTTCTGAAAACAGAATTCCACAGAAAATTTACATCTTTTTTAATTAAAATACAGCTGTCTCTGTACCAACCTGGAGACATTTTTCTTTCTTGAATATCTGAAAGAACTACATTTAGAAAACATGGTGGTAGAGGTAATATTAAAGACATTAAATTTCCTATTTTTATTTGTTGTTAAAGTACTTTAGAGGAGCATAATGTTTTGTAGCTTATCAGTGTGCAAAAGAAATTACTACCGTTCACATATAAATTTATTGCTTTTCCCTGAGCAGTTTGTGCATGCAGTGAGTAAAAAAAAAATCCAGTAGATACTTCACAGAATGCACAAATCTTGCCATTGTAGTTTCAAAAGCAAATGTGGAATTTGACTCAGTGTCACAATCATCACATTATTTGAACGTTTTATTTTTGCCTGTGAATATTGAGTTGCTCTGGCATTTTAGTAATGCAAAACAGCTGAAACCCTTTAAGGAGTTGCTGGCTGACACTAAAGCTTTTATTGTTAAAAAAAAATTTAATCTCTTCAAAATGTTACATTATTGACAAAGTTGCTTGCAATAATTAAGAAATTTAAATGAGTCACTCCCAGCGCTGTAACAATTGGGTATTACGGTTTCATAAGAAATGTTTCAGATATTAAATGTTCATATTGTGGCATGAAAAATGCTTTGAGTCTTAAGAGTAGCTTATCTTCCAGTGGAATTAGCTCAAAACAATATGCAGTGACTCTGATGCCTGGTTCCTCATTATTATTCGGAGATAAAAGTCGCTGGGTCTTTCTGCCCTGGCTGAGGGACAGCGCCTGTGCCAAATCTCTGAGACAATCAGCTCCCTTGCTCTGATGAGGTATTTCTTTTAGCTCTCTGGCAAATCGAGTCTCCAGACTATTTCAGGAGCATTAGAGACTTTTCTTTGAAATATTGTGCACTAAAAGCCAAGTCCGTGTCTAAAACAAATAAAGATAAAAATGCCTGTTGCTTACATCTATACTTGATCATTATGTTGCTTCAATTTTAGGGATTTTTCTGTTACTCTCACAGAGACCAGTGCTAGTCCCTTAGCAATTTTGCCTTATGATAAGTCAAAAGGTTTAAACTATTACAACTTCATTATGTATTTTTACAGAAATATTTGATTGCTTGAAATAGGAGTGTAAATTCAGAATAAGACTACAGTGTCTCACCTTATTTGTTTTTTGTTTCTTTTTTAGTAAAGTCCACTATCATTGATTAATCTTTTTTTTTCTTATCTCCTACATTTGTTGCATGCAACACCTGTGATATGAGCCATGATGTCTGCTGTAACAAATGGGCCTAAAGAGCATGGGATTAAATTAAATTCTTCTTGTGATTATAATTTTTGTGAGACTAATTGCAAAGGTTACGATTTTCCTCTGTCAGGGAGCCTCAGCTAAGAATGTCTTTGTTCTGAGCCCTTTGAAATGCCCCATACACATCCCTTTAGTCTTTATTAATGTTGTCTCAAGGCCATGCCTTGCCACACAGCAGACAGTCAGACTTGGGTACTGTATGAGAAAATATCTTGTCATTTGGACAGAAAAGATTGATTATTGGTTACAAGGAAAGTTTAAGAATGATTTCTAAATATTGGCATAAGAGGATCAGGGGTTAAGAAAATACATTAAGGCCCAATACAAGCAGGTGCAGCATTTTTTTTTTAATTTTACACACTTGTATCTTGAAAGAGCAAGTATTTTCTACCTCATGTCCTACAAGCTAAGAAGGCAAACTAAACAAATGTGATTTGAAATTAACTGTATTAGATTTTCTACAAGAGTTTTAGAGGTGTTCTGCTATGGGCAGATTAAATTTGCAATGTTAAATTTGAAATTATTCACCTTTTGAATATACATACACTATAGCTATAAAAACCTAGTATGAAAATATATTACATATATAATGTTGATTAAGTCAGATTGTCCTTTGCAGGGGGATGGCAAATATTTTGTCTCTAAAACTGTATTCCTTCCTGTTTAAATAATCCTGTCTCTGCATGAATGCCTGCACATTAATGTTTAAATGTGTTTAAATGTCAGTTATCTGGCTTTAGAAAAAACATCATTAATGCCAGATATTAAGCAATTATCATGGCAGGGGAACTAAGGTTTACAAACACATTTCTGCATTCATTTATGATTTACTTGCAATCTTGATTTTATGCATATTAAAGCATGAATTAAAGTAGTTGACAAATGCTCAGCATCAGTTTGTTACAGGACAGAGAAAATAGACCTATCACTTATTTTTAAAATTTATAATTACAGCGACTGACAAGATTCTTAGGAAGCTGAGAAACTAATACTTTGATTCTGCTCTAGAGCAGACTTATCCTCTTGGACCTGAGCTTTCCTTCAGCACTGCAGCTCTCTATTGGATATTCTGCTCTCATCCTGTGATCCAGCAAATGGAGCTAATAGATATGATGTGCATAGACTGAGCAGTAGGTATGGGTGCTGTAGCCAAGAGCTCTGCTGCAGAGATCTGTTCTGTGGTGCAGACAGACATTGGGAAAGATTTACCCTGCTGCCTTTTGGCCTCAACCGCGTGCCATTTTTGCTGCTTATATATTTCAGCCTTTTGGAGAATAAAGGCTTTGGGCACAGTGAAATAAAGTGTGATGTGAGTAAATATGGGCTTAGGAGAATGTAAAACTAATTTGCATTTTTTACATTAGCCAGAATTTTTGTTCATATTTGTTCAATTTGTTGCATACTGGAAGATGGCAAACCAAGAGTTGGATAAAAGTCAATGGTGCTGTTAACTTCCCTTTTACTCTCAGTTACTCAAGTGATGCAACACCTTTTAACAAGCCCAGGAAGGTTTTTTCATTTGCTGGTATTTTCCAGGGAGTTCAGCTTCCCCTGAAACCATTTGTTTTGGTGCCTGAGTGAGAACTAAGGACTTCTGGAAATTGGAACCATAGCTTTGTGCAGCAAGCAGTTTCACTGTGGCCAAGTCCTGGTGTGGAAAGCAGAGGCAAAGCTGTGCTTTTATCCTGGAATATCCACCTGGATTCCTCAAAGCGCCTCACAAGAGGGGTCATGTCCCCATCCTGAGGGAACAAGCAGAGCCTCTAATTGTGCAGGCAGCTGAGCCAACCTTCCAGCCCTGCTCCCTTGTGCCAGGAGGAGTTGGAAATTGCCCTTTTGATATCAAGGTGAAGTGAGTTGACTCCAGCTGATGGAACAACAGGGAATTTACAGCACTGGGGGCTGCGGAAGGGAAAAGCTGGAGTATGAGGACAGAGTTTGACATCAGTAAAATGCCTAGAGCTCGCCTAACAATATTACATTATCTAAAATATCCAGTAACTATTTCGAGGTTAAAGTCTACATACCCATACAATAGCTAAATTTTGTAGTTATTTATTGTCTGGGATTATTTTCATAAGAAATAATCTTATTTAGAAATGATGTATTTCTTTGCAGTTTGTGCCTGTCTTAGGAGCTAAAGTCCTTGGTAATGTTTGATCATTCTTTATACAGAGGCACTAGAAACAAGTCATACAAGAAAACTGCTAAGCACAAAAGGCCCCTAATTCTGGTATTCCCAGATAATTTTAGTAAGTTTGCCTTAGCTCAGGTTTTAACTTCGCATTAACAAAGGATTTTGTGATGTTTTATATGCTGTAATCTAATATTCAGCCTGCGATTTCATTCAGAACTACTATACATTTAAATCTCAGTTTGGAAACTAGATTCCGCAGGAGAATAGTCCTGGAAAAATCTAAATTATCAGTTACAAGCCGATCTAAAACTTACAGCATTGAAGAATCTTTTGAAATATGCATTAGAGAATCTTTAAAGAGATCATACAAAATTCATCAAAACCCACTTTTCAGAAGCAGCTACTTTTTCATCGGGGTTTTACATGTCACTAGTTGTAGTTCCAAATTTTTTCAGGCATTTACATATAAACAAAATTCTGTATATGCACACACACAGAGCTTATCTCGCTAAGTTGTATGTTAGAAAGGAGAAAGCAGCTGCGCTGCTCTTGAGTCTGTGGAAGACTTGGTAACACATTGAAACTCATAGTGTCTGGAGTTTAGGGATTGTGCAAGGATTTCTGCAATACCTCGTCAGTGTTTCAGTAGCAAATGGGGAAAATACAGCAAAGAATTTTGCTAATGGTCATCCATACTTGAGAGGTTTAAATGTACTTTTCTACTTTCCATATATTTTTAATATTTTTACCTCTTCCCTTGCTGGGACTCCTGTACAAGAGCAGGCTACTCCTTCAGTTAAACCCTTGAGTATGTAATAGCATACATACCCTAACCCAGGGTGTTCACAATTTTGGGGCATTTGTGCATCTATTTTACTCATTCTTGCATTTACTTTGCTGTCTCCATGTTTCCCTAGATTTTGCCAATCTCTACCCTGCTTAGCAATTCACATCTGCTGAGACCATGTTACTTCTGTACATTGAGCCTGACTGTGGCCCTTTGGCTGTGCATATGTAATAAATCCAACATCTGCTTTAAAAAGAGGAGCAGAGAGGGAAGTATGGCACAAAAATAATTTTTAAAGTCTCTCTTAAACGTCCCTTTGCAAATTATGTGCTGGTTGTACATTTTTAGCTAACATAAAATATCAAAAGTTTTATTGCACAGAACTTGACAGGCACTTGTCCAGGACATATATACTTGTCCACAGAGTGGCTGGATGTATATGAAATGAAACATCTATCAGAACTTAATAATCCTCAACTAATTCATTATCTCAAAGAAACCTCTGCTGCAGCCACACCAGATCTACCTTGCAGCATGCCCCTTGAAGGTAAACAGAAAAGGAAAATTTTGACCAGCTTCTTTTTTCCAAATCATTATAACACTATTTTGACTCCTCTTTTTCCTCCCTAAGGCATGTAAATAATTATCTAGTTGGTACTCACTCTAATGTAATAAATCCCTTTCCACATGTAGATTTGTATTTCTTTGCACAGAATATGTTTTCTAGGTGAATCATATTTTGAGACCACCATTTCTAGCTTAGAATTGAAGGAGGAGTTTCATCTTGGGTCAGTTCTGTACAGTATCAAGCACAGACAGCTGATATTTAAAACTAACAACCAGGAAGATACCCAAAAATTCCTCAGTCTTGGTTTGATAAAATCTGCATGGATTCATTTGTATTGCCCTTTTCCTGAGGCAAGAAAGAGAGAGGGTGTTTTCAGACAGAGGGTCATAGTAACACAACCAACTTTCCGTGGATGCTGGAGAGAGTTGATTGCCCCCTTCCTGACTTGCCTTAGGAAGGATAAATGATTATTTTAGCACTGGCATCATTCCGAGGGACTGTAACATATTTTACTTTGTTAACCTTTCTTATTCCATTGGATTATTTGGTCAGAGTCAAGAGACTTAAGCTGATGTTTTTTACTTCCATGATTTGCCAACCCTTATAACTGGTGTGGTGCCAGGTTCACTCTGAGCTGTCACTGGGCAAGTGTGTTCCAGCTACATCCACCTGTTTGTACTCTGGCTGCCAGGAGAGTGATTGGTTGTCAATTTGGCATCTTTGCCAGCACTAAATCCACTTTTTTTCTTTTTTTTTTTTTTTTGGAGGAGGAAGGTGATTAGTGTTGGTATTTTCACAATTGTGTTTTATGGCTTTTCACCATTATTAGGACAGACACACTTTACGCAATGGCTTGTTGAATTATCTTTTTCTGTGTGTTTTAGTGACCACATGGATATTTCAGGTGGTACTGTAAATCAGCAGATCACAGCTGAAGGCACTCTGTCTTCTGTTAACTGGCTAAAGCTGTTAAAGGTAATCAGTTCCTGTCTTCAGTTTGTCCTAATGTATGCTATTGCTTATCTCACCACAAAAACATTTGATTACATGTGGAGGTCTTTTGTTGGTTTGTTTGACCCAAACAATAATGTTAACAGAAAGAAATGAAATCAGTAGCTGATCAAGGCAAGTTTATCTGTCACCTTTGTCATTAATGAATTCATATGAAGTGAGTTGAGTGGTTTGGTTTTTTCCTTGATTGTGTAAACCTGAGACAGAATAAACTCAATGAAATAAAAAGCTTCATCTAAGGCATATCAGCCTCCCACTGTGTCTCCTTCAGCACTGTGATTTGATGTCTGCCTTAGTACTAGTTTTGTTTGGATTTTCTGTTCTAAAAAACTTGATGCCCCAGTCAAGTTAGCTTTAAGATTTTTGTGGGTTATACCTATGCCCAGTTTCTGGGGAGTTTTGCTTTTCACAAGTACACTTAGCACTACAAAGTGAAGGAATTGCACTTTGTGCAGGCTGTAGGTCTTGATAATAGGTAGAGTATGAATTTCCCTGAGAGAGTACACCTCTATGTGCTCTTTCATCACAGGTGAAGTTAGGCAGCAGACAGGGCGGGAGTCTTCTCTTCTGCCTTCATATTATTAGTTCTGGGAGAGAGAAAAAGAGATGGGACCGAAGTGAGGGAATCATCTTAAACTGAATTTTCTGTGTGTACAGGTTCTTCACAGGGACAGTTCTTTAACACACAGCTCAGTAGGTCAGAGTTACATGAAATGGACAGTTAATTTCTTGTTCTAATTACAATTCTAGAGAGATTTTCCTTTCTGCAGACTCTCCCCAAGCATTCCCACTGTAGTCGCTTTCCTAAAAAGAAAGAGGATTCAGTAAGGACCATTGGGACTAAGCAATGGATATGTCCCTGTTCTCAGGGGACACATTTCCCCACTGAACAGCAAAATGTGTGTTACTTGTCAAGCTGTAAACGTAGGCAAGCCTTGTAAACTGAGCTCTTCTGATACAAAACAATTTCTAATTTGGTCTTCAAAATGTTTTTTACAGTAACTGATACTCTCTAGGTTTGATGCAAAGTGAGGAATTCCAATGAATTTTAATCTTTCAAATCCTTTTTTTTTTTCCATCTAGTAGATAAAACACTACAAAATTGCACTTTTTTCATAATTGAGCAAAACAGAGGGCGGAGTTAAGGGCTGTAGTAAGGATTATACAAAGGCTAAGAAGGGGGCAAGAAAGCAATGTTGTATGGTAGCTGGCCCAGGCTGCACCTCTTAGCGCCCAAATCTCAATAATTATCTTCCAGAAAACTTCAGGATTTTACTCTTAAATTCCCTATGAGAAAGGAGGACTTCTAGGAGTTCTAGAAGTTGTTCCTCTCAATACTAGCTTTTTCAACACTGAAAAAAGAAATAATTTGTGTCCTTACCAGCAATACATTGGCTAATTTCAGGGAATTAGTTCTCTGAACCTACCCTGGAGCTTACTGGGTAGTTTGTATTGGGCCAAAGAAAGAAATAGGGAAAGGATTTTCATGGGAGGTTTTTTCAAGCTCTTCTTATGTTCATGATCCCCTTCTGCTGCCTTTACAATGAATTTGTTCGTTGACTCCAGTTCCCAGTGCTGGGTGGGTCCATGCTGGAGGAGGTGCCCTATGGATGGGGCCTGAGAGCTCAGCTCCTCATGGAGTGACACAATTCTGAACACACCACTCTCCTCATCCCTCTCAAAAAACAGAGGTGCAAGGCAAGCTTGGAAAAGGGAAATCACTAATGCAATGCAGTCATTGAGACCCTGTGGTGTTAAACCCAGCCCCTATAGTGCCTCTCTAGGAACCCCCAGAGGGAAACGTGTCCCTGGGATGTGGAGCCAGAAGGCCCAGTCAGTCTCCTAAGGCATTTGGCTTGTCTGCTTTCAAGTGTAGGCAAGTATTAAATTTTCATTGCCATGTTACTGTTTTCAGATAGAATGCTTTCTGAGCACATCAAAAAAGGACAGGCTGCCATGATTCGAGGCCAGAATTGGCAGCTGGGATAGAGAAGTGAGGGCTAGAAATCTTACATCTGCTCAGAGCAGTGGCATCCACTTTCTTATCTGACTAAAATAAATATCATGTTCAATTTTTAATTATTACTACCAAGAAAACCACCTACTGAGCTAGGGGATAAGTGCCAGAAAGAAGCAGTGCCCTGCCAACATGACCTTAGAGCAGAAGAGGGAGGTACATGAAATGAGGCACATTTGTTTTAGAGAGACACAAAGCCCAGTGAGAACTGGGGGGGAACAGCCCATGCTACAGATGTGCCCAAATGAGTATCAGGATGCATTAGCTTAGTGCACTATTAATTTATTATATTTTGAAATAATAGTATAAAATAAACATAATTTCATCTTGTACATGAACTCTGAATTATGTTGTGTGGGTCGTTTCAAAGGACAGAAGTGATCTTAGTCTGAACTACCAGTACTAAATATTATAAATATGCCTAATGTCTGGTGTAATTACCACACTGCTATTTCTGTTCTGTGCTGAAATCAGATTTGCCCTTCAGCTTTTGCACTGCCAATTATCAAAATAAAATATGAAGTTGAATAACGTAACAATGGAATATTGCAAATAAAGCAGTAGTAAGAATCCAGTCCATGTGGGGTCATTGTATGTATAGTGAACAGTGCAGCATGATCTTGCAGCATAAGGACAATTATACTGCTTGCTCAAATATTTGGAATTCATGGAGACAACACCTGAAATTAGGAAGGTTAATGACTAAACTGATTAGCAACAGAGAAGGCATTTGCAAACAAGTGAGTTATAGTCATTGCAACAGTAAAACCTCTGAAAAACATTTAAAATCATCATAGAACTCTTTCCTGGAAAAGTGTTTTGACTGATCATAACAAGGAGCTCAGTCATGATGTTTCACCTTAGAGAGCCTTCGGAAATGGATCCAGATGGATGGGCATGAAAGATGTTGGTTTGGTCACTTCTGCTCAAAAGCTGGTTTAGCAGCATTTGAGCAAAAATCAAAAGTAATTTTGAATGAACACTGGTAGTGAAATTCAAGTCATATTTGGCTACCATCTTTGAAAGCTGAATGACTTGCTGCTTTATTTACTCACTCTTGGACACAAAAACGTGAAGTCAAAGTCTGATCCATTAACTCGTGCAAACTACATCCTGGCAGCTGTTACTATGAGTAGGGCATGTGAAAATAGAGACAAATTCTCAGGCTGGACTGAACAGGCCTTTGTAGATGTGAAATATAGTAATGCTTTTACTGAAGTAAGTTTACCTCTGCCTGGAGGACAGGGATCCCAATCCCCTTGTTAGGGATTGTAGCATATATCTATTGCTTTTTCTATCTGGATGCATTGACCCTCTGCAGTTTTTATTTCATTTCTTATGTACAAAGTCTAGTACCAATTGTAAGCACTACCAGCGAAAGATGGAAAAAATCAAAAATATCCAGAGTTGTCAGCCTTTGAAACTTAAAGGAATTAAATTTAAAGGAGTGCAGTCTCATTACTGCGTCTAACTATTCAAAATGCCTCTATGTATGCCTTTCTGAGCCAAGATTTTTTGTGTCTCATGCCTAATGATGTTCAGAATTTATTGCAATATTTTCTGCTTCAGGCCTTGCATTTGTTGTGAGTTTGCTGTTTCTCTCAAGGAGGTACTGCCTCGCTGCTGTGCAGTGTCAGAACACTGTACCACGCTGTTCTGCAGGAAACCAGCCAGCAGAGTGTCATGCACACACAGATACCCTACCTGCAAACTTGAATATTTGCATTGTTCATATTTGCTACCATCAATTTAGTTCAGGTACTTCTGTAAAATGATACCTAGAAGCTAATCAGAAACTTCAGAGGATATTTCCAAGACCAGTTCCCTATCTGCATACCTGTCTTTATAATACACGGGAATAGAGAGGAGCACTGCAGCAGAGCTACACTGTATAATGATGGGGGTTTGCAGGGTACCATGCTGACAAAGTTGGAACTGGCAACTGTTGTATCATGTTGCAAAGCAACTGAGGGAGGATTTTCTTCTGGAGATTTCTTGTAAAGAAATGAAACTCTCTTTTGAGCCAGTATATTTTATATCTTCTTGATTTTCTTATATGGGATTGCTGTCACAGGACTCAAAACCTTTATGTTAATTTATCCTTAGACATATTAAAAATGCATTCATCCACATGATTTAGTTAGTTCAAAAGAAAAAAAAAGTAAATGAAGACAAATACCTGGCTGTAGATACAGTGTAACATTTAAATTGATTGTGGCCTATTAAAGCTCATTTGTTCATCAAGGGTGAAAAAGTATTAACAACTGAACTAGTTCTCGTTCTCCTAGTCCTGATTTATGTTCATAAGCACGAATACAGATGAATGGAATTAGGAGCAACACTCTTTTCAAAGGATTTTAAATAATTTTCAAGTTGTGATTTCTACCTTAAATTCACAAAAAAAGATCTTTGGAGCAACAGTGGTTTGACTGATACTAGAGCAAATATTTTGTGGGTTTTTAAAAATAACTCTTACCCATTTTGAGAAAATTGATTGGAAACTTATTTTCAAAAGGTGTTTTCAAAAATGTACTTTAGAAAATTGTGGTTTCATATAATTATATTTAATGCATATAAGTTAACTTTCATGATACAGCTGGAGTTACTTCAGTTTAGTTCAATGTGGAACCAGTTGTTAAAAGCACAGCCCATTTCGTACCCAGGTGTTGAACCTCTGGTGTGTTCTGCTCCCTCTCATCACTGTCCTGTCTCCCTGCATCTGTGCTGCCCAGGCTGTGTCCCCTTGGCTTCATGTCCTTTGCTACCTTATCTTTTTTTTTTTTTTAATCAACAATTCCACATATATTTCCTGCCTGTTTTTAGCTGCTATTTATTTGGCAGAGAACTTGAATAGAAGTTGTCTTCATCAGTGCATGTGTGTTAGTTTAGAACAGCAGCAGAGTTTGTGTGTGTGCCCTGACTGCTCACACTTGTGCCACCTTGACCCCACTCACTACTCCACATCCAGAAAGTGTTTAGAGGTGTAAAGTAGATTTTTTTTCAAAGGAAACAAATTCTGAAAATTCTTTCCATGGGGGCACAAAATGCATCCCAGCCCATAAAACAAAAGTCCAAACAAAAAACTGGCCTGTTGTGTACTTCTCCGATGTTTATTAGGGGTGGTAGCAGGATACAAGGCTGAATGTATCCCGGAAGAATACATGGGAAGTACATACAGTGCACGTGCAGGAACCTCAGCTGCTACCTGCTGCAACAATTGATTGCACCAAATGACTTGTTAATATGGATTAAAGCCTTACTTGCTCACAGTGGTGGATATTTAAAAATCCATCATTCCAAATCATATTGATGGCTAAGAACCATTTGCCTTGCAGACCTGGGTTAAGGATGTTAGCCCTCAATTACAGCACTAGAGAAGGTAGAGTCTGGCTGGCTATAATGGCTTTTCACTGTTCTGTTGTAGAACAAGTCATGGCTTCCTCAAACAAAAGATTTTTTTTTTCTCCTGCTCTTCTAGATTCCATAATTACAATAATTCTTAATTGGAAGCAGAAATAAAGAGATCACTTTTAACATTTATACTATTTTACAATACAGAGACTTTTGCCCATCTTTGGTCAAACTGTTGTGCAAATACAAGAAGATGGTAGTTTTCCTTCCCTAGAGATAAGAGCCTGTTCCCATTTTCTCATTCCTTGCTCTGTCCTTGTATCCTTGTGACAACTGGACAGAGTGCATTGTTTGGATTTTTAGAGTGAGGCTGGAGATGGGCTGGACAGCAATGAAGCTTTGCCAGCATCTTCAGACCATTAGCATAAATTCTAGAAAATATCTCAGTTCAAAGCCTGAGTCTGAGAAAATTGATATGCATGGATCCAAGTACTATTTTCACACAGAAATACAAATTTTGAATATGCATGAGCGAGAGAAAGATTTTACTTATTCCAGAAATCTGGCTAAGACATTATTCCCACCAGGACATATGATCATTGAAAGAAAATGGAAAAGCATGGAAGCACCAGCTGTTTGTGAATGAATCAGATTTGGCCTGGTTAACATCTGAGATGAATCAAATATGGTTTTGTTAACATGATAAAGACTGATGAATTGAAGAAGGTTTAGAAACCCCCTAAGGATTTCTCTGAAGAAGTGTCTGGCTGGTAAAAGTACCTATGCTGTTAAATAAATATGGAATCATTATTGGGCTATTTACTTGTTCACCTTCAAGTTAAAGACTTCATCAGTTTCCTGCTGTCATCATCCTACAGTGTCCTAACAAAATCAAATACCCTGAGCCTCCCTATTCCAGACAGGAGGTCGGCAGTCTGTGTGTGACTGTGAGACCACGTGCAATGCCTATGTATAACACAGGCTGTGTTTACTGAAGTAAATTGCCTGCTGGTTTGCTCAACTTAGTTTTCAAGAGGAATTTAAATATCTTATGTATGTGTTATATAAACTCAAGAAGTATTTTATGTAGGAGAAGGTTGCTTCACTGACATTAGAGCTACTGTGTGAATTGTGTGCAAGCTGATTCGGTTGAATTTTCCAAGTAAATGTTTATGGCTTGTTTTAAAATGGGGGGAAGGTCCAGTTTTATAACTACAGTGCTACTGTAAAATGCTTGTTTTAGCATTGGATACACAGCAGTGCATGATGGCTGGTGAGAAAAATAGGTGGAATATTCTGTGTTTGTACTGTGACCTGCAAGAAGGTTAAGTGAAGAAGGAAGGTTCTGTAATGTGACTTCAAGTTTACAAATAGATGAAAAAAACCCAGTTTTACAAACTGAAATTTTATCAACTATGAAATGAATCTTTCAGGATATACTTGGTGCACATTTTTAATTTACATGGGTGCATATTAGCAAGCACAGGTAGATATCTATCCGTAGGTTTAGAGTATCATGGGAATATGATATGATATGCTCTATGATGTGCTTTCCAGTACCACTGACACTTGGCATTTGCTGTTTTCAGCAGAAGTGTTTCTAGTGTTCCAAACATTTGGAAGAATTCTGGCAATGGGGAAATACTGTCGCTCCCAGTGATTTTTGTGTCATATATTCAAAAAAAGAATTACCCAGAAGCTCAAAAGTAGAAGCTTACGGTTAACAAAAAAAATCCCTAATATGAAACTTTTAAAGAGCCTTTCTGAGGGCGTCCACTCTATGTTATACCTCTGCCTCAAAGTAAAATTGCACTTGGGTTGACTTTCTGCAAATCAAAAATGCCTTCTATTTAGTTTCATTCAAAAGTTTAGCTATGCTTCTTTGTTACCACATTAGACAGCAACCACAAATCCAATAAAATGTAAACCTTGCTTTCATTAAGTTGAAAGCGACTTGCTTGTTCAAAGTCTTTGAGACTGACTCTTTTAGAAAATAGTTTTTTCTCAAAGGTAAGCAACCTTGGTCAACGTGAAGCTCTACTTAATCCCATGAGAATGATTGATTTTTTTTTTTTTTTTTTTTTCCTTAGTCCACTGGCATGCAAATCATGAATTTATTTGTTTCTGAGTTTATTTACTTAGATAAAGACAAAAGGTTGCTGCTATCAGTTCTCTGTTTTCAAGGAAAAAATCTCTACCACTGTAGCACCTGATTTTGCAATGTTATTCTTCTTTTGTTAATTGATGCTTTCACATTGCAGTAATTGATAGATTGTGTTCTTCCAAGTATGTACTCACTCTGAAAACTGCCATTATCATTTGAGAAGTAAGACCATGCAGAAGATTTAGGTCACAACACCTAATGCCAGTATGTTTAGGTAAATTTGGAGTATTTCAAAATATTAAGGGCAAGGTTGAGCATGACATTGTCTAATACAGGCCTGGAAGAGTTGCTTGATCATTACCAGAATTCTTTCCAGTGACAAAACACTGTGATTTTATTTAATGAGGAAGGCTGTTAGAATAATGGGGCTTTGCATCTGTCTGTGCTGATCAAAGTCCTCTAGTCCTCAGGCGCTCCAAAGTCTGTTGACTTTGATAGAACAAAGCATCCAAGGAATGCTTCTGGACTTGGCTGGGTGTTAATGACTGAGCAGGTCGAAGACCTTACCCTGCTGTGCAGCACTGAGGGGGCTGAGGGCCAAAGTGTGCCAGGTGTGAGTGTGCATAAGCCCAGGATGGTGTCTGCAGCCCATCTTGGGCTTCCCTGTAACCTGCTGCATATATCTTACCTTGTACAGATTTGGGCAGTCAAGGATTTTGAGTATCTTGTCTGTTGAGTCTGTGAGGCTGTGCTTGCATTTAGCTTTATTTTGCCATCACAGGGTGGAGTGTACAGTCCCTCCTCAGTCCTATGGAATTTTCCATTTAAAGTCTGGTCACAATGGTAGACTTTTTATTGTCCCAACTGGTACAGTGCAATGTATTTTAAAGTCTATTTTACTGGTAACCGTAAGAGTTTTGTTTCCATGTTCCTTCAAATATTTACACATTTAGCTTTCTTTATACCAAGAAATTTCAATAGTTTTATTTGCATTTAATAGAAAAAATGAAGGAAGAACATAAAATTCTCTGCTCTGTTGGCCTGGGGGATTCTTGTGAACTACTAGGGAATTTACAGGAGGTGATTGATAAAGGCAAGCTATTTACTTCTCTAACCTCACTCCCTCTCTCCTCCTCTCTCTCCGAGCCTGTACCTGCACTGGAAACGTCTCATTTCCATAAAATGGAAATATTGATTCATCCAGGCCAAGAATTGCCTATGTGTTACTGGTTGCATGTGCATAAACCATACAAGAATTCACCAGGAGTAAATTCTTGGTGGTATTTCCTGTGCATGTGTTTGGAGGAGCAGGGAATAGGGAAAAGCTGAAAAAAATATATGTATATATATTTGAGTGTGTGTATATATATATGCAGCAAAACAAACTGGGCGGGCAAAATGTTTTAGTCAAGTGGGCTCTGTCTGAATTTTTTTTTAGAATTATGTTGTGAAGATGGCCAAATTTTGCTTTAGCTTGTGAAGAAGGAAGGTTTTACCTTTGGGCTTTTCAGCTGTCCCACAAAAGGGGCACTTCTTCTGGGGGTCAGAAATAATAGAAAAATTAGGAACTAAAATCTTCTACTGTCAGGTTAATAATGCCTTTTGACTGTAACATGAAAAACACGCTTTTTGTTCTACCAGTCATTCATAATAGTCTTTTATTAGGTTTACAAGAAGAGTTCTATGGTTTTTTTTCTGAAAAATGGGCAGCCACTCTGACATAAATAAAAATCTTTTTGCTACTGCTTTCCAAATGGATTATTTCAAATGCTCTGATATAATACAAAGCATTTGTGTTTAGAAAATGTGAATCATGTTATTTACAATGATAAGTGTAAGAAAATAAAAGGGTAGTATCAACTGGTGGGTTTTGTATTACCAATTTTTATTTTATTTTTGAGTTATTAACGGAAAATAGGGTTACTGATTAGTGTTATATAATAAATGCTTATTAAAGTAATTTCCATGAAAGAATACATAGTTCCACATAGCAATATGGAAAAGACACATAGTAATTGTTAAATTTAAAGAGGTTTTGATTTTTGTTTGTTTGGGGTTTTTTTCTAGTGAAAGCCCTGAAAGAGTATAATTTTTAGGTTGGCTGGAGTATTTTAACTGGTATGAACAGGCTTGAGCTGTCTCAAACAATAATAGATGACATTGCTAGAAGGCAACCATGGTAAATTGTTTGCTGCACTGCTATGCAGGTTACTGTTCTTTTTTTTCCCCCATGATCTCAATACTAATGACAGTAAGGGAATAAATGAAACAATTTCTCCAGAGTATGTCTAATTATGTTGGATTTTATGTCCAGGAAAATTAAGATATAATAGTACATCAGTAGAACTGAACCTGATACCACAGTTTTGTTAGTATTGATCTCAGACTTGTTTGCAGTGGGTTGGGGTGAAGGGAGAAATTGAATGAGTAAATCCAGATTAGCACTGCTTAGCACTTTGTATTTATTAGAGTGGTAAACCACTGCAGTTGTAATTACTGGTCTGCATCACAAATTGCATCATTTTTTCTCCTTGGGACTCGCATGTTTCATTGAGAAGTCTGGGAAATTATTTTTTAATGTGCTTGTTAGCACAGCTGTCTGAATACTTGGCTTACATTAACAGTGACATCAGAGACTTTGCTCTTCTCCAGGAGTGCTGGGCAGTGCATTTACAAGAGGTAAATTCCCTGCTCTGGGGGACTCAGTGGATGTCTTTGAGAACATAAACGTATTTCACTTATATCTTCCTTCCTTGCTTCCTGAATTTTGAGAAAGTTCAAAATATATTCTTACCCTTACTTCTTGCCAGGTAACTAGAAGTCAGTGGGATTCACTGTCCTTCATGCACTGATAACTTCTATTTTAAAAGCATTTATGTAAAACTGGTAGAGATAAATTTGAGAGCCCAGAATCCAGCATGTTGCATCAAAAACCAGGATGATAACTGACAGCTTTAGAAACTCTCTAAATTTAGACATCTGAAAATTGTGACATAATACTTTTTTTTTTCCACATCTGACAACCCAGTATTAAAGTGCTTAAACTTGCAGCCCCATCTACCAGTCAGTTCTCACCTCCAGCAGGCTTCCTGCAAGCAGAGTCCTCTAACGCACAGAGTTTTGAACAACACTGCTTTTTGTTTCTTTTTTCTTTTTTTTAAGCAAATTACTTATTGTTTATTTTTAAGAAAAACACTGGCTAGTTTCTTCATACATTTCTATATTTTTTCATCTTCTTATGCCAATGCTACTGCTGTAGAATAACTTTTTTCACAGATTATTTGTTCATAGCAAAAAAATAAAATTTATTGTAACACCAACCATCTTTCTGGATGTTTCACTTCAGCTAGGACTAGGGTCATATGGTTATATTCTGTGGCTCTGAAGAACAGAAGATGTTCACTAAAAGAGCACTCTTGTGATGAAGTAGCAGAAACTGTGACTTTAGCACAACGCTTAATTGTATTTCTTCAGCTATTATTTAGAGACAAGAATAGCATAGTCGTGCCTGCAGTCATGCACACCTCACCAGTAGTCATGGGTTTTATTCCTTTCATTTGAAGCAGAAGCCTTGCTCTCTTTGCACGTTATAATGTAGGATTTCTGTTAGTTTTCTGCAGTATGAGAGCAGTTGACTTCCTTATGTTGGGCTTCTAAGATCTTTGGAACCATATTTTACCATGTGTGTAGGCATGACAATAAAGTGTTTTTTTCTTATAAATGAACAGAGCTCAAATAGGGAGAGAAGGGAATAGTGTGTTTCTGTATACTATTCCCTTAATTAGGGCTTCAACCACAAGTGGGAGTCAGAGGAGGTCATTCCATTAGTTTTACTTTTCCAAGGTGTTTTTTATACAAGTAGATGGGTGAAGAATTATTTCTCAAGAAACATGAAATCCAAGATGCTCAAAACTAAGGGGTAGCTTCTGATAACAGTCAGGCAAGCTACTCCATCGAAAATCTGGTCTGAAGCCTTGCCTCCTTCAGAATTCAGGACATTTCAAAATATCTGTAGAAACTTTCAAATAGCCTGTGTCATGTCAGCCACTTCTTGATCTGGACGAAGTGACTGCATTTTTGATAAGTTAAGAAGCAAACCAAAAATTCTTCATGTTTTGTTTTTCTGAGGTGTGGAGAAGTTCAGTTGTTTCCTATTATACCAGAACTTATAGAACCATGGATCCCCCCCAGGCTGGAAAGTCCTCATGGGGCCTCTAGTCCCATGTTCTGCTCAAAGCAGAGTCAGTGCTGGAATCAGACCACATTGCTCAGGACTCTGTCAAGTTGACAACACCTTCAGGGACAGGGATTCCACAACCTTGCCATTACAGCTGCTCCAGTGCTTTATTACCCTCACAGTGAGCCCTTTCATTGCATCCTGCTGGAATCTCCCCTGATTCATATTAGAGCTGTTTTCTCATGGTGCAGCTCTGTACAGAGCCTGGCTCAGGCTCCACTGTGACCTCCCCATCGGGGCTGGCCGATGGCTCTCCAGTCTTCCCAAAGCCTTCTCTTCTGGCTAAACCAGCCCTCTTCCCTCAGCCTCTCAGTCTAAGTCATGTATTCCTACTATCTCAAAAAAGTTGAGAGATTATTTTTAGCTTTATTGTTATTTTAATTAGTTTCTAAATTGCAAAAACTCCCATCAGCTCCTTTTCCAGAAGGCTCATAATCAGTGTCGTCCAGAAAGAAACCACACAAAATAAAGTTGATCTTTTCCTTGTAAGTCACTTGAAATCTCCCAGCTGGGTTATCCTGTCAGAGTGTGATGATGAGTTGTGGTATTTAAATAGCAGAAGTGGAGCAGAAAGTTCAGGCAGTGGCACAGCTGCCTCTCCTCTGCTCCGTGTACCTGGAAGCAGTACACTGCCAGCTATCCAGGGCTGATGGAGGACTCTGGTGCAATTTTGAAACTATTTTCCTTTTTCTATTCAGCAAAGAGAATGAAAAAGGAAACAGAGTTCTGGACTGGGCAACAGCAGAAAGGTTTGAATGAGCAGAGCCAGGTGTATGCACTGCTCATCCTTGGCTTGGAAGGTTTGGATCAGGCCCTGGAGCTTGGCCTTGCCTCTGTGTTCTGAGGGTCCTGGTGCTCGTACTCCTGAGTGTCTGGGTCTCTCTCTCTCTTGCTTCAGAGAATCAAGACTTCATTTTCATCTATGTAGGCTAGGAAAGGGATAAGTATAGGACAGAAAAAGTATGTAAGAACATCGAAATTTTAAAAAATTCTCTTGGGAAAAAAAAAGTATTTTTAAGACTCTAGGTCTTTATTTCTATGAAAGAGCATTCTGTCCTCTCTAAATTTTACTTTATAATGGAATAGTTAAATGATGGTGGAATCAAAAATCGAAAAAAAAGAACCTCAAGCTTTTTATGATGAATTTGAAATGATATCACAATATGTCTTTATTTTGATGTAACCAGATTTTTCAGTGAAAATTTGTTGTCGTTTTCTGACAGGCTTGATTCAGGAGAACAATTGAAATACAAGTCTATTGTTTTCATTGTATTTCATACAGAATTTCTAATAGTTCCATAATATATTGCAAAATTGTTACCATGTAATCACTGTAGGAATCAGGCAAGCAACATTCCTCCAGGTACAGCACTTTATAGGTAGGTTGTCAACTGCTGAAAAATAACAAGTTGACAACAGTTTGAAAAAGAATACCAAGCTAATGGAGCAGTGGCAGAAAACTTGGGTTGTTAAAAGCATGATGTATGAGAGAAGGAGAGAATGGGCAGAACAGTGTAACATGAAAAATGAATGGGCGTTTCATTATCGGGGACTTCCCTCTTGCTTTCAAACATGTTGCTGCTTGCAGAACCCTGTGTGAATACTGAAAGTGGTTTGTTGGCAGCAGCCAGCCGTGTCATATACTTACACCTTCTCTTAGCAAGAAATTTGTATTGATGTGTCTTCTGTAAATTTTCAAATTGCAGAGCCATGGTAAATAAAATGTCATTTCCTGGATAAATTAGGATTTTTTGCTATCATCTGAATTACTGAAGTCATCCTGTGTAATATAATGTTTCTGCTTCTCCTGAGGCAGCCTCTTCAATTTTGCTTACACCTGTGGCTTAATATAGGACAGAAGGTCTTCCAAAGACCGATGTTCCCAGTGGAACACTGCTGATTTTCAAGAAAAGGCTTGAAAATTATTTTAGTGTTTCGAGGTAAACCTCCAGGTCTTGTAGTTTTTAATTTGAACAGGCTTGAACACATTTTGATGTGCAGGCATCAGCTCTCACTGGGAGCAGCTTTTGTTTTATAGCTCATACTCTTCACCTTGTAACCTCACAGAAGACAACTAAAATTGGTTTAATTTTCTTTGTTTAGCTTGCGTGACTGCTCCGGCGTTCACAAGTGGTTTGATACATAGTTACCTATCCCCTCTCTTGCTGGAATGAGGTAAGTTCCACATCACACAGAGATCAATGGAATATAGGAACATTATAATGAATGATTTGGTAAAATAGTTGCAAGAGAGCTTTTTAAGGGTTGAAGTTGTATTTTTCATCTGATGTATTTCATCACACCACAGTTAGTAAGTTTATATGGAGCTTGTTCAGAACTATTCAGAATTTCTTCTTGAGGCCATACTGATATTTTCTTGTGAATACCATTTCTTCATCTGGGGTCCAAACTCTATTTATGTCTAAAAATATATGAAATGCAGCAATCAACTGGTGTGCAAAACAGTATAAGCAAATGACTAATAATTATCCATTATTCACTTACACACCATGCAGTTCTATTTTAAACCAGGGAAAAGCTGAAGAGTGACATAGAAGCATATTGGATATGTGCTTAAGAACTGCAGCTTTGCACAGAATCATTCATCTCTCAATAAGTTATGAAATACTATTTTAAACCAGGGAAAAGCTGAAGAGTGACATAGAAGCATATTGGATATGTGCTTAAGAACTGCAGCTTTGCACAGAATCATTCATCTCTCAATAAGTTATGAAATACACTAAATATTAACACAGAGTAATCATGCAGCAGATCAAAGCCTTGCATTTCATGGAATGAATTTTAAAGTAGACGTGTCTTTGAGAAAAGTAGTGAAAGTAAGATCCTGAGAAATTCTTTGTTACATAAAAAAAATTAATTAAAACTGAGTTAAATTTTCCAAGGAGTCTGCTACTTGCCCAAAAGGTTAAGTTTCAAGTTTTCCATGACTATAAAATTTAGGTTTCATATATATATATTACATTTTTTGTCTAAAAAATGAACACAAAACTTTCTGACAAAACGAAACATTTTCTAGATTAAAACTTACAGGTTTTCATTACCAGTCCTTTTTTTTCCTCTTAAATTGGAAATTTAACTTTCTAAAAAAGGAAAGCTTTGAAAATAAAAGCATTTATCTGGAATTAAAGTACCCACTTCTTACCAAGGCAAAAAACTTTAATGGCAATTTTGCTGAGCAGAAGTGTGGGGAAAATAATTTTGGTTTTATCCGTGATAAAAACCCAACCAAATTAAAAGAAACCAAAAAACTCTACCTTTTACTGAACCCAGAAAAAGTCCTATTTGCACAGCTCTCAGGGTGACCAGGAGCCTCAGCATTTCAGAGGAAGTCAGTGTAATGCAGTGCAGCTGGGCAGGCAATCACTCTGAGAACAGGTTGGATTTTAAAGCTCACAGAGTTAATGCCTACAGACCAAGGTAAATCCTGTTTATCCTCTCAGGTGACGAGGTAGATCAGGCAGATTGTATATAGAGATCTTTCCTGAGTCCTGCATTTAACTGGTTGGCAAAAATTGCCTTCTTGGAAAGACTCCTGGTAATTGTAGGAGTTCTAAAACAAAGCAAAATGAAGCAATTAGAAAAACACTTCAAACAAGATGATGATTGAAATTAAGTTCAGTCACACAAATGTTCACAGTAAGATAGTTGTGTGTGTTGAATTGTTATGTAATCAAATATATTTAAATTAGTGTTTTATATTAGAGCTGCCTTTTATTGGTAGAGTTGTGTCAGTATTACCAGCTTTTTAGTTTGGGCTTTTTAATATGGAAATATTGACATGCCCATGAACTCCTAAAGAAATGCTGCTGTTTTCAGTGGGCATGTAAAGGAATGAGCTTTATAAACTCACATATTCCAAGAAATCCATGTACTGCTTTAAGCACATGGAGAATGCTGGTAGTTTTATTTGATGGTCAGTATTGCACCCAGGATAAACTACCCCATTGGAATCCTTGCATGTCAACCTTTGCTGGGAATGCTGTTGAGTGAATCCAATTGCAGTTTGAGGATGTCTGTGGTTGGTATCATTGGGAAAAGGGGTCTGTACTGGATAAAATGCAGTTGAACATTCAGATCTCTTTGATTTGGTTCCTAATTTTGTTATTTGGGCACCCTCTTCTCCTGGGTTTCCGTGTTCTAAGACAGAAATACTGACATTTGTCATGGCTTTGAGATTTAGAGCTAGAAAATGCTACCCAGGAGGAAGGTATCATTCAAGGACTGACAGACTTGATATATAGTTTTGGTCTTCACTGCAGAGTTGGACATTGATCATGGCATTAGAGAAATAAAGTCAGAGTAAAAACATTTGTACCAACATTCTGCTTAGCATAATGTTGCATTAAGGAGTTTAGCTGATTCCAAATTTACAGTGTGTTTATTTCTAAAAGATTTTGACAAAATGAGATGTTTATCTCCTTGCCTCTTTTTTTATCCACATCTCGGGCCAACTCCAATACCAAGAAAAGAAACAACATAAAAAATATTATACACTGAAACTTCCAATCAAATAATTTTTAAGATTTAAAAAAATTTACTACGAAGATTAGTTTAAATGTTAAAAATGACAAATGTTTCCTCATTTGTTTTAAGAAAGCTCTGAAAAGTTAAATATGCGAATGAGTTAAGTCTTTTGAAAAAACCAGTCATTTGGAGAAAGGATCTCGGCTTACAACTGTCCTAAGTCACAAGGAGCTATTTTGTCCATCACAGCATAGATTTTATATGAAAGCCATTACAAAAGCAGTCTATATCATCTTTCTGAGTGTTTAACCATTCTTTTTGCTTTCACCTGAAGATTTTTGGTTTCTGTTGATTCTTCACAGTTAGTTTCTGCAAGCAAAAAAAAAAAAAAAAAAAAGAAGGGAGGTGTCACCACATTTTTTTATAAAAGCTGCTAAAGAGCTTTTCACATAGTTTCATCTCTTGGAGAGTTTTGATTGAGCATCTTTGAACCCTTACTCTTGCAAATTAGACCTCAAAAATTTGCTGGGATTTGGAGTCATTTGATGGAATTTTTCCGCTGGGTTGAAAATATCACTGTTGTTAGACTCATGGTCCAAGACAAGAAAACTTTCTCATGATCATCAAAATGAAGACTTCCTTGTAAACTTCATTGAGGGAATAGTTTTGGAACCCTTTTGTTGTTTGCTTTTTACCAGAACTAGGCTCTATTCTACCTTTGATTGGTCTCAGTAGCTAATGTATTAAAAATGGCTTTCACTTAAATATTATAAAAAACTATTCATTTCACAATTGCAATGTAACTTAGATCCATTTTTTTCCCTAAGAGTTGTTAGAAGTCATCGTAAGACTCTCAATTCCTCAATCAGTAATGTCCAATTCTGTACATTTTGTTTTCTTTCATCTTTCTTTTATTTTTAGCAGTACAGCCCTGAGGATTTTTGATTGTAAGATCTTATGACTACAACTTATGAGCTTAATAGCCATCACGCTATATTTATGATCCCATATCACACTTCAGGGAAAGCTTCTGTGGCCTGATTGCTGGCTTTGTTTGCAGTAGTCAAAGCCCCGGAGACGTCAGCATTTAGCTGTGCTCTGAAATCGCTGAAGTGTGTTGTTCCACCAGACTGGGTGGCCTACACAGCAACTCTAATAACAAATGGTTCTGGGTTTTTTGTGTGGAAGTAACAGCACGGGCATTGTGCTAAGGTTGCCTCCTGACTATTAGGCAGTAATTTCTGAAGAAAAGAGCCTGCTGTTCTCTCACTTCTGAAGTGAAACATGAGTATAACCTGGAATGAACCCATGTCTTATGTTTTTATTCATTGTTTGTTGACCCTGTGGTCAACCGTCTGTCACTGTGATTAATCATTCAGACTCCAGTTGTCCAAATTCAAGCCTTTTCTGCAAGAGAAAATGGGGAGTGGAAGGAAATAAAACAAAGTATTAATGAAAGAAAATGGGTTAATCTTTGACATGATAATTTATACTTGGGCTAGCAAACCAACGGGAGTGCTCTTGTATGTGAGTGATTAATAGCTGCAATGGTTGTGTCTGTGACAAGTGATTAATAAAGTTTGTGATTAAAAAAAGTACTTCCTTTTCTTTTCCTTAAGTGTGCAAATCTTGGAACTCCACTTCTGTCTGCACACTGGTTAAATTACAATGCAGACCTATTTGTAATTCAGATGTCATTCTCATTACTCATGCAAAAGTGTTCAAAATAGAGTTCACTTGATCTGTTAAGTACTGAAGAACTGGGAAATTGAGCATGTGCCCAAAAGACTTTCTAGACTATGGGGAAAAAAATGTTTGAGATGCAGCGGTTGCTTCACATAACCTATCAACATGGAATTTATTGCATAAAAAACCAGTATTCTATTACTGTACAAACTGGTTACTAGATGCAAATTGAAGTTCATGAATTGAATCTTTCATAGTTAGAGCAATAACTTGCATTAAATCTCAAACCTATCCAGATACAGCTGTGGTTTTAATTTTTTTTTCCCCAGAAGTTAGATCATGCTATGAAGAAGTATATAGTCTGAATGGAAATAATTCACAGGGCTGTGAACATGACAGCTTCAACCAAGTGCTGCTTATTAAATCCGTACTTTCCCTTCCCCAAAAGTTAACAGTATTAGATGAAAATTTGCAAAAATTTGTTTACAACATCCCCTGCTAAATGACATCTTTCAGAGCTCATTTCCAAATGCATCACATACCAGGCCCTAAACTCTTCAAATTGTCAGAGAATAATTAACTGGGTGTGTTGAGATGTAATTATATAGGAAGGTAAGAATGGCAGCAGTGATTCAGACTAAAGGTTCAGTTTGCTCTGTAGCCACTCTCCCAGCAGTGAGTGGATGGGAGCAGATGCCTGGGGAAACAAGATTGAGGAGGAAATGGTGTTTTGTGTGTTATACTTCCCTGGTTTCTGGTAATCTGTAGCTTCCAGAGCTGGAATTTGAATTTACACCATCATGTTTGGTAGCTATCAATATATCACGAAGTCACATAAGCACTTTTTTTAACCCACTTTTATTTTGTCCCCCATGACGTTCCATGGCAGTTTCCTTTACAATTTCAAATATGAATTGCATGTTTTACCATTTTAAACTTGCTGTGTGAGCATTTCTTTGCTGTTCTTCTAGTTCCTATTTCATGAGGAATGGTGAATAACCTTTTTTTATGTTCTGTTTACTGTGCATGATTTTGTAGACCTGTTTCATATTTCCCTTAGGTCATCTATTTCGAGATGAAAACTTTTAGTCACTTCATCTTTTCTCCCATGAAATCTGTGGCACACATTCTAAATATCTTATTTAAGATGGGGATCAGTAGCTGAGACAGATCCATCATGGATTTACACTGCAGTGTAACGATGCTTTTAGGGTTCATTCCAAATTTGTTTCTTAATAATTCCAGACATTCTTTTTGGCTGTCCCTGAGCCCAGAACTGGCATTTTCAAAGCATCATCTACAATGACTGCAAATCACTTTCTTTAGAAGTAATATCTAGTATACAAAATCTGAGAGGATTGCCTTATTGTTTTTTTTTTTTTTAGTGGTTTATACTTATTTAATAATTTTCAGCATTTTCCTTTCCTAGTATTCTACACAAATGTCAGTAAAATGGGGGTTAATAATTTTATGCATCCTCACTTATGGGTAGCACACTTATTTTCCTTCTCTACAGATATATACTGCTTATCAGGAAAAAGAAAATTTAATCTAAGGCTCCTCATAGTGCCCCCTTTGGCTTGTGTAATCTGCAATTTAGAGCTGCAGATTTACAGGCTTTACACTTTTCTAGAAGTCTAATAAGGTTGGACTGATGGATTGGCACAAAAACAACATTAAAGGCCCTTTTCTGGAAATACCACCTCAGCTGATCATGATTTGTTGCAGCGGCATGAAGTGAAATTTGTCTTTCATGCTCTTACAGATTAAAGTGCACAGAGAAAACAACACTTGCTCTAAAGTGACAAAGTAAGTGTTGTTGACAAATTTGTATGAAAGCTACCAAATTTTATTCCTTTATAGGCATGAATGTAATATGGGAGAAAAAAGCACTGTCTCCCTGAATGATGGTAATGTAATTGCTAGTTTTAGGTAGAGGTTTTGGAACAATATTTGTTTGTTCATAGATATGTTTTGGTTGCCCTGAAACATTTCTTCAAATGGTTTTTGACCAGCAAAAATTACCTTTGGTAGGACAAGACACTTAGGTTGACTTGAAGACACAACATTTAAAATGTTTTTTTATAATTTCAGAAGTGTGAAATTATTAAATTGAGCAATTGAACACTAGGAAGAGGAGGCTGGCATTGTTCTCAGTGTTCCCTGCTGGCTCAGGTCACTGTCTCTCTGGGGAAGTGAATAGCAGTCTATAATTGGAAACATCTATCAGAAAAAAGGGAGGGACATAAGTTTGAGTTAGTATTCCAGTACTTAGTTTTTAAACTAAATATGAGCTACAGAAAAGGCATCTGAGAGAAGCACATCCTATAACATTTGAGAGTAGTGTGTGCTCACTTGATATTTCAATAAATTTCTAATATTTGGCTGTAGATTTTTTTTCTTCTTCAAACCAGTTTCTTTCCTAAAACATGATTTCCAAAACACAGCCTCACATACTTTGCAGAATGAAGTTTTTGATGCTTTGACCATTAAAATGTTATTTGATATTGCTTGTTCAATGTCCTACTAAGCTTGGGAGAAAAAGGTCAGTACTCAGACAGAGAATGCAGACTCCAGAGGGCCTTTGGCTTGTTTGTTGAAAACTCCACAAAAGTTGATTCAATCATGTCTCTGGATTCAGACTTCTCTTCTGCCAGGAGCAGCCTGGCTCATTATTTTTTCAGAAAGGTATCTCCGAAAGAGCTGTGAGGTGGTATTAAACACTGTATGGGTCTGTAAGTCAGTGGGCTCTTTAAGATATGTAACCACTGACAGTGATTACTGGAGAAACAAAGAGAGAAGGATTCCTTGCTTTCCCTGCAGTAGCATTGTTTGATTTACAGCATTTCTTTAAAACAGAAAATTGCTGGGACTGTTTCTTTCTAAATAAGCAAACATGTGTCAATGTACTTGCAGAGACCATAGTATTTACATTTAGCTGTTGATATTTTAATTAACAATTTAAGTGTGTTGTTTGCCCTGCAAGTTCAGTGGGGAAAAACTCTACAAATAAACAGCAGCTCCCTCTTGGACAATCACTCTGTAAATTAGCTTACTTTGTCAATAAAGCACATGCCTGTCAGCCCCTTCACGGCAGCAGGGGGCAAGGATGTTCATTTACTTAAGCAGTAGGTTATACTATTAGTGTGTGTGATTGCTGTTAATTAGAATATGTGTAGATGTCTCAGTGCTGCACAGTTTGTAATATAAAACCTTTAAGTGTTTGGGCTATTAATGAAGCCAATAAATGGTTCTATTAGGAGACCTTTTTTTGTTTTTTTTATTACTTCCTCTCTGTTTTGCTGTTATTTATTATAATAATAGTATGGTAGTCAAAATATAACCAAGGGTTAAATAGAAACAGTAAAGCAGGGTTTTTACCTTGGGGAAGGGAGTGTATGTACCAATGTTTATATCCTGTAAGTTTGAAACAGGAACACATGTACAGTCCAGCTATGAATTCTAACTGATTTCCATCATTTCCATTTGATATTCGGTTCAGTGTTAAAATATGCTTTTCACATCCCTTTGACTTGAAATAATTTAAGCATTTGTTTAGTTTTCTAAATCCATTATAAATGTTCTCACACTTCCTTGTAAACAAGGTTACGTGAGTATATGTATTTGAAAGATCAGAGTGTATGAATATGCATTTATAATTTTAATTTTAAAACCAAATATCTATAGCAAATCCTGAATTAGTATCTTGGCTGTGCTATTCTATTAGCTACATCTAACCTCTCCCTGACATCAGCAGCAGGGTCAATTCAAACTCTTGTCACATGAACATGTCTTTCAAATGTATAATCTAAAGGCAAGTTTCTATTTACATGGAAAAGATCAGTTGATGGGAAATACTGTTCTACAAAGACAAATAATAGAGTTTTATATGAAAACCTATACATTACCTGAAAGCAAAGTCAGCATTAGAAGTCTTACATCTTAATCATGGTGCCATAATGTCAGTTAGCATTTTGTCTGTCTAATGCCCACACTGAAGGAAAGCCAGGCAGTGCAATTGTATCTGGACTGGCAAAACAGAGACGCTTTTCTAAGCTCATGGTGGTTCAAAATGCCTAAATGAGCTTGGAGGTACCTGCCTACACACTTTGCCTTACTTTGACCTGAGGGGGAGTGGGACATTGCCCAGCTTGCTGAGGCTGCACTCTATCCCCTTGCCTGTGTCATTGATGAAGACATTAAATAGCACTGGTCCCAACACAGACCCTGAGGGACACCACTTGTCACTGGTCCCCATCTGGACATTGAGCCATTGACCAGTGTCTCCAGCTGTGCCTTGGCCTTCCTCACCCCATCCCTACACAACCCTATACACTTTCCAGGATACCTGTCCCTGCTTACACTGCCTATGAATTTGCTTCTTGCCCTTTAGTTTCTTGCCTTCCTTGCACAATTTCTTGTGCTGCATGGAAAGTATCATTAAAGATCTGCCAGCTCAGTTGTGTTGCTTCTCCCTGAAGGCAGTCCCAAGGCCTCCTCTTGACTTAATTCATCCAAGAGCTGGAAATTTGCTTCCCTAAAATTCAGGATCCTGACTTAAATCTTTGCCCAGCCTGCGTCCCTCAGGATTGCAGACTCCACCAGTGTGGACCACTGCAGCCCCAGATGCCTTGAGTGGACTTTAATGGTCAACTTGGCAGTGCTGGCTTAATGGCTGGATTCAATGAGCTTTTCCAATCTATGAAATTCTATGAAATGTCTCCTAGAAGATGTTTTTACCGGAGTCCTTTTGGAATTTTCAGCCAGTGCCAGGCCCAGCAGCAGATGTGTTTGTAGAGGAAGTTCTCCAGCCATCAGCAGATTTGATGCGCTTGTACTTTGGCTGAGCTGCTACAAAAAATGCTGGGCAGGGCTTCAAAGCCATATTGTGGAATTTGCAAGATAAACAGGGCCTCTTTGAGCTCAGAAAGACAGCTAAATTTAAGAAGATGATGACCATTAAAGATTCCTACAGCTAGAGTTGAAAGTCCCTCCCTCAGACCTCGTCTTGAGACAGTGCTCAGAAATTGAAAAACGTGACCTGTGTGAGACAAAGAAAATAGATTCAATACAGTAAGCCATCAGTGCTCTGGAAGGACTCTTCTTTTGAAGTCTATACTGGTGGCCATTTTTCATTTCAACAAAAACAAAATAATGTTTTTCACAACCTGTATTCTGAAAAATATTCACTCACCTTTTGATAGACACTTTTCAGGCTCTGAGTTAATTTAGTTACAAACTTCACATCAAATTGAACTGAATTGTTGGTGAAATGCAGAATGGCAAAATTTAGGTAGTTTCTGAAAATACTTTTCATTATACCTATTTTGCCTTCTAACTTATTGAGTCAATATGATCTGCAAAGTTTTTAGGTTAGGCGTTGTAGCTAGTCCAGCTATACCTGCACATGTCATTATAGCATTGATCATGATCTCTTAAGAGGAGATGGGTTTATACTTTCTAGGATGAGTGGAGAAATGATTTTTGCATGGATCAGTGCAGATCTCAATAACTGCCATAAGGTTTTTCCTGCTTTATGCAGCAGATGCAGGGACTCTTCTGACAGCATAAGAAAAAAACTGATTATTTGAAACTCTTCTAGCAAATCTCCTAAGAATAAATTTCTTATTACATTTTCTTTGTCAAAAAATCTGAACACATGGGAAATGATACAGAGACTGCAGAAATTTGGCACAAAAGTCTAGTGTACCTGTTAGAACAAGTACAGATTGCCTAATTGCAACAGTAAGTGATACAGTATTTTGTGGGTTTCAGGGTATTATTGATAGTTAAATATCATAGGAAAAACAGCTTTGTGAATTTGCACAACAAATGCATTCTGTTTTATATTTGAGAGGAGAATGATATTCTCTTTGAAAAGTAATTTTTTGTATGGTTTCTCTGTTGGCATCCATGCTCTATGAGCAGTGGTTCCATGGAAACAGTGATGTACATGGGGAAACCACCAAAACAAAAAAAAGGAGTGCCCGGGCTGTGAAATACCCCTCCCAATACTTGTACAGCATTATTAAATGGATGAGAAATGGTCCATTGTCTACTTAATTATTTTCAGTACAGCAATGTAACTCTATTAGAAATGTTTGTACTAAACACAAATTGCTTGAACTTTGACAGTGTGCTAGCAGCTTATAATTTTATCTTTGAAAAACTGCCATCCGTATGCAAATATAAGGAAAATGCGGATGCTTGCTCCTATCCAGTTTTGTAATTCAGTTCATGCATTTTCCAAGGAAGTAAGCTATAGATGAGAGAGCTTTGAAGACCAAATGAGATGTAGCCAAGTTTTCACTCACTTCCTGGCAGAATAATTTCAAAACTACAGAAGACACTCGATTTTATCAATCCTGAGTATGTAGGAATGTTGAAGCAAGTTCTCATGGAATGCATATACGTGTATTCTTCAGCTGAAATGCTTGGAATATGTTTTCCTAATGCAGGATCTTTCTGACAACTGACCTCTTGCATATTTATTACATTTTCATGTTAAGCTTTTCTATGTTCCTCTTTTTTAGTTTTTTTCTTTTTGACTACCCATTTTTTGAGTAATGTGTTGTCCTGCTTTTTCTTCTTGCAAATCAGAGGAAATGTAGAGCTAGAACTGATGCAGTAAGTTCTGAGACTCAGAGTAAGACTGAGCTGAAGGTTGTTGGAGTTGACTCAGTTGTTGTAGACCAGTAGACAGATAGGGAGGTGTGGATGCAGTTGAATATTCTTGAAGAACTTCAAGGACAAAATTTGTCTTTCATTAAAGAGCAGAAAGTTGAGTTATAGTCATGTAAAAACTCATTCAGAAAGGGCACAAGGGCATTCTGAATAATTACACAGGTGAAAACACAGAATGATTCTGTTTTCCTATGATTGAGAAACAGGAGAAACCTTACCAGTTTCCAGGAACCTGTTTTCAGTTTTGAGTTCCTAAAGGAGCCTAGTTTTTGATTTCATATCAAATAACCTGAGATACAGAAGCAAACTATGCTCTTGGAAGCTGATCAAACCCATGCCAACTTCACTGAAAATAACAACAGAAAAAGTTATTTTAGGATTCTGCTGTATCACTCAGATCCTGCTTTCATATACGCACTCCATGTGACTCTTATCAATACTTATAATCTTGTAACGCTTGTGGCTGCCCCACCCCGGGAAGTGTTCAAGGCTAGGCTGGATGTAGCTCTGATCAACCTGGTCTAGTGGAAGTTGTCCCTGCCCATGGCAGGGGAGTTGATCCCTAGATCCTTAGATATCTCTAAGGTCTCTCCCAAGCCATTCTGTGATTCTATGATGTTATAATATTTAAGTTTCTTCCAAAGACATCCATGACTTTGGTTTTCAGAGTAATTTTTCCTTTACTATTGCATGCTATCAAAGCAGAGGAAGTTAATTTTTCATTATCTGAAACATATGATTTGCCAAAACAGATCAAGCTATGAAATCCATTAACTTTATCTATTTCTTCTTAAATGGACCAGTGGCTGATGATTCAGATGAATATGAACTATTTGTGATGCTTGGTTAGGCCTTAGGTCAGCAAGTTACCTTTGGTCAGCATTCAGCCTTAGAAGTCTTTGAGAATTCTGTGCTTTATATGACCCTAGCTAGCTGTTCATTTTGATATTTTTGCTCTAAAATTGAGACATGCTTTAAAACAATTTTGGTTTTCTCTTCCATAATTTTCACTATAGTAATATTTAATCAGAAAGATAAGCAAAAAGAAATTTAAAAGGCAGAGAAATAAACTAATGCTCTGTCCATTGATAAAAATATTTTACAGATCTGTTGTTACTGCAAAGAATAGCCATATGCAGCAGGTGTTTGAAATCAGTCAGTAGATGGAAATGCTTTACAGTAACTTCTGAAATAGGAGCAGCACCTGCTAATCTTCAAATGAAAAACCACATTTTTCATGTCTTCTCTAAAATTTGTGGTATGGAATTACTGACTTCATTTTCTGACCTTAAATAGGACGTCCTGACACATGGTCCGCTTTTGACAGTGATTAATTAGTATTAATGTCCTTGCTTGGTGTTCTGTCAAGAATGACGAGGTATGGGCTGTTAAACTTGTGATCTCCCACTTTCACACAGACCAGTGCTCAGAGGGCAGAGAGGAACAGAGGGAAAAGGATCTGTAGGTTTATTTTGCTACATCTTAAATGAGCAACTGGGTAAGGAGTGTCAGAATTTTTTTGTAGTTCTGTTGGAATTTTGGACCAGGTCTTCATAGACTATAAATAATATAAACATTACATATATATGGTTAGTTCTGCATTGTCTGGGCAGTCACCACATTGTAGGAGTTGAAGGTCATTCCATAATAATCAGTAAATCTGAATTATATTTATTTGTTGCTTTTTATACCAACTCTCCTTCAAAGTTAAGAATTCTGATTTTTCAGTCTTCTTTCTCCCTGTCTATTTTTGGTGGTCTGGAAGTTTTATTGGTAGCAGTATCAAAGATCATCAGAATAACCAGAATAACAGGGTTTGAGTATCTGTAGTTTATTTTTTTCATAATCCTGTTGCAAGGCTTTACATCAAATATTTTCACCACATAGTAAAAAAATGCTGATGACAAAGACCTTACAGTCCCAGATATTGTTATTTATTTTTATATTACACTTTATCTAAATTAGTTCAGTGGGCCTATCCATGTTATGCCTGCGCATTTCTATATTTAAGCACTAAGTAGGTTGTTATCATCCTGAGGCAAGTAAACCTACAATATGGATTTCATTTCAAGATAATTTGTAAACAAATATGTTCAAAGTACATAAAAGTCCTTGCAATATAATGTTTCACGAAGTCAACAAAAGAGTTTATAATAGTTTTAATCAGGGACGTATATGGCAGTAATATAACACAATTTTGTGTAATATTAAAGCATGCTTTTCCCTCTGTTGATTTTGTTACCAAAACCCACTTGTGATGACTATCAGCTCTCTATATGTTGGTTATTGTGCAATGCTAAGTTAACTGCAGGTGGATAAAATCAATTCTGAAAAACCCATTTTCAGATGAAGCCATTAAGTTATGCTGATAGTGATCACTGAACTCCTTTCTAATGTAAAATGTCTCTGGTCTTGCAATGTTAAAAGCATCCTTTGCCTTAAAGGAGCTCAGTGGTGGGGGAGGGAGGTTGAAACCTTCCCATCGTATTCCACTGTTATTTGCATCAAAAGTATAATCAAACCGCAGAGACAGCGATATTGCAGCTAAACTGTAGACTGCATAAATGAAGTTTGTATATGTCATAGTCAAGAGAGGCTGGAGACTTGGGGTTGGCAATTAAAACAATGTTAGGAAGCTGATTTTCATGAAGTGCTGAGTACTTTTTGTCTGTAAATCATGCTTATTTGAGTCAGTTCAAGATTGGCACCCAAAACCTAAAGCAATGTCACTGCTGAAATTTCTGTCCATAACACATGAAAACAGCAGTGATGGTATTCAACCCTGTTTCAGAAGGACACAACAACGTTGAGGTAAATTTATTTGCGATTCTCACTAGTACTAAGTTTTAGTGAGCGGATTAGTCACTCGATAAACTTCCACCTGTCTGTAGCCTCTGACTTTGAAGCTTAGTGCTGTTTCTTTTGTGACAGTCACAGGAAAATTCTAGATCAGATATTCTTGTACCTTGTAAGCAACTGCCTTTGGGTGCAATGAACTGTCATACTAATCACAATTGCTGTAGTATAATATCAGGCCCTGTTGTTTGTTCCTAATGCACCCTGCAGACCTAAAGCCCTGTATTTCAGTTCTCTTAAAAGCACTTACTTTTGGCATCACCAAATTGGAAAAGGATTTAAAGAGTATAACATGTAATTCCTGGTTGGTTTGGATAGATTTTTTACGTAGAGGAGGTAACAGATACTTCAGAATTGTCAGGCCTATCAGACCAGGAAGAAATTAATTCTGGGGAAAAGGTTTCTTAAAACCATGAAGCAACTTATACATGGAGATTGATTTGTAGAGCTTGCAGGCCTGCTTTACTTCAGCTCCATTGAGCTATCTCCAGGTATGACATTTTACTGTTCTTGACAGAAAAATGAGTGCTGATGGGAATGTAAATATCTTGGAGGAAATAGAAGTTGTAACAATTAGTTTGACAGAGTAGACTTGAGAGGTGGAAGTGCCTTCTGTCAGGAAACCCTACTGCAGAGGCAGAGCACCCCAGGACTGCTGTTTTCTTCGTGCCTCACATTTCACTAAGACATATAAATGGAAATGGTTAGGCAAGACTTAGTGTCAGCATCTCAAGTTAGTTATGAGTAACTACCTCATAACGAAAAATGCCTATTTAGATTTCAGAACTGATCTTAATGCTGTTTAATATCTTTTCACACTGCATGCAATGTGTCATTCAGGTTTTTAGTGTTCTAATTTCAGATATGTGAAAGTGTTAAAGGTAAAGACAGAGTACAGCCACAAAGATTAGGTACTTTTCCATCCCCTAGTAAGAATTATTCTTAATGTGGTCTCGTTCTAAGTGTCTCTGTACCACTAAATTCTGACAAGAATAAAATTTTTAAGAGTAACTGAATTCTTCTTGTGGACTACTAATGAAAACAGAAAAAAATGATTTGTCATTGGAAATATCAAGTGGAGAAACTGGGTCATTTTTTGAGCTAGATCTAGTAACCAGACTCAGACTTATTTTTCAGATGGCATAGAAGATTATTGTGTATCAAAAGAAAAATCATGAAAAAGAGGCAGTGATGGCAGGGGTGACTGTTACAAAAGTTATCATCTTCTGACTTAAAGGTTGATTTTATTTTTACATTATTGTGCAGTCTTGTCTATCTGGTCTGTAACATCAGTAGAGAAGTTTCTCTCTTCTTCCTCATTGATCATCCCTGATACATGGTTGAACACCTTATTCCTGTAAATCCTTCTGAAGTGTTCCACACTGGCTTCACCCCATTGTTATAAAGCTGGCGTGGTGCCTTTGAGTTGGGATCTAAAACTTAACAAGAATGTGCTCCCCTTGGGTTCTTAAATGTACTTTGTGAGGGGCCCTTTTTATGCTGTCTAATGAGCTGTCCCCCAAATGCGCTGAACGCTGTCATCAATCACTTCGAGGTGCTCCTTACTCACTTTCCCTTTCCCTCTAAGAAACAGTTAAGTGAGAATATTTGAGTCCAGCAAGAAAAGTGCTCTCTGTGTAAGCAGCCTTTTTCAAAGCTGTGAGAAGGATGCATGTGATTTCTCTGAGACAGCAGTCAGCAGATCCTGCTTTTATACAGAGCATAGCCTTCATTGTCACCTTTCCCTTACTGAGGTATTACTACCTTTGAAAATTTCAGACAGACTCTCTAGAACTGAAACAGAGAGCATAGAATTTAATTTCTTGTGTTATATCTATGTTATAACCTGTCAAGGTCATACAGGAATTTCACAGAAGTCATGGTCTGTAGGAGGTTGTACCCAACAAATTGTTTTTATTCTTGCAGTTGTGTGTAAAACAGTTGACATGTTAAATATAGCAATAAATAAAATATAAAAACTCAGAAGTGGACTGCAGCAATACTGGAACAATCCCATTTTCCTCCCAAAATTAAAGATGAGAAAATTAAGTATCTACAGTTAATGCAGAGAGAGTTAAAAGTTTCAGTCTGAACTCAGATTTTCTTGTTTGAAGTAAAAGATGTAATTTATTCAGTTCTATGGGTTTTTTCTTTAAAAGGAGGACAATACTTTTTTCCTGTAGGAGATTAAAGGAACTTCTATAAAGTTTTAAGCTGTTGTAGCGAGAACAGTAGAGGGACTTCCAGGTATCAGCTGCTATGCGTGTGGCTTCCTCTAGCTCTTGACTAGAGCAGTCAAAAAAGTGATGCCCAATAATCAGATTATGGTAAGGTTTCTAAATTTGTACAATTCTTTGCTTGAATGAATCCCTGTTCTGCAAACTGGGTACTGACCAGCCATCTAACAAAGACATACAGGTGAACAAAATCGACCAGCACAGGGGACTAAAATGGCAGGGTCCTTTCTGTACAAGAACTGTTGGTATAACTGATGATCTGCATAATACTGATACATCTCAGTCACTGAATGAAGGAATGTTTGTCCTACAACAAAGCCCTGGGGCTTGTAACTGACACCATTTTAAGCCTTAGGAAAATAATTTCAAATTTGGAAAAGAATACAGTCTTACTGTTCCTGCATTCTTCTGGCTTGCCACTTTTGGTAGTCTTCTTGAAAAAAAAGGGCTGCAATTCTCAAATTTAACAGAGGATGTTGCAACTGCTAAACATTTATGCCCATATACTACCACGTAGTTGGCTATACACCCATGGATCACTGATACTACGTCTGCATAAGCATGGGTTAAATTTGTTACATTTAAATTGCTGAAAGTACAAAATTTCTTCTAATAGCAAAATTAATCTCCAGGTATCTCCCCAATTTAGACTGCTGCAAGGCAATTTTTATTATTTTGCCTTAGGAGTGGTAACAGCTGAGTTGAAGTCAGTGAGTTCAAATGTGAAAATACACCAGTATGAATGTAATTTCTTTCTGAATGCTGGATACATAAATGGATTAGCTAACAAAGATGATTAAGTGTGGTTTTGGATGCCAGTCTACATATTGTGATATGCAGTTTGGTCAACAAAACAAAAAAAAGAAAGAGAGAGAGAAAAAAAGGAGATTCTTTAGTCCCTTAGGCAAAGCTAATGTTGATGCTAATTAATTCAATGGACCTTGGATGAGGCCTACTTTCCTCAGGGAGGTATTTGTCCTCATTCTTCACTCCTGGAGTTTGTATTCAAACTACTGTATCTTTCTGGCACTATGAGGAAAGTTACCTTTAAAAAGTCATCTGTGAATATCATCATGGTGACTGACTTTTATCTTAACCCTGTAGGTCAACAGTATAAAAAATAAGAGCATTCAGATTCAGGTCTCTCTGACCTTTTCAGACTCCATGAATCTGCTTAATTTTTTTACAGTTGAAAATCATTTTTCTGGAGAAGAAAACCCCAATTATTGCAGAATAGATCTATTAATAGAATGTGTTTGTAGAAAATGGGAATATCACCCTTTAATTACCATTGTCAAAAGAAGATTATTTAACTACATTGCATTATCTACACGTGTTGGTTTTGGTTTTTCTTTTCACAGTATTATCAACAACTTCGTTATTTGCTAACAAAGTATTACAGGGAAACTACCCTGCCAGGAGTTATTCTGGGGGGTTAGTGTGTTGCCTGCTGCTGTTGGTTCTGACTGCCTACACACTCCTGCAGTAGATTCTCAGCTATAACTGTTTTTCCTCCCCTCACTGTTGCACCTGGAATTGTTCTGTAGCTCAAAGCTGTTTCCTGTTCATTTGAATTTCCATTAGATGATACAATTAGCTGGTTGGTGCACCCTTGTTAGCCAGATAGATTATTTCCATTTGGATTCTGTGATTCTGCTGAAAGCTCATGAAAATGCAGATTGAGAAGCTTAGCAGCTGAAATAAATAAATAGAAGTAAAGCTGCGTAGCTTCATCATGCACCTCAGACTGGCCTTGCAGCTTCTTCAGAGGCTGCTGTCCCAGCAGGAGAAGGTTCTCAGTCAGTTTTAGTTACATCTCGTCACAGACACAGCCAGTCCTTGGGCAATCCAGTTCTGCTTAGTGCTTCATAGTCAGACAAAAAGCCCCAGAGTACCAAAGGGAACTGTGTGCATTGTTAGCAGTTGATTTACTGTCTCTGAATTCTAAAGCTACTGCACAACACTGTAATTACCTAGCCAGGTATATTTGATAGTATAATCTAATGCTTTCTTAAGGCTCTCATGAAAGATTTTGTTCTGTTAGCTAATTGACTGTGCACATTCAAACCATGATTATCACGGAAGTAGCTGGTACACATCTCCCAAATGACATTAGGTTTCAGTGAGTATTGGGGGAGGCTGATTCTTTTTCTGAGAAGAGCCTCACAATATAAATGTCTAAAACTATTTTAATAAGTAACTTTGTGCCTCCCGAGTGTGCTCATTGCTTTTGCTGTCCCTTGGTTACGCTGCAGCACATTCAACATCAAATAAAGATGATTAACGAAATCATATTAATTAAGAATTAAAAGTAAGAAGCTGTGGAAAATGTTGTTTCGTAAACAGGAGTAAGCAAATACTGTAGAATTTGGTAATTCTGTTTGTTGTTCCTTAACTTCAGTACATGAGAGAAGGAGCAGAGTGGGGAGTGTTGCACTACAGCGTCCATTTCCCACTGTAAATGTACTCGTACAGCCCTGGGTGATGGTGAGAGTCTCCAGTGAAAGCTGCCCAGCTTGTCATCGTCACCAGCCCAAACGCTGCATCCTCCGGGTCTCTCCTCTGGGCAGCTCCTAGCGTGGACTGCTTACAGTCACAGGGGAGGCAACATAAAGCAAAGAGCAGCAACAGAGCTGAGGTAAAATGTAGGCATTTGTGATTTCCTTCTCATTTCTCGGCGTTTTTGCACGACCCGAGGCCGTTCTGGGGTGTGTCTGCGCTGAGCCCTGCAGGCGGCTGTGGCTCAGCAGTGCCTGTGTCACAGCAGAGAGATGCCAAAACTATCAGAGTCTCTTCAGGAGCCAGGAGCCATCTAGGTATAAAAGCTATTAAAAATCCATACGTGTGCGGATTTGTGCTCTGACTAATCCAGTCGTTTAGATTTGGTCTCTGGAGCTAGTCTAGAAACTGAAACTCAAGTCATTAATACATAGTGTTGATAACACAGCGGCTAAATTAATTTGTGAATTTATGTTAAGTAAGTAAATAAATAGAACAGTAATCCTTACCAAAGGAAAAAACATAATAAAACCAAAGTCTTCCAGTATATGGGGGCTCCTGGCTTAGCCACTCTTCTTCATAATGTTTTTCTCAAGTGTGAAGGAGAGGATCATCCGACTGATTGGATTAATAATAAATTTCCTTGATACATTAATGGGAGGGGAAGGTACGTACTACGAGCAGCTGGAGAAAAATTTCATACAGTCAATAATACCTCCAAAGATCAGTTCTGAGATAGAATGCTAAATAGTTGTTTTGTACCTAAGGATATGATCTTATTTATTTATGTATTTTAGTTAAATTCTGAATACACAATTCCATGTTTGCTTTGAACCTGTATTATTGATATTGGGGGCAAGGAATTTCATTACATTAGTTTGACTGCATTGAGAAAGGCAAAGCTTTTTAGTAATGAAAGATGTTTTTTTCTTTCAAGCACCTTTATCAGAACTTCCAACAAAAGTAGTATTACACTTATAATCCTTGTAGACATGATTTATCTTAAAAGCAAACAAAGGAACAAGAAACTTTGCACTCAATTTCCAAGACTTTTTATGTCTTAAAAGAAAAAAAAAATAGAGTAATGTAGCCATGTAATCTGACTTAAAGCATCAGGAGTGAGAGCAGCAGCTCTCACCTGCAGTCAGGCTGGATGAAGAGAGTCATAAATTGATTCGAAGGTGTGGGGCTGGCTCTGTGTCTCACTGGTTTCCTCAGCCACACCTGCACCTTTGTGGGCCCCCACCTACATACCTTCCTCAGACTTGCCAGTTTCAGAAAGAGAAAAGCCAAAAAGGATTCATTTTGGTGGCTTGTATCATCACTGCAGTTTTAGAGAAGAGCCTGTCACAGAGGGGAATTGCAAAGATACTTTCACTCTTATTACATATGTTTTTACTGAACTTACGAAGCTGCCAAACCAACTACTTCACTGAGCCCTGAAACTGTGTGTGAGCATGTGTGCACACAGCTTTTCTCCTTACAGATGCTGTTTTCCTTATGCCAGAAAGATGGTACAGCTGCTGCGTTGTCATTTTTTTATCACTTCATTCTATACTTTGATTGAATCTTTTTCAAGTGTCTCCTTCCTTCTAAGCAAAGGGAAAAAATGGCATATCTAAATATATTCAGTTAAGGATTTATATTTGAATCTAATAGCTATTTATATGTATTCCCAAAAGATGCTATTGTGTGTAAGGCAAAACACCAGAAGTGATGAAGACAGGTATTGATTATCACCCCTAAAAAGGCTGGAAGGAAACAGCAGAAGCTGTCCGGCTGAAATCATATCAGCTCCTGCAGGGCATTCTCATTTTCGTCACTGCTGCTGCTCTTTCCTTCACTTTTTTTCCTTAAATTTGTGTCTTGCACAGAATAGAATAATGATGTTTGGGAATTAATCTCTTGTACATTTTGCAAGCTATAAAAGGTAGCCCTTCCTGGTTGCAGTATAACTCTAGTCTGAAGATAGAGGTGGAACTGGAAGAGCTGGGTCTGAGCTCTTAATTGCTCTCATTTTGCTCTTATATAATAGAATCTTTTAAAAATTATTGGTAATGATTGCTATGTTTTTTTATTATGTTATATCTGTCACGGACTCCAAGGGTTGCCCATTCACTTCCGTGTTCATAGCCTTATCAACTGAATGTGTTTTGATCTCTATCTTTGGAACAAAGGGATTAATTTTGTAGTGTGATTGTTCTATTTCCCCTTCATCATGTTAGAGGTACTGAACATAGAAGGTGTAGAACAAATCAACAAACAAAAAAGGTAGAACTTAAAATTTTATAGTTGTGTAGTTAGAAAAAAAAATTGAATATGAGAAAAAATTCTGGGGCTGGCTACAAGACAGCCTTTTCACAGAAAACCACGGAGTTATGGTCTGTTTGCATTGCTGTAACAAAGGTCCAAAATAGCCTGAGGCTCTTGGGGGAGCCTGGATTTCTCTTTCCTAGTCTGTTTCCTGCTCTTGCCATTTGCAGGTCGTACCAATAGCAAGGCAGTCTATGTGTTCCCAAAAAGGCAAGTGTGCATGAACGTACACACAGCTCATCCACATGCTTGGATACACAGATCAACACAGAGTATTCATTGCCTTTATTGCCACCTACAGCATTTACAGGAACGTGAAAAACACAGCCCAGTCCTGCTCCTCATCTCCAGTTCATTAGGAAATTGACTATGTAGTGTGGGCATATACACAGATGCATACAAATATATATTTATAAACTCTCTCTATCTTGATTCACAGCCACTCTTACATTTGCAAAGCCCTCAAACCTTGCCTATGAGTCCACACAGAACTGTTGCCCTGATTATTGGCCTCCGTATCTCCAGCCTGGGTTGGTTTTTTTCCAGTTTCTGGTTTATTCCAGCTTGCCAGCTACCGCAGCTTGATTGAAGTTCTCACTTCTCACGCATCTTAAGCCCTGCACTGGACCTTAAGTCCTCACAGAATCCAAACCCAGAATCGAAGCCCTGTTTATCCTGTCTCCAGTCTCACATCTTTCCGGGACTTACTGCTGAGTCAAACCTCAAGTTTGCTTGCGAATCACACATAAGCACACCAGAGAGAAAAATCGCACAGAAAATAGGTGAATGGAGTTTCATAAGACTGCGGTTACTAGGGAGAGGGCTTGCTCGAGAACTCTACTGAGCAGCAGCTTGTTTGTTTGCAATCAGCCTTTTTTTTTTCTCTTTTCTTTTTATATTAACCCTCCTGTCCACTTCCTGTGCTTGTTTCTACCCAGTCCACTTGATTCCTTATCATGTTCCCAAGAGCTGCTTAAAACACCCCAGAAACTGTGCAGGGTCCCACAGCCACGGCTGCACTAAAATCAGTCATTGCTATGACACAGTAATTCACCCCTTCTTATCAGTTCTTCAGGACTCGGGATGGTTCCTTCAATGCCCCATCATTCAGGAGCTGGAGAGTTTGTCTTTGGTATTGTCTTCACTATCTCCTCTTTGTTAGACTTTGTGTTTCCGACTGTGCTTTATTGCTTTTTCTGTCTCTTGTCGTTTTTTTATGCTGAATGGCCTTTAACCAAGTACCCCGTCAAACCCAATGTCTTTACTTGCCAGGTTTTTTTGTTGTTGCAGCAGCAATTTAGTATCAATTCACATTTAATCTGTTCTTTAAAAGCCAAAACAAAGCCAAGGGGAAATCATAAATCTGGATGTATGATGAACCCTGGCCAAGATGACAGAAATGTGTATGCCCGCTTCTGATATAAATTAGCTTTGTGTAACAGTACAGACTCAGTATTAATTTCACTAAGGCACCTTTTTATTTCCGCCCTGCCACTGTGAGCAGTGTCACTGTGAGCCTGATGTGTACGTCTGGTAGGGAAGCAGTAAAGCAGGGTGCAATAACAAAATGCTCAGATTTCAAACAGGCATGTGTGTATGACTGGGCTAAGGTCAGGAAGAGCATCAGGCAGGTGTGTGAGTCCCCACTCCACAGAGCCCAGGGTTGGGAGCTGTCTGTGGGACAGAGGGTTGTCTTCCTTGGTTTGTACAGCACGGAATATGGTGTCACGAATAACGCAGTATTCAACAGTAGCTTTATGTTTTCTTCAGTCCTGGTGGCTCCCTTGCCACAAGGACCAAAGTGCAGGATCACAGAGTAAGCAAAGGAAATGAGTTTGAATGTAAGGAAAGTGGCAAGATGGAAGGAACTGCACAAGTGGCTGAGGTGCAATGGGAAGCTTTCCAGTTCAAGGTCATAAATATGAATCTTTCCCAAGCTAGCAGTAACCAAAAGCCCAAAATGTCTGAAAGCAACATCACCCAGTAATGACAGAGATTGGAAGCAAGAGAATAGAAAGGCATGAAAAGCTTTTGAAAGTGCCCTTGTGGGCTAATACTGTTACACCAGTGAATAAGTCTCTTGAAGGCTGTGAGTCTGTGGCCATTTATCTGGTAGGCTTGCTATTCATCTCCTTTGAGTGTAGTGTAAATGCACTGTATTAGGGTCATGATGAGAGCAAACCTAAAACGTTTAAATATTAGAAATGAGTTAGCCAGCTATCCAGCAAGAAAGTACAGACTATTGCAAGCCAAACACAAAGAAAGCAGGGAAACAAAAGATAGCATTTGGAAAGAGGTGTCTGCACTGGGACTTGTGATCTTTCAACCAAGTCTGCTGAGGAGGGACTGTTTGATGTTCTATAAGACAAATTTTCTCTTGCAAAATGATGATAAAATATTCAGTATTCTTTTAGAAAGTCCTCTCTGCTTGCAAAATATTTGATGGACACAAAAGGCAAGAATGTACAGAAAATCATGACTAAATTGCTCAAAAGTTTAAAATGTTGATAATAGGAATTTTCCATAGAAGAGACTAAGAATAATTTGTGCTGCTTCTACTTCTGAAGTCTGAAGAAGGAAATATTGAGAGAACAGAAAGTAGAAAAAAAGGGTTGGAATATAACACTCAGACTACATTTTAGTACTGAGATAGATACAAGTATCAAAATTATCTTGCCTTAAAATCTCTAAAGAAAAAATGAGATCATGTTGAGGAGCTTGCAAGCAGAACTTGCAAACCAGTTTGTTTGAGACATTTGTTCATAATTCGCCATTGAAACAACTCTCTCATGTCTGCCTGTGTTGAGGGTCTGAAATCTGCATCCAAATCCAGGTAACAGTTTGACTTCTAGAGTTTGTTTCATTAGCAGAAATGGGAAAGTTAAGTCTACGCACATCATTTGAAAGTATGAAATCCATAGATAAAAAAAGGTGCCTTCTGCCTGCCTTCCTGCCTGCCTTCCTGCCTCCTTGTCTTCCCCTAGAAAAGGAAAAAAAACCACCACCTTTAATAAAAAGTAAAACTGCCTCATTCATTGCCAGTGTTGAACAGGAACATTTTTCAAATCTTGAAAAGGAAGGGAGAATTTCTCAGATCTGAACTTGTAATCATAAAGGATTGGTAAAGGTTAGCTGTAATCCAACAGTATATAGCTTGGTTAAAACCCATTTAAATAAGCAATGTATATCACCACTGAGGAGAAAAAGAATGAGAAATTCTCCTCCCAATTGTGTGTTTCAGTATCTTTCAAAAACTTCAAAACAGTTTTGAGAATTTTGTTATGCGGATTCCTTGCAGTATTCCTTAGGGCACATCTTCTTAGGAGATGCACGCAACCTGTATTTGCTGTTCTGTTTTCTGGACAGCAGCTTTACTAACCTTTGAAAAGAGGATGTTAGCATTTTAAAGCCTTTTTGTCTCCTTTTATTATATGAATCAGTGTTCTTGAAGGAGTCAAAGTTCAATCCTCCTGCTGCATTACAATGCCTTTCAGTCTAATATTAGAGAGCGAGTTCCATTTTACTTTGTGATACGGAGCTTCACTTCGGCATTAATTTCATTCGGAAAGCAGCTGCACTTATAATAGATTCCTTTAAAGCAAAATGGAAAATATACATTTATCAAATGACTTTCTTCCAGTAATGCTGCAGCAGTCTTTATGGCATCAAAGTTGTCAGCAATCAGCCCATCTTTCTGAACAAAGATGTGTCAAATCGTCGAAGCAGGCTTTATATTGAATAAGCAACACATGAATTCTGTGGTAGGAGGACAGACAGACACTATCTCAGCCTGTACAATATGATGTATTTATTTATGTCCACATCACACAGTGTTAGCAAATTTGGGGAATATTTCCTACATGGACATAGCAAGTGTCATTATATATTTAAAAATCATGCATTTGAAATTGTTTAGCCTAAGAGACTAATAACATCTTGTCACAAATTAAAGACTCTTAAAATCAGCTGTAACAGCTTTATCTTTCTCTCCTGAGACTTCCTTTTTTTCTTTCAATGTGCTGTTTAAGTTTCACAGTCCAGTTCAACATATTTTTACTGTTTGTCTCTGTAATTAAACCAACGTTTAAATTAAATTTTTGTTTTGGGGGTTTTTTTTGTACTGTTTGGGAAAATGCTAGGTTAAATTGAAATGTTAATTCAATTATAAATTTTTAAGTTTCATTCTAACTATTCTGTGAATCAGAATATCCATTTTTAAGATAAGAAACTATTCATATGCTATTCTTTGGTTATGCAGAGACACTTGTCACTTGATTCTCCTCTTTTGACATGAAATAATGGACATTTCAGCATTTATCAGAGTTGGTTCTATGGTTTTAATATGATAAACATATTAAACATAAGGCACATGGACTTGCTGAAGTCCCGAGGAGGCAATGAAGATGCTCAGAGGGCTGGAGCCCCTCTGCTCTGGATACAGACTGAGATTATTCAGTCTGGAGAAGAGAAGGCTCTGGAGAGACCTTAGAGCCTCTTCCAGTGCCTAAAGGGGCTTCAAGACAGCTGGAGAGGGACTTTTTACAAGGATGGCTTTAACCTGAAACCGAGGAGGTTTGGCTTAGATATGAGGAAGGAATTCTTCCATGTGAGGGTGGAGAGGCCCTGGCACAGGGTGCCCAGAGAAGCTGTGGCTGCCCCATCCCTGGAAGTGTCCAAGGCCAGGTTGGACGGGGCTTGGAGCAACCTGGGATAGTGGAAGGTGTCCCTGCCCATGGCAGGGGGTGGGGCTGGATGAGCTTTAAGGTCCCTTCCAATCCAAACCATTCTGGGATTATAGGACCTTCAGGGACACCTCTTCTTGCAGAAGTTGTGATGTAGGATTAGGCAGTGGAGATGGAAAGGAGGGAAGATATTTTTAGTTACTGCTGATATTAAGGTTGTGAGGTTTTTAACCCTGCCTGTTGCACAAACACAGACAATCAGACTTACATGCTTATGGCAAAATCAGTCTTGAAGAACTTGAAGTAAATTTGAAAGTGCGTAACTTGGATAGTGTATCCTATGCCTATTACGATTTTACCCCATTTATTTAAAAATAACACTATCACTTTATTTTCTGACATAAAATGATCCCAGGTGAATTGCACCTGATAAATAGCAACAGATTTGAATGGGAGAAGGGAGATATCTGCTCTTCCATACTTTACCTTCCTGCCTGCTTGCCAGCCAAGATCAAGCCTGAGCTGGAAAATAATTCAAATATTGGTGAATATCTTATCCTGTAATAAACTAAATGAATCAAAGTAATCACAAACATATTGCAATCATCAACATATTGTAATCATCTGGTTTCAAATTCCAGTAGTCTGAGTATTTCTCTTCTGTGTTCTCAGTAGGTATTAATAGCTGGTAGGTACAGATACCCCCAGTAAGACAGCACTAAAATCAATGGAATTACACTGCTTGGAAGTCTTGACAACTATATTGGCCTAGGTCTCTTTCATCTCTGTGAAGCTGAGAATCCTGATATCATCAGTTTAATGTGTGCTGGCTAAGCCTTGCAGCAAAACACTCAGGATTTGCAGCAGCAATCAGGAAACCCCACAATTAGGGTACAGCTCCATTGCCAGCTGTCTTCTAGGTTGTCGCATACCACAGATGCAGCTAATACCATACACTGGTTTCTTATTGGACTGTGTAAATGAGTAGAAAGTAAGGCAGGGCAGAATCCATTGAAACTATGGTACTTCTGTTCCCAAACTTACACTTTCCCAAAATTTATATGCAAAACTTTAGCTATAGCTTCTTCCTCAGTGAGCTCTAAAACTTAGAAATGAAAAGGAAGAAAGAATATCTCCCCTACCAAAAAATCCCCAACTCCTTTGGTAATAGTTGTGTGAGACTGACTGATCTAAATGATCTTACCTCTCTGGGGAAGTATCTCTTTCCTTAATTAAGAGCACAGCCACTTGCCTGATATACGGGTATCTAGGAATTCTCTTGGACATGTCCATCAGCAGTCTGAGGGAGACAGTGTGTCTGTATAATTCATTTGGGATTTGCAAAGAGGAACAACAACTTCTTAGATAATGCATAAAAAAACCCATGTAAATTATAAAAAAAGCAAACGGAGCAAGGATGCAATCGTAACTATTGTATAGAATATATAGCACATGTTCTATATACATATACATGCACACATATATACAAAATACTCGTATGTACAATAGTATATAGGATCACAGAATATCCTGAGTTGGAAGGGACTGACAAGTTGGGCATGTGTATATATATTTAAATATTTAAGTATATGTTTATATCTATCTGTATGTGAAATCTTGGGCATTTGCTTTCACCATCAAATTGCTTCAAGGATTTTGTAGGGCTCAGGGATGCAAGACTGGTCTGCCAGTTTTTTTCACACAGAACAACTGTATGGTATTGAAATGCCATTGGTGGAGCAGGCTTTGGTCAGGTACAACCAGGCCAAATGACCTTGGATCAAGGAGTGCATTTCCCACTAATCCATGTTCACGTTGTTGAAGCAGTCAAACAAAGTAGAAGTCTGTATCATGCCTCTGCATGACACGTAAATAAATAGGGAGATTCAGTCTGGTTGTTAGCTAGATGCTTAGAGACAGAGAAATGGAAATTAATTAATTAATTAGAGTGTTTTCAAAGTACTGGTGAGTTAAGAACTGATTTGCCTCTTGCTTGAAAAGATGTGGATCTTCCTCTCTTAAAGCTCCCTAAGGCATGACTATATTGACCTCAGATTTCTAAAATGCACTCTATCAGCAATGGTGAGGAGAGCTGAAATTTAAAATAACACCTATTCTAACAAACCTGGGTCAAGAAAAACCCAGGATCATTTTAGACAAGGAATTAATGATATTTGAAACATCTTTTAGCTTTTGTCTGTCTTACCCATTTCCCCAGCCCCACTCTCTGACCTCACTGGGAGCTAAGCTCAGAGGGATTTCACTTTGTGATGAAGATTGGAGTGTCACTGACTGGGACACTGTCTCGCTCTGGGAGATCAGATTCCCACCCTTTTTGGACTATGCAGGTGGATTCCCTTCATCATTCATGGGCAGAAAGATTCCTTAGCCAAGTCTTACATCTTCCTAACTCCATCTCTCCAGGGCCTCACAGCCTCCCTTTGACTGCACTCTGACAGCAAATCTATTCCAGTAATTCATTTGGAAGACAAACGCCCTCCCTCTCCTCTCTTATTTGCACAGCTTTTGTCGCTGGACACAGGCAGACATAAAGGATGAGCTGTCTCTGGGGTCAGTTTGGGACAGCTGTCCCTGCTGTCCCCTCCCAGCTGCTTGTGCTCACTCTCTGATGGTGTTAGTGCACTGCTCAGCAAAAGCTGAGACCTCCCTGTGTCACCAACACAGTGTCACCGAGAGGCCTCAAACACAGCCCCATACAAGCTGTTAGGACAACAGTTAACTTCAGTCCACAATCTCTGTTACATTATTCTGTGTGAGGAATAACTCAGATCAAACGAATGTTTTAGCTGTGCTTTATTCTGTACCATAACTCAGACTTCTCACACTTCAGTGTTAGACCAGCTTACAAATGCCTGCTTTCTTTTCTAGTGCTGCTGGTGGAAAAGCATAATATCGTACCAAGATTTCTAGTCACGGCAGGTTTTGTGTTGTCTGGTTTAAGGAAGAACTCTGAGGCTTGTTTTACATTCCTGGGAAGTAAAAGTAGCTTTTACATGAAGAAATAAAAATAAGCAAATAAAGAAATTACAGAAACTTTGAATCCAGGCCTGTAGAGCCTATGTTTCAGATAACTAGTTTTTAGGTGTAATTTTTTGGCAATTCTCTGCAAGTTTTGAGCTCTCTGTGGAATTGTGGGCACACTGCTGTCTTAAGTGCCAGATCTGTAAGTTGCTAGATGCAGCTGAGTACTATTAATTGCTCTAGAATTGGGCACAGCAAAACTGTGCTTATTAAGTTAGAAACTAAAAGGAAAAAATCAAGCACTACCTGTGCCAGCTGATTATCATGTTAGAAGTGCAATCTATGTTTATTAAGTGATTATTGCATAACATGATGATAACTGAAAGAAAATACTGATAATCTTATTTATCTGTTTCTTTGACTCTCTCTTAGAAAAAATTTTACAAGTGTAGAGTTTGAAGATTTTAAGAGTCAAATTTCTTATAAGCCATAACTGCTACTCACAGTGACCTTTTTTTCCCCACTGGGAATCATGTTATGCATGTTTCCTTTTTTGAAGAAAAAAGTAGAGGATTACAACAACTCCTTATGATTTTCTGCAAGTTACTCTGCATCTATTATGATTGTAACACTGAAGTCTATACTCTTTTTTGACATGAGAGGATAAAATGTAAGTAAAATGTTGCTTTCATAGGTTTTCAAACCAGAATTCCCACAGCATTGCACAGTTAGGTCTTACATTAAGCATTTAGAGCAGCTACAAATTCACAGCATTGTTTTTGAGGCAGCAAAAAACCAGAATGAGTCCAATTGACATTTTACAGTCAGAACAAAGGTTTGAAAATGTACAGCTTGTATACAACTACTTATGCATTACATATTAGCCCCTTAAAATAGAACTAAACTCAGTATGACCCCTTCATGCAGTTAATTATTAGTAAATTAAGTCCTTCAATCATTCTGAACATTGAAGAACATTAAATTATATAGTGCTTGCCAAATGATGGCCAAAATCTGCCTTAATTTACACTCTGGAGGTAGTGATGTTCAAGAGGTTGTGGGCAGAATAAGAGGGCAGAATGTGGCCCTCTTAATAATTAATAAAGTAGAACAAACGTAAAGAGCTCATTTGGAATGTCAGTATGAATCTGCAAAGCCTTGTGATACAGGAGTGCACACCTCCGGGAACACAGTGCTGTGCAGCACTGTGACAGAGAGGGGAGGAAAACTCACTCCACTTCAGGGCCTTTCTTGAATGAAAATTATTTGTATGGATGTTCTGCAGTTTTGCTGTGAGCCTTGGGGAATGCCTTTGATGCACTTGATTAGGGAACAAGATCTCGACCTTGTAGACTCAGTAAGATCTTCACATGTTTAAATACAGATAATTAGTCTCAGTTCTCTTTTTTCTTTTCCTATTTTTTTTTTTTTTTTTAAATTCCATCCTCATGATTTTGGTTTAATTTTTTTTTTCCCTTTCTTGCCCTATTCATTGATTGTAAATATTTGTTTAAATGCCAGCACACTGCCCTGTTCATAATTTATGCAATATAAATGACCATGTCTAATTTTCATTTTGGAATATAAGATGATATATATTTTAAAATGGGTTTTAATAGGGAGTAGGAAATTCCTTCACATATATCTATGTACTGCAATGGAGTGAAGTGCGGAGATGCCTAGTGGAGCTCCAGGCATACTGACATGTGTAACATCCTGGTGAGATCGTAGCTTAGGAGCAGCCTGGACAAGCTGGGAAGAAGTGTGTGCTCACATGGCCCGCACAAAGGATGAGCTTCTGCTGGGCTCCACGTTTGCTGCATGTTCAGCAGGATGAATTTGTTGTGCTGTGCTCAATTCCAGTGGCACCATTCCCAGGGATGAGCTGTGAACAGAGGTGGGGAGAAGATCAGGGGGAGAAGTTACCCTGGGCATGGCCAACAGGACGGATACCATTGCTTAAAATGTCTGAAAATGGTGTGGTGAGCCCTGGGGTTCAGGATCTGATTATCCATCATGCTTTGGCCTGCAGACTTATTTTAGTTTATGATTCTTTGCTGTCTTAAAAGATGGCATATTCTGCTAAATCGGCACATTAATTTACCCATGGAGCTGGGTAAATATGTGTGGCTGAGCCATTTTTTTCTATCACTATGGATGAAAGCTTGATTTTGAGCCTTATTGAACATAGTTTTGCTCTGATTACGCAGCTCTAAAGAGGCTTTGGTCCAAGGTAAATGTTGGTTGAAGTGTACGCCACCATATCTGGAAAATATTCTGGTAGTTTTAATTCTCTCTCTGTTGGCAGACTTATTATTGACTGATTCAAATTATTTAAATAAGGATTTACCAATTTTCCATATCTGTAAATAAATTCCCTTTCTCAGGTGTTGCAAAGACAATTCACTTGCTTATCTCATGGACTTCAAACCTAATGTGATATAAGCAGGGTATTTTAGTCTGTTTGCTGGTTTTCAGTGTGTGCCCATTTTGTGTATGGAAGGAAGAGGATCACAGATTGAGAAGTCTGGCATGCTGCTGTTTGAGAGACTTTTTATGAAGCCATTTGAAAATGATTTTGTAGGCACTGTACACCCTGTTAATTCTATGTCAGAACATTACTAAAGGAATGTAACAGGAGTTCACTATGCGTATTTGTCCAAATTCCTGGAGGTGTTCTAGTGTTGAGGTGTCAAATGCACAGATCAGTGTCTTACCTTTAATCACTCTACCCTGGCGCAGGCTAAAAGAAAACAACACACCCTTCCTCCCCCAAAATACAAGGAAAACTGCTGTTTGTGTTCTGCTCTGGTGCACCAGTTCAAAATGGCTTTCTGTCTCGCTTCACTGGTTTCTTGGAGGTGGAGATTGATCTGAGAATCTCTTGCATGATGTGTTTGAAATATTTATCTGAGGTTGTCAGGTGGTGTCCAAGTCACTCATTACTAGGCAGCAGAGGGAGGCGGTGCTGTCAAGGAGTTATCACTTTCATAAGATTTGGCTCTGTGTATTTATGGGCAGTGGGGTCTGTGCTTTATTAAACTTTGCAATGGGAAAAGATCATTGTGAGGTATTTGATTTAAATGCTGAAAATTGCAATCCGAAGGTAACAGTAAATGATATCGAAACAATGTTAGCATTGTTGTTATCTGTAATATTCAGGGTCTTTTTTATTTCTAGTTACACAATTGTTCTTGTATTTTTTTTTTTCTTTTTCTTATCTTCTTTTCTCTTGCCTGAAGTTTTTTAGTCTCTAAATATGTCAGTGACTGGCTTGCAACCCGGTATAATTGGTACCTGGTAAATGACCTGTGTTTTGTTGCTTGATCTGAATCCTGCCTGATCTACCTGAGCTGAGTGAAACATGCCTTCAGGGTGCTACAAAGTTTGCCATGATCAAAGAATTGAGGGCTTTTCTCACGGTGCACCCAGGCACCAAAAAACACTTGTCTTACCTCCTACAAATTGTAAGTTCAGTTTTGCTGCAGATTATTAGTATGAAATAAACCACTGGATGAAATCAGACGTCATTTTTCCTGTTGTGTTCTTTCTCTTGTGCCAGTATTATGCCATGATACAATACTACAGTGCTATGTGCAGCCAAGAATGAAAGGTTTCATTATATTTTGGATTCCAGGAGCGTGACAGAAATTTTTACATTATACAAAATACCTAAAATTGTAGTTCTTAAACGTTTTCATTGTCTGAAAGGCACATCTTGTAACTGTGGGATAGGAATGTTATCTTTAGGTCAAATTACTGTGTGCTGAAGCATGACCCAATTTTCAGTTTAACGTGAATTCTATTTTTGATTGTGCAAAAACAATATAAGAAATACCTATTGACTGTGAGGTGCTTATTTCAGTTTTATTAAAGAGTTGCTGATTGCAAGTTATGGGATGCTATAAAACTGAAACTGCCTTATTTAAAATCATTCTCTCTTGTGCAATGGGATAAAGGTTGATTTTGTAGCTGTGTAGATATTGTGTGAGGTTATTTAGGTAGTGGTTCTTCATCTGCAGGTATTTTCTGTTCTTTCCCGTAAATAAAATTCCTGACGCTTTTACATTTCGACAGTTAATCTTTAATTCCTCACCATACTAATTAAATGTGAACTATTAGAGAAACAATAAGCCATGAATCATCAGCTACAAATAGGCAGAGTTTAACAGTCAAGAAATTGAGCATTTCTTAATCTTATATACCCTCAACATCAAAGTGAATAAATCTGAGGTTAAAAAGAAAGGCCATCACATTCCCCTCTGCTTTAGGAAATAACTTCTTTCTTACTCTCTTGTTCGTCTGCCAATACAACACAACAAAAGGAAGGACCTGATTCTGTGATCCTTGATTTGTACAAGAAGCTTTTACTTCTATATCAGCCACACTAAGCAGAGTATAATATTAATAGACATTATCCACAGTACACAAATAAATTCATGAGAACAAACACCCTACTTCTGTAAACTTCAAGTTCTTTGGAGAGTCCTCTTGAAAATGAATACTCCCTTTTCAAGGGTATTATGCGAGGCAGTACAGCTATTCAATTAGGAGCCTTTGAATCCTTTAAAAGCTTGTGTTCTGCCTAAGTAGAATATATAAATATCTTCAGCTTTTACAGTTACTCTTCTATCAGAAGTAAAGCTGGGGTTCAAGGATGTTGCTGGATCAGAGCCAGACCCTCCTGCATCTTGCAGAACAAAGTTGTGAGATCAAAAGGCTGGAGAAATGTCTGTGGTCAGAACTGCACAGGCACTTGGTTGCTTCATCTTAAACCTCCTGAAAATGATTGGTTAGTGCAGTGCTTCCTAAATACTGCTAGCAGCTACAGAAGGTTCTGTAGAGAGAATAGTTCAGGTCATATTTACGATTAAAACAGTTGTCATCTGCTAAACACAATTGGAGGCTGGGCATTTACAGAAAGCCAGCTGTCTCTAGAGCAAGAGGCTGCATTTCAGACAGGGCAAATGCAGCTGGAAGGGTTTCACTAAAGGGATGTCTGCAAGTCAGGATTTCTATACAGCCTCGCTGAGTATTTCACCCTAATAGGGCTCCTGCAATAGAGCTGAATTTCAGATCAGTGGAATGCTCTGCCTGCTTGGAACTTCGTTAAAATTCTGAGTGAAGCAGGCTCAGATTTGGATTTCTGCACCTGCTCATGAGATTGGTAGGCAGAGGTAGGGTGGGATATTCTGGAGAATATTTTTCTGTGCAAAAATACTTCCTCATCAAGTGGCAGTCTGAAGGACAAAGGAGTAAATGAGAAAGACTGTCTCAAACCTAAATTTGGAAATATTCTCAGTTGTTAGAAGATATTGTACAAATGGTTTGAAGAAGCCTCATATGAGTCAAAGTGATCTATTTTGTTGGTCTTTGAATATTTGATGTGAGGTGGCTTAAGTCAGAGTAATTTCTTACTTCGTTATCCATACTTGATTTGCCTAATTGGCATATTTTTCAGATGTCTGTGCGAACACTAACAAAATACTCAGTCCAACATTGAAATACAAGATTGAAGATTGAAGCCAAGGAATATCATCAAGTAGCATCCATCTAGATTCTTCACAAAGAAATGGTAAAACTTCTAATGTCATGTGGTTTATATATTTTTAGTCTTGATAGTAAGTGTTTCAGGCAACTGTGTTACTGCACCCGCGGCCAGTGCTGCTTCCTTACCATTATCTTTCCTTTCTCAGCATAATTTTTAGCATAATTCTAGGAAATTCTGGTACTGTTTCCTTGCTCAGTTATTTCAGAAAAAAACCCACATTTAATCCAAAACCCACAGGAATCAATAACATTCTGCTATCATTCTTTTTTCCATGCAGTTTTTTGCCAATAGAATTTCCTCAATACCACCAAAGCTTCTAATGTGTTTAAATAAATTAAATAGAAGGATTAATCAAATTCTATTCTGTATCATTAGGAGTAATGAATAGCTAAAACTCCTGCTCTGTTGGAAATGCAGAACTGCTTAATTCAAATTTCAGTAACAACAATGCTGATACAGGGGAAACAAGTAAAAACTGTTAAAGGTCTTGTTAAGAATCATCATGTGATGTAGTTCTACAAAGATAGAAGTAAGTGTTGAGATACAATTTTATCTGCATTAAATTACTAATTTACTGTCTCATTAGACATGAACCAGAAGGAAAATATTTTCTTCTGATCAGAATGACCACAAGGAGTGCACAGGCCTGGAAGGGACCTGAAAAATTCTACTGGATCATCCATGATCTGAGGGCAGAATGTTCCAGTCTGATACTTCCTTTCAGTGAAATTTCCTCATAATTGATATGTTTTCAAGAAGTCTATCAATTTGAAAGAACAAAGGCTTTTTCAATCAAGAAACCTCAATGATCTATTTCTTCAACATTCTGTGAGAATATCTGTAATCACTTCTACTTCCAAACTAGTCAGTAGTTATTGGGAGGGAGTTTCTGTGTATTTAAAGTCATTGGGGCTTTGAAAGGAGCTGAAAAGAGGAGTGACAAGGTGATGTGAAGGGTTCCAAGCAATCTGTATTTACAGGAATTCTTTCCTTTGCAACGCAAATGCAGTGGGAAGGATTGGGTTGTTACTTTCATGTTTAGGGTACAGATTCTTCCAGGCCAGTGGTTTCTATAGTAAAAAGGGATTCAAGCAGCTCATACTGTTGTCGATCTCTACTGCAACTTTTCTGGGGTCAGTATCCTGAGAACCTTGTCCATGCACAAGCCCACTGTATTCCATGATGAGCAGTCCCAAATCTAGCAGGAGCACAAAATAGAGGAGGGCACTATTGCTTTTCTTTTCCTGAATGGAATTTTTCTGAATGGAAAATAGTAGACTGTGGTTGGTATTAGGAGATTATGAAAAAGAGGCAAGAATGAATCATATAAAGGGATATAGAAATAGTCAGTGTGGCTGTCAGTGTACTTTTAAATTCTGGAAGCATAATTTCCATAAAACTGGTGGAAAGGGAGGAGTTGGACAAATGAGTCCTTCAGGAGATTGTCTGTGCTGTCAGGACAAGTTGCTGAAGCACTGAAGTGCCATTTGGAAACACACTGAGAACTGAGCTGGAAACTTCCAGACTTAGATAAGAGTTGCTACATTTCGTGTCAAAACAGCAAAAAGCTTCTCTCCTTTTCCATCTCACTTTAGGGAGCTGCCATCTAAACTACAAGTGATGGTGCTACCTGTCTTTTAATGGGGATTTATAGAATAAAAGGAAGGGCACATAAAAGAATACTACAGACTAATTTGGATTTACCAGCAGTTTTTAAAGTGGTGATTCCCTCATTTCTGTCCTTTGTCTTTCTGAGCAATGGGCTTATTCTCTGTTGAATTGTGAAACTGAACTATTTTTTAAAATCTCACGTTGATATTTTATTTATCTGTGGTTTTACTTTTGTGTGGGAAAGTCATAAAACAAACTCAAGTGAAATACTTTCCTCTCCTTAAAATGTATCATTGTAGGAACTTTGTATTTCATTTCTCCTGGAAGTTGAATAACAATAACACTCCTCTAAAAGAATTTACATTTGAAAGAATAGTGTTGAAATTTTGATGCCCATTTGATACACCTTTACATCTCAAAGAACACTGAATTTTAATTTAAAAGTCAATTTTAATCAGAATCTCTTCCACCATTATTGTTATTTTTCTTTTTATATATTTGAGGATAGTTATATATGTACATACGGTTCTTCCCTGCATGTATAAAACAATTGAAACCTAGATATATTCTTTGATGGTTTTTTTGTTTTTCTTTTCTGAGTTACAGTTTCTTTTCTAAAAATTTATACCAGATTTTTCAGCTCTCCACTGCCCGTAACAATTTGGACAGTATCTTCTATCTTTTTAAAGGGCAGAAAAAGTACCCATCTAGAGCGTTACACTGTGGCTTGCCAATGGGGGATAGTTTGGTTTGGTTTGGTTTGGTTTGGTTTTTTTGGTTGTGGGGTTTTTTTGTTTGTTTTTTGGGTTTTTTTCCTGAATATTTCTTCTTGTTTGCTATTTACTAAAAAGTTTTAAAAGTTACATGGATTTTTTAGCTATTATTTCTCGCATGGAATTTCCAGCACTTTATTTAGGGAAAATAATTCCCTAATTCATCTTGTAGTTTGGACCTTAAACTCAAGCCCTTTGTGTGTGGTGAAGACCTTCATCTTAAATCCCCAACTAATGCCATGTTTGCACTGGTTTTTTTTTAAATTGTTACTGCATTGTATTGACATAAAATACTGATATACTGAATTGTTGATTCTGGGGTATTGCTTTGGTCACAAAATAATTTCTGTTGTTCAGTTGTGGGATTCAACATCTTATAGATATACAGTAAGAAATTACATTTTTAAAATCAGATGCTGTTGCAGTGGGGATCCTGCAACACGCATATATCAAACCAGGAGTCCCGTGGAAAGGAAATATATATGGACAGACAGATTCTTGCTAGATGTTTCAGAGATGTTTATTTCTCCAGCCGCATGGCCGGAGCTCTGCCCAGGAACTGTTCCAGTCACGGGACCAAGGGTCCTTCTGCCCGCGCAGGGAACACAAACCAACCCATGGGAACGAGGCTGAGCAGGGGCAGGGAAGCCCCGTGTCTGTGCCCTCAGGGCCCCTCTCCCAGGGCTACATGGCAGGGGAGGGACCCCAACACCTCACCCGTTTTATTTTAATAAAAGGAGAATGAAAACAACTGGATAAACATAACAAGAACAGTTTCAAGACAAAACAAGCCACCCTCCTGAGTCTTTAAATGTCCAATCAGATTCTGTGGAACATCTTAGGGCTGACAGAAGGGAGACAGAACTCTGAGCATGCTTTGTGGGGAAACTGAGGCAGGAGAGGGTTTAACTTCTTCCCTCCCCCTTTTCATCCACCACTCGGCATTGGAAAGGGATTTTTGGGGAAACAATTGGCAAAAGCATGGTTTTGTGAGGGAAACCATGGATGAAAAAACAGATTGGGAATACACTGGGGGTAATAGGACATAGGGTAAAAGGGAAAGGTGGGATTAGGAAAGGGAGACTGTAGGGGGGACTTACAATAGAGATACTGTCTAACATGACTACGATTTTTTGCATATATACTGCCTTTTACAGGAGCACCATCAGGCCCAGTGACCTGCGATGCTTGTAACCCTTTTCTACCTTGTGTAATTTTGAATTCCACAACCTCTCCATCTCCCAAGCTTGGGATGCATTTTTCAGGGTTATTCTTTTTAATAGCAGTTCTATGCACGAATATGTCTTGCTGGTTGTCACACCTTGTTATAAAACCATAATTTTGCTTAACATTATACCATTTTACTATCCCTAAGATCTTAGTTACTATGATCTTTTCCTTTTTTCGAGTGGCTGCTGTTTTCTGTCTCGCTGCGTCTTTGCTCTCTCCTTCGGTCGCTCCCGTGTTGGAATTGTCGGGGCTGCTGGTGCCTGCGCGCTCTTCCCGGGGTCGCGTTCGGGGCTGCGCGGGCCGGGCCGGGCCGCGCCGCTCAGTTCTCCGTGCGTCGCCTCCTCTGGTCGCAGCTTCGCTGCCGATGCCGGGCGCTGCACCCACGTCTCGGCCAGGCCCCCGAGCGACGACCCCCCCGCACCCTGCTCCAGCGCGCGTCTCGGCTGGGCGCGGCTCCGTTCTACCGCCACTGCTGCCAGCCGCTGCCCGCGCGCCTCCCCTCTCGGTCGGGCGTTCCCAGGGCTCGCTCCACCACGCGCTGCACGCGGCCGTGCGGGCACCGCCGGGTCCCGCCGCTCCCGCCGCGCCTCGCTCCACCACCGACACTGCGGCTCGCGTGGCTCCACCCGCACATGGGAACTGCCTCGCTGCTGCTCGCAGAGCGCTCGGTGCACGTGGCCTGGGCCGCACGGTCCCTGCGCCAGGCTTCCCTTCGCCAAGACACAGCTGACATTGCTCAACAGTCTCGGTAACTAAATAATATTCACGAAAATATTCTTCCATCGGCATATATTTTGACTCCAGTATTAACTGTGTCCAAACGGTTTTCCAAAAGCCCTTGGTAAGAATTAAATCCCAAGAAACATAGAAAAAGTTCTTAAACAACCATGCCAGGAAGTGTTTCAGTTCTTTTTGAGCTTGAATCAAGCTAAAATTTACAAATCGTTGTTCAAGAATCATTTTAAGTTTAAGATAAATGTCCATATGCGGCTCTGAGAGCCAAGAGTCTTCCCACCGTTCCTCCATAGTTTAGATATGGAATAGCAAAGCAAAACCAAGAAGAGGAATCCAAAGTTTCCAGGGTTTACTCACACAAATCAGTCGCTTAGGGATCGGGGATCGTTCTGCTCACAAATCTCCACCATTTGTTGCAGTGGGGATACTGCAACACGCATATATCAAACCAGGAGTCCCGTGGAAAGGAAATATATATGGACAGACAGATTCTTGATAGCTGTTTCAGAGAGATGTTTATTTCTCCAGCCGCATGGCCGGAGCTCTGCCCAGGAACTGTTCCAGTCACCGGACCAAGGGTCCTTCTGCCCGCGCAGGGAACACAAACCAACCCATGGGAACGAGGCTGAGCAGGGGCAGGGAAACCCCGTGTCTGACCCCTCAGGGCCCCTCTCCCAGGGCTACACAGCGGGGGAGGGACCCCAACAAGATGCAATTACATTTTTCATCAACACTGATACTACAACTTGTAGGACTTTCTGAAGAGTGGTGGTAGGTAGTTGGCCTGAGATGTAGAGCTACCCAATGCTAGTCAAGGAATAAAGACAAAAAGCTTTAGCCCATGTGTTTCTGAAATATACCTTTCTGGTTTAGTTAGAAGCTGATGTGTAGTAATGCTCTGACAGTTCCAAAAAAATTATGTCACCTTCCCTTCTCCTGGAGTACACAAAGTGGGATTGTGCTTGTCACTAAATAAGCATTTACGTATTCCCTAACTTCCAGACTACCAGAAAATTCTAATAATGTCATAGTAAATAGAGAAGAGTAATGCAAGAATTTCCACATCATGGAAGCAAATAGCAAATTGGCCTCATGGGATGTTCTTCTGATCCAGTCTGACCAGTCCAAGCTTTCAACACCTGCAGTGTTGCATGTGGATAAAACATCAGATGTTTAGCTAAAAAAAAACCAGTAAAACCCAACAAAATCCGAAACACTTCAACAACCAGATGTAATGAATGTGGTTGTATTTTTCGTGGCAGTTACTGCAGCAATGAGTGATTTAGTAAGTCCTATAGAATTAGGATTTAGCAATATGGTTTGGCAAATACAGTATAATGTTATTTAAATCTCTCCCACATCTCCACGGAATCATCTTGTTATAAAGTAGTACCGTGAGTGGCATTACAAGGTAAATATCACCACATTCCATCATCAGCTCCCCAAGCCTCAGCTCCAATATATGAACAAAGCTGAAAAAGAACTGTTTTTCAGATCTGTTTAAAAAGCTGCGCTGGTTTTGGCTGGGGTACTTTGTTGCCAGCGGAGGTTAAACCACAACAAAAACAAACAAAATGAAAGACCAAACAGAAAAGAATGTATATGTGCAGTCAGAAGGAATTCTGCAGTTGTCATCACTGGAACCAGATGACTCCCCCTTGTCCCCCAGCATATATAAAGCTTTGTTGTTGCTGTCTTTCATTAAGTCCAGTTCACTACCTTTTATTTCTTCTGTCTTTTTCAATGTTTTCTTTGTAAATTTCTGTTATGCTGTTTCGAAAACAGCCCCTCAGATAGCTGAAGACAACAAATTGGCCTAGTTGTGAGAAAAAGTTGTTGAAAAACAGAGGGGTGGAAATGTCTTCTGTTGACTTTCCCAAAAGAAATGTCTTATTACTGCTCCCACAGGGTATCATTACATCATTGTCATGTGAACTAGCACCTACTGTTCCCAGTGGGGAATTCACATCTCCTGACTCATGTGGCTTCTTTAAAAACACAAACAGGTATTGGTTACACAGGTAACTTGTGACTATTTTGGTTATTTTCTGAGCAGTCATAATGTTTATAAATTACCTATCAGTTTCTTCAAAATAAAGCTGAGATTGAAAAGCAGTGCATTATCCCAAACTACTGTTCTTGCCATATTGGTAAAGGAACATTTCTTAATCTTTGGGAAATGCTGCTGAGAGAGAAGGGCACCCATTCTAGTAAATGCTCTTAGCATTTCCTAATCTTTGTTTCTGGCTAACATTTGAAATAGCAAAAGTGGTCAGGGAAAAAACATTTAATTTATATATGTGCATAATCCTGTCTTTACAGAGGAGATTTAGAATTTAGCCATATTCTGGAGTATGAGAACTCAAGGGCAAAGACTACCCTTCAGTTTATACAGTTTATACGTATACATATGAAAGCCTGAAAACACAATGAAGCACTTGAATTTTGGTCCTTGGGGAGCACTGCTTTGCAATCTGGGGTCCAGCACCACTTTCCAGTGATGTCTTTAGTGTGAAACTATTTGCAAGTAGGGATTCACTGTGGAGAGGAGGGAGGGACAGGGGGCTGTGAACACACAGACAAGAACACACTGACATAGGAGGTGTCAGACTGGTATTTCAGCCTCGGGCTCTGGCTCAGATATTTGGTGGATATGATTCTTATCAGCACCAAAAACTAAATAATTTTTTCCAAAGCTGAATCCTACAGTCAAGAAGTAGTAACTTCCATGTTGCTTTACTTACAATACATAGTAATTGTGAATCTTGATCCAGATTGTCCGTAATGGAAATCAGTGTAGATCTGTCGAGTTCAGCAGAGGGTTTAGATTCCCATCAGCTTAGCTGTGTATTATTGAACTGGAGATGTATTAGTAGACTTGCAGCCTTTTTGGAGCAGTAGCATTTGTAGTAGAAAAACTGAAACCAACATGTAACTCATATTAAGTTTTAATCCTGGGCTCCTTCTTCTTTTTCGAAGTGGTTCACTCAGTCTCCTAATCACAGTGTATTATGTTGCTGCTTTACAATCACACTCCAAATGCAAATCGCTTCATTGGTTTCTTAGTGACAGCAAGCCCTGACAGCAGTAGGTACTTGGAATATGCCAGTAAGATTTTAACTGCTTTGAAATGGTTGCAAGGGACATTGTTTTGGGAGATTACAATCAGGGCATTCCATCAGAGTGCTTTATTTCCACCCACAGCCTATATGCAATGAGCTAATAAGTGATTACTGTCTTTGTATCTTTATATTTGAGGACTAGGTAGAGCATTTCATTCAGTGAACAATGATTCCATCTTCTCAAGGCATATGTGGTTCATTAATATTAATGAAGCTTGCATGTATGCATCAAAAAAGAACTTACATCCTACATAATCACTACTTATCTAGGCAAATTTAGCTTCATCATTTTCTATTTACTAAAAATAAGTCTTGTGCAGTTGATTTATAACATCTTCCTGTTTTGTGTTGGGAATAGTTATCATTGCCTCGATCCCTGAGAGTGCGTAACCACCTTGTGCTCACTTAAGGGAAGGAAGCTAAATGCAAGTTCCAAAAAAGTATGTCTATTTGGCAGCTGTCCATCTGTCATGTGGAGAATCTGTGAATAAAGAAGGTGAAAACTTAGAGATTAACACAGAAGTTCAACAGGTTTCATTATGGTGAGTCTCGTTCTGTGTTTGAAGTGTGGTGCAAAATGCCAAACAGGAAGTTGCAGAGAGGATCAGAAGGGAACAAATGCTATTCAGAGAACTTTCCATACAAGAGCTTCTGACAAACCCATTCCTTTCATTTCGGTGGAACTGTTGGCTCAACAAGCTGAGTTTCTATTTAATCATTTAGAAATTATATTTGTAAAGAAGAAATGAGAAAGGGGACTCTGCCTTTACAGTACTGAAATGTGTTCATTGGCATCACAATAATTTTTCTAAGTTCTTTTCACCAGTTCCAATAAAAAGTCATGCACTTAAAATACTACCTTTTTAAAATGAAGTCGAATATCAGCCAGCTTTCAGACATATCTGTAGTAGAAAATGAAGTAGATAGAAAATTCTGAAACTTGGTCAGATGGCCATATCTGTAGCCCATGACCTATCTCATCAAGACAGGTGAGTATATTAGCAACAGTCCAATATTTGGGAATTGCAATGTATAATTAGCGGAATCTCAGCTGCCATGCAGTGTCCTGGGAAAAAGGATGCATGTAATTCTTGGGGTGTAAATAAAGGAAGATTATGTTACAGAGGGATAAAATGTTAGTTCTGTGTCTTATTTTTCTGACTCTGAATCAATTTCTTCATTATTTCAGGCCTCTGCTGGCAATATATAAAACAGATATAATATATTGAAATTAACCTATCCTGTTTCTTGAAGTTCTGGAGTTTCTGAGAGTACAGCTCTGGGATATTCTACTCTATATTAATACATCCTTTTCAAGCAGGTGGTAAAGCTAGTGTAGTCCCTGAGCATGAGAGGCTGCAAACAGAATTTTCCTTTCAAATTTAAAAGGCCTCTGATCATCTGCTATTATTTTACTCTTCAAATAAACTTCTTTTATTCCTCACTTATATAATCCTTTGTTACACTGTGAATAGAGTCTGACAAAAACGTGCAGTCTCTTGGATGAGTTGCTTTGCCTCTGGGTTAGTCATCTTCCAAGACTACCAGGTTTCTGTATCATGGGTTAATTTATACCATTCCTGATTATCCCAACCTGAGGCCATTCTTTCACGGACAAAGGCTTTCCCAGCAGCTCAATTAGCATAATTTTAAATGCCTTCTAGCCTTTCGGAGCATTCTGCTTGTTATAGGCCACTTGATTGAATTCCAGATATCTTTTAAGTCCAGCTATACTAGTTTTAGCTATCTTTCACACAGAGACATTTCTCAGTTCATAGAATTTTACCTTTTATTTAGGTAACAGTCTGTTATTGTGTCCATCTTTGCTAATAACCAGGGTTTTTTTCTGTGAGTTTATACCCTTCTAGTTCTGCAAACCAATGTCCCCTTGTATTAGTGTTCCTTTGAATAAAGCATTCATTATGATACATGCATAAAGACCAAAAATCAAGTCTTACAGTAATGCTCCCAAATGCCATTGATGTTCAAGTGTTCCCTGAAGTATTCTGCTATGAGAAATCTTTCTTTTAATGCAGCATGACAGTTGGAAACAATTCCCTTGGTCCTGATCTTTGTCTTAGCCTGTTCTTTGTGATGCTTCCATAGATTTTATTGTCAGGTTCTCCATTAAGCAACTTTAAGAGCACTTTTTGATACTCTGAGAACCAGGCTCGGAAACCCAGAACCTGGATGTTGGGATGTTCTGGTGCTCAGTTTGTAGATATGTACTCCCTGATGCTGGGAACACCTCATTCTTCCCTAACCATTTTGGAATCACCCTTGATTTGCAGTAGCTTCGAGTCAAGTTCAAAGAAAACAAGTTTCTCACAGTATCCACCCCCCCCCCAACTGTTTGTGACGTATGCAAAAGTTAAAGAAATAAAATTAGTAAAGCAACATGTCATTTTACTTAAAACCACAATTTTCTTACCCTAAACTTACACTGGAAAGTTTTCTCTGTGTTTATCCAAAGGTTTTCTTCACACTACTATGGCAGGGATAAAGAAAAACACAAAAACAACTGTTCTTGTGAATGACACCTGCCATTGTATTTCAAGCAACATGGTGAAGAGGAGAAGTCTTAACACACCTTTTGGGGGAGGATATCTCCTAGTGAGATAAGTCTTGTCTTTGCTGTTCATTTTACAGTTGTGAAAAGAGAACTCTGCTGAATCACTCCAGCAGAAAATCTCATGTTTTCCTTTGATGGTTCAAACTTGCGTATGATTTCTTTCTAGATTGTTCCCAGCAGCCATAGACATTGTCTTTCTGATTTATTCATCCTGTTGCATCTATTGCACTGGTGTGGACTGTGATGCTTATCTCGTGGCTAAACCTTCCTGTACTGTTTCTTTCTTGAATAAAAGTTAAAAGAAATTTATCAAGGATGATTTTTAATTATAAAAGTGCTTTGAAAAGATTTTTTTTACCTGTATAATTAGAAGACATTTTAAAAGAAAATTTTCCAGTCAATTAGTCCCTAATGAAGCTCAATTTGTTTTACAAATTAACCTTTTCTTAAAATAACAGGATGATTTAATGCAAGAGTTATTCTGCTTCTTTCAGTCTGTACTAAGAGTTCTCTCTTCCACAGATGTACATCCCTCTGAAGTCAATAGGAGATACAATTTAAGTTAATAGGGTTTTGTTCCCTAAAGCTTAACTTAAGCTTATATGTTGACTATGCAACACTGGAATACTAAAGCTGTTTCCAGAACTTTGGGTTGAGCTCTGGCTCAAAAAAAAAAAAAAAGTGTTAAATCTTGTTGCTGAATACTGCCCATGCATATTGCCAGCTGTAGCAACTTAGAGGCCACATTACTTTTTTGAAAGTGAACACATGATGCTCCTTCTGTATCCCACTGTGGTTGTGTGATGGTATGCAGGGGGGAAAATGGGGAAGGACAGTGGTGCTTCACCTCTGCTCTGTCAAGGTGGCGATGTGGTTCACTTCAGTTGTTTTTAATGCTGGAACACTGCTGGGAACTAAGTCTGGAAGAAAATCCTGGGGAAAAACTGATTTCGTTTTGTATTTGAGAAAATATGGCACATATGAAAAGATCCTGGGACTCCGGCTTGCGCATCTCTCCTATCCTTAGGAAAGACTGTAGCTGGACAAACATATCCTAAAGGCTTATTACACTATGCTATGAACAGAGGTGATGGTTGTAGGCAACCTGAATTCAGCTGGAGCTCTGCTGCCTGCAGGGAAAATACTGACTGAGCTTGATATTGAAAGCACCTCAGGAGGCTGAGGTAAGAAAGCCAGTCTGTGTATTACTCCCAAGTTATTCTGAAAACAAAACCACAGCTAAGGGTTTTGCTTTAAATTATCCCTTTCTGCAGCCAGCGATAATTTTGAAGTGGCTTAGAACAGGAGCTGGCCTTTTATTCATTTATTTTTTGATTTGTAATGGTAAGCCAGATTTAGGCATAGCTATGAGCAAGTTCTATTGAAGTGAGGTGTCTGGGGTGGGCGGGTAGTTACAGGGACTTACATGTAGAGAGTTCTGGACAAAATCAGTGATTGGAGCACTTGTTTCCCTTGATCCAGTCTCCTACTGGCATTAGCTCATGCTCTGAAAGAAAGAAAATGCTGGTTGAGATTCTTAAGAGGTAGTTAAAACTGAAACCAGCAGAAGTATTGCAAAAGGGACCAATGACAATTTAAAATAGTTACCTGATGCCTATAGTGGAGCCTGTTGTCTTAGAGATTCACATTACCTCTACTCTGGATTTTCCACCACGTTCATTCGAGTGAGATTCTGTCTGACACAAAAACACATAAACGTAATGTGTCTGGTTTAGTATGCAGGGTTTAGTGCTTCCTGGCTTTTCCCCCAGCATGTTCCCATCAGTAAAACTGCTCTATGTCCCTGTACACTGCTCTGTTCTTGGCTATGTGGTCTGGGTGCCATGCTCAGCCAAGTATGGATTGGACTTGGATACTGCCTGACACGGTGTGGCCCTTGCAGGCTCGGGGGTCAGGCATTAGCATCATCCTGAGGAAGGGATGGTGGCAGCACTTCAATGGAAATAGGAAATAGTTGCAAGTGTAAGCAATATATCTGTTTAATGATCTTATCTCTCCTGTGGGATCTCTTCCAATATCTTTTAAAAAGTTAGATCATTCACATTCAAGGGGGAAAACAGAGGAACAAATACAGTGCATCTCTCTATTAAGTATCCAGACTTCCCCAGCTCCCTGTTTCTATCAGAAACTCCAGGTCTTTCAGTGCTGTGTACGTTTTATTTGGGAATAAGTGCACTTTCACAATTTTTGCTCAGGGCCAAATAAGCTCTTCTGAGTAAGAACTGCAGTAAGTGGTGCTCCCTTGTTTCAACCCTCCTGGACTGAAGTGACTTTATATGCTGTATGTGAGCTGTTATAGTTGGGTCAGTGCAAGGTTAGGTATCTCACCGTGATTAACAACAGTGATTTTTCAAAAAATGAATTTACCATGGCAGTCAAAAATAAAATAACATGCAATATTGTAATTTGTCTCACCAAAACAGTTTAAATGGGCAAGAAATATGTCATTAATGAGGTATAGTTGCTTTAGGTGGAACTGGTAGAAATTTGAGAAAACTTCTATTATGTTGTAATTCTTCTATGTTCATTCTTCAATGCAAGTACTATACTTGGAACTAATTTTCATTTATTACACATTTCATAATACTATTAGTCTGATTAATTAATGCATAATACATCCTGGAGACTAATTTGTTTACTCCTAGAGGGCTCATTAGGAGTTTCTATATGAATGTGAGATTAGATTTTAAAGTGAGCCACCTTCTAAAGATTGAATCATATGTCTGCTTTGCAGTAAACTGGCAAATGAAAATCTGGTAATCTATATCCCTCATTGAGATGCAGAAGAGTGTTAAAAGTTTACTGAAGCTAGACATGTAGCTGGGCATTTCTCACAGCTAAAAAATACCTATTTCCTTATCACAGGTTCAGCTTTACATATTTTGAATTGAAATAATGATTTGTTAGGACAATTTGTCACTCCTGTGAATCTGAATGGAGTAGTACATGCATTTTTATTTTGCATTTAAATGCATGCAGTATTCTCACAGGGTTTCAACTGTGTTATTTTAGTTTTTAATGATATTGTCTAACCAAATGAATTGTTAAGTCTGCACTGAAGTTCAGCATTTACCAAATACAGTAAAATTTGGTCCAGTTCCCTTGAGTGGTGTGAGCCAGTCTAGGTTTTGTTGCCCACTGCTGTATAAAATTGTTAGAAGGTTTTGTCCAAATGACTTAATGGGAAGTTTCATTTTTAAACCCTATTTTTTTGTCCTAGCATGAATTCTGAATGTTTTGTAATACTGGTACAAGCAGTGTGAGAGGACTGAGTGTCATTACAGAAAGAGTCAGTGGTGGCTCCTCTAGGAGTATATATACTTATGTAATTATATATAAGTTCTATATACATGTGTCTGGGTTTATTTATATTGTGTACATACATTCATAAATATGCCTTATTCAATGGGATCCTCCTAGTTCTGGACCAGTCATTAAAGCTGTTTTCTATTCTTTCTGTTTTCTATTACCCTTTCAAGTAGAACAGATCAATGCTTTTCCAAAAGCTTTGTTTTAAGCCATGTTCTCCACAGACAGTTGATTTACAAATATTCTGAAGTTATTTATGGTCAAATTCTGAAAAAAAAATCATTATGTCTTTTATTTCCAGAACTTGGATTGGAAAACAAACCAGTCAAGACTGTGTAATGACAGTTCCTGCTTTCTGTTAACTATGTCTTTTCTACTGTGAGAAAACTCTACTTTTCACAATATTGGGGACCTCATGTTTGAGCTCTGCCTGGGCTAGGAAAATGTGAATCCACAACATGAAGAGAATGAGTTACCCGAGTTTTTCTTTCATCCCCCTGCACAAAGAGTTCAAGCTAAAATAGGAATAACTTACAAGGCTTTGAGTTGTGATTTAACTGTCTTTATTCTTTTTTCAGGAAGGATATTTGCATTCCTCTTCATGGTACTGTGAAATCACAGATGGCCTTAAAGATTTTAGGTGGTGTCCCATTCTTTCTTTTCATCTTTTTTTTTCTCCTTGCATAACCTTTCATCTCACTGAATAGACATGATCTTCAAATCAGTCTTTAGACTGAAATCTTAGCCCCGCCAAAAGGAGATTTGTTATTTATTTTAGAGTCTAGATTCTGAGTGTTAGCCTTTTGTCAGTTACAAAATTTTCTATGGATTTGTGCCTTTTGATGATTTTGTGGATGCTTACCAGAAACACTTATTTACGGCCAATCAATGGAAATCCATTTTCTGAATCATCCCAGAAAGACCAGCATACTGCTTCACACATTTGTTCTATGCTTCAGTAAATACAATGCTTGGATTTGAAAGAACTTCACCTTGCAATGGGGTAAGTGTCCTTTGACAGGTGCACACACAAAACAGGACCCCCATCTTTTGCTAGTTGCTCGTTGTGTCAAATACACTCTGTAAATCCTTGGCACCAGTACTTTGCCCTTGTACTTGAAACAGAACAGGTTTGGGGAATAAAGAAAGACATGTTTCTTGAATTATGGAAAATGTAATGGCTCACTAATAGCTCTCAGTCTTATCCCTGAATTATATATTCCTTATAGATATATATCACTGAAAATCAGGTAGCAATAATCGATGTTTCTGGAATGTCACTGCACTCGAATTGATGGTCAGTTTAAAAGAAAAGGACTTATTGAGAATTGTCCTGTGTTCATTCCTCTGACCCTTTTGGGTCATTCTAGGGACATTCCAGCAACACCTGCACTGGAAATAGGACTATTGTGGCAAGGAAATGTAAGGACTAAGCTGATTACCTAATTACTTAATATGGTACAAAACCTTTTGCTCTCAAAATTCCCTTTTTTCTCACCATCTGTAAACTCCAGCTCAGTGACAGAGAAATACAAAGCCACTTCTATTCTGAGGTTTGAATCTCTGCTTTGCTGCTGTTGTTGTATACAAATGATCTTGATTTATGCTACAAATTAACTTTGAGACTGAGTTTATGCACTTGTGATGCACTGGCAGCTGCCCAGCCAATACGTCCAGAGGAGCATTGGCTCTTTAGGTGTCAGGGCAGGCATTGTGGAGAGAAGCATTTCTTGGATGCTTCTCCTTGACAACACTGTTGGAAACATTTAGAGTTAAACCTTGATCCCTGGAATGCAGTAGAATTTTGGTTTTTACTTCAGTGGGAAGAGAATGTGCCTCTGAAAGCAGTTAGTGAAGTGCCCAGCTCAAGCTAATTTGTTTTGCTAACACAGTTCAGCTGTGTTAGAAAACACTTTTCAAAAAGAATTAAACTTTCCTCTGGTATGGACAGGATTAATGAAACTTCCTTCAGAGCTGATCAGCACCATTCATTTATAATCAACCAGACCCACTGCTGTCTTGTGACAGGAGGCACTGTCCAGTCCTGATGGAAACCAGTAGGATCTGCTGTGTCAGTGGGTAAGCAAAGCAGACAAGTTGAGATGTCTTGAGAGCTCTTTTGCAGCAGCAGGTATTTTATGTGATTCAAAACAGGGTAGGAAAAGCTTCCCATTATGAGTTTTCAGCATCTGTCCTTATCTGTAACTCCATGGGGCTGAGTAAAGTGTTTTACTTCAGCAATAGTGCTGCCTGTAAGTTCAAGTAATAAGACTCTGTGAATCTCTCTTGCATGACAGTTTTAAAGAAATGAATTCTTTATTATTAAGCACTTGTTTCCAAACTGCCCGAAACTGTGTAGAGGATAAGCAAAGCCTCTAACTGTCCTTCAGCACTGTTGATTAAAACTTAGATTATTTCAGCTGGTTAGAACAATTTATCTTGCCATTGATATTCCTGTGACAGAGACCAGAGCCCATGTGCAGAAAGCAATTCCAGCATCATCCAGAAGGTTTTGTGTTCAGCACTCAGTACTCTGTTCTGGGCTCCCTGGAAACCATCAGGAAAGAAGGGAAAATTCAGCACTTTTCCTTCTATTTTACCGGTTTACAGTCTTTTTAAAAGTTACATTGTAAGTATTTATTGATCAAGGAATGTTCTGCTAAGTCTTTTTGAGAAGCAGATATTTGTGGGTCACCTGCAAACAAGTTTTGGCAAGCTGCAGGTTTTACAAAGTTGTTTGCCTCTGTTGCTGGGGTGGGGTAGTCAGCAGCAGCTGGAGCAAGGAATGCAGGCAAAAATGTACCTGTGTGGACACTGAGCAATGTGCACTACTTAGAATAAGTGCAATTTACAGGGACCTAGGAATCTTTCACCTGCAGAATTGAAGGATCCATAAGCAAGGAAGTAAACTGGGACATAAGACATTTCTGGCAATTCCTGACCCATTGTATTGCTTAGAGTCATATTTCTACTTATTTTGTGTTGCTTAGATTTGCCATGGAGACATATAGTGAGAATAATAACTAATTATCTGGTTTTCACTTCTTAATTCCAATTCACATTCAAACACTCACCACAGATTTTCTGGTTTTCTCCAACATCACAGCTAAGAAAAAGGCCTGAGATGTAAATAGAGGCCAGCATTGCAGGATTTTTTTTTTCCTTATTAATATTGCTGATGGAAAAAGAAAGTTTACTCCCCAGCTAACTCCTTAGAAGCTTGTCCAGTGTTCTTCCAGCCTAGTATGAGCTGGGAAGTTGTATTCATCCTTTGAGATGAACAATGCAGTGATTAAGTGGAATAAAGAAGCGTTTGAATAATTTTTAATGAAGCATATTTAACAAACTTTGGATTTGGGTTTGATATTATGGCCATGCATGGCATTATATAGTGCTGAAAAGCATCCTTCTCTTATGGGATGGAGGTTCAGAAGCATATATCAGTGAGACGGGAGTGTGTGTTTACAGTAGCGACCCATGGGATTAATTTAATGGCACTGGAGTTCCTGGAGTTCTAAATTATACAGCTGACTTAGAAAACCATAGTCAGCAATCTGCCAACAATTCCTGTATTCTAAAGATCACCTGTGCAGCTGATGAGGTGTGTTTCCAAAGGAAAATGACTCTTTTTGTTTTTTAGATACAGAGCACAGTAAGTTGTAATGATCATGAGCACAGTAAACAGTTAATTTAATTAGCTTCCATAAGCGTAATGCAGGAGGAATTCAAGGATAGTCAGCATTACCTGTGGCTGATTTCAGATATGTTGCACCAGAATAAAAAGACTTAATGTTTTTAATTGCAGGATAACTTAGGTCACACATTCAGCATTGATATGGAAAAAAGCTGTCCTCTCCTGTGTTTTCCAAGCTGGCCATCCATATCAGCCTCTTGCTCTCTGCCACTACAAGAATTTGTGCAGCTGTGCCATGAAGGGATAACGGAATTAATCTAGATAAAAAAATAATCTAGTATCATCTAATTTCAGAAAGCTTTATTTTATTCATTTATCCTTTTTAATAATAGCAAGACCTTAAAAAAAAAACATTGTCAAATGCAACAATGTTCTTCTCCTAAGTGTAGACATAAATGCTGCCTCTTACAGCAAAGGCACTGGATTTTGGCTCTTTCTGCACACAAAGCAGATTCCTTTCTGTGTTCTAGGGCACTTGTATGACACTTTATTAGAAAACCTGTTGTTTAAATCATCACTTGGCTTCTCATCCTAGTTCACCCCATATCATGTTAGTTTGTCAGCAGTTGGCTTTTACTCCCACCACAGTTTCTAAAAGTCTGAACATATCATCCCTGCAAACTGCTCCAGGTTCCGTTTTGTGGAGCACAGCTCGGGTTCTCTCGCTGCAGGGTGGCAGTGCTTGTGCTGGGTGCCCGCTCGGGGGAGGGACTGCCTTCACCGCAGCTGGGCTCTCCTTTACTGTTTGCCTCGAATCTGATAATCTCATGAGATTTTCTGTGGAATTATTCTGGGTTTAATTCATATAAGGCTCAGCTGCCTTACTGTAATTTCACCCAGAAAACGAGGCAGTGCGATGCCACTCCATCCAGTGTTGGAGGCACAGGGGCGAGTTTGTAGTTGAAAGCAGCGTTCCAAAAGGATGCTTTGAGTGCAGGCAGTTTTGTGCGAGCTCCGGTGAGGTCAGTGCCCGCGGCGGCTCAGACCTGCTGCCCTGCAGGGCGCTGCTCACACTGTGCTTGTGCAGCCCTTGGGAAGTCCCTGCGTGTCTGTGCTGGCAGGAAGCACCGTGCCATGCTCCATCTGATGGGCATTTCAGAGGTGAAGCACCATCACTGAGCTCCTTGGGAACTGAGTGGACTTTTGAGTAGCTGCCTTCCCTCAAACTGCAGAGCCTCTAACAGGTGAATTGCTATGGCAATGAAGGAAAAAAATTCAGCCTGATGTTATGTAAATCACTGAAGTGAGGCATAACCCTGACTGACTAAAGCCACAGAAACGTGGCCATTTACACCAATAAAGACAAGATTCTTTTCTCTAATACATGCAGTCCATGTACTAAATTAAGATGAACTGTAAGTGGTGTACTAATGAGAACATGACTTACATGTTCCTTTTAATTTAAAAACAAAATAATTAGTTGGATCTGAATTATTGCTTGATTTGCATCCTTTAATGTGTATTATAAATTAAACCTTTTTTTTTTTAAATGTATTGAAATTTTTTTCACTCCCTGTGCTTAATACTTTCACCTCTCTCCCAGGCTGCCTTCTCTTTGTCATTGAGTGCATTGCACAAGGACAGCTTCAGACAAGAAATATTCCCGGCTTTAAACAAGACTCTGCTTAAAAGTTCTGTTTGGGGAAAAAACATACATGGAACACGATCCTTCGTAATCACATTAGTAAGAGACTACAGTCACTTCTTTTCACCTTGACAAATTAGGATTTCGTTAGCACGCTTTTAATTTCTTCTGAAGTTTGTCTTAATGAACACTCCAATCTGAGTTAGAGAAAATGGTAGAAATGTTGTCAGAAGATGTTGATTACATTCAGCAGTAAGTATGCATTCGACAATAATATTTTGTGGTAACACAGGTGAACTCTAGATGGTGAGGTACCAAGGAAAAAAAAAGGGTAAAAAAAATGTGATTCTGTAGAGAATGATCTTTCTAAAGATTTTTGCATTTAAGAAATGTGAAGGAAGGCTGTAATTTTGCTTATCAACCGAGTCAATAATTTCCGATTTCCTTTATTTTGATGTTGATTTGGAGGGAAGGTGACAGGAGAAGAAGAAGGAGAGGGAACAGAAAAGTCTTTTTTTCATCACTACAAAACAGTAAAAATGTCATTTTTTCTGCCTTTTGATAGACTAGCAATCCCTGAATATTCAATAAAATTTCAAAAATGGAAACATAACAGAGGATCTTCACACCTTAATTTTTCTGAAGTACATGTTTTATGTAAAACTGTCACAATTTTTTTTTTCATGGCAAAATACAAGGCTTATTCTACTAAAAAAAAAAACAAAAAACCAAAAAAGACAGAAGACACGTTCACTTTAGAGGGAGCAAAACTAAGTTTGTATTTTTTACAGGCATTACAATTTTTGAAGAAAATTTCCCCCCATTTGGCCATGCTTCCTGTGTGTGCCAGGAAGGCCCCCGTAGGATATGAGAACTTAGCTAAGATTTTCAGAAGTAACTCATAATTTTGTTTTCTTCATTTGTCAGACACAGAAAATTACATGCAAAAATACCTTGATGCCCCGCATGTTTATTTTTTAGGTTCTTTTTTCTTCTCCTCCCTCCAGTATGAAAGTTTCTCAGAAAACTGCCTGTCAGTTTGCACAGCCAGATCCAGTTTCTTAAACGAGGTAAGAGGATTTATCAGCTGACAGTTTTAATTGGTATCATTCTCCAGAGCAATAGCTTTCTTCATGTACGTGTGGATCGAAGTTGGCAGGACTAGACCTTAACACCACAGGGATGTTTTCCAACTGTGTAAAGTGCAGCAAAAGGGGTGAAAATGGAACATGTGCTGGACATCACCAGGCTTCTCACAAACCTGCTGTGGGTTAAGCCCTTTTTCTAAAAACTTCCTGCATCTGGGGTGATAATTTAGCAGTGATTTTCAGAAGGTGCTTCTTCCCAAATCCCGTGTTGCTCTCTGCATTGTAGCTTGTGGAGCTAAATGGGGAATACTTTGGTAATGCTGAGTTTCCTTGAATACTCTTTAGAAACGTTTGGGTATCCAGTGCTTAAGGGTTGCACATAGCAGCAGCATGTCTCATTTTCTGTTGTTTTGCTTCTACTGGTAAAGTAGTACCAAAGTTAGTACAGACTGAGGTAAAGTTATTATTTATAAAATCTGAAATTCTAAATATTTGAAAGAGCTGCTGGCTAGGACTTGCAAGACATGCAGTTAAACTATGTTTATCCAAAGATTGAATTCAAGAGGCCTCTCTCTGTCTTTATTGAGTTTGGGCCTTACAGACAAACACATCCCCCCTCTGGTCAGGCTTTGTCACAGTACTCACACACCTTACACCCCCTGGGTGTGTTCAGAGGAGAAAATGACACCTTAGCCACCCTGTGCTAAACTTCACATCCTCTGCATTTCTTAAATGCCTTTGTTACATGTCACTTTGTAGATAATTTTTTTCTCCTTTCTTCCATTTTTTAATCCTTCAAAGATTTTCTGAATCTTTATTTTAGTCAAAAAGATTTGTTCCTTTTTCCTCTGTTTGCCCTGTCCTGGGAGCGCTCAAAGCCTGGGGGCACGTTCAGTTGCAATATTGCATCTCTAGCCAGATGTGGAACAGGATCAGTGATTAATTGCTGATGGGCTAATGGCTTTGCAGTGGCTTAGCCAGCTGTGCAGCAGAGTGCCCTCTACACAGGAATGGTTAGTGCTGAACTAAGTCCCTTTACATATCATTTTTAACAGTAATTTCTTTGCCATGTTTTAGATATTAACGTTTGGAATTAGTAGTAAATTCAGATCTGCTCATAAACATGCCCTGTAGATGCAGAGATACAGACATTTAACTGGTATGATATTCCAGAATGAGTGCTGGGTGGAATGTTAGACTGATAAGAGCTTATTTGGACACTACAGCTGGTAAAAACACTTAGTTTTTCACAAAGGGAAAATAGAAATCAGAAGTAAGTGCTTTCTTTCAATGAGTATTCTATTTGGAGCTTACCTCAGAGAAATGTGGAAAGTTAAAATGGAGACACTGCAAAAATAAAAATAAAAATAAATTAAATTCAAATTAGATACTATGCCAGTCTTTCCAAAAGGGTTCTTTTCAAAAGCCCTCCCTTTCCAAAATGGGAGCTTTGCTGGAAACCCAGATACAAGGTGAAGGACAGACTGAAGCATGCAGCCTGCTGATCCAATGCTTCAGTGAGAACAGATGGTATTCTGAAACAGTCCATTTGTGATCATTCCATAATAAAGATTAAAGTTGCATATTCCCCAACAGAGGTGCTTTCGGCAGCCTGCCAACTCACGAGCAAGTTCTTGGCCCTCCTCTTCCAGCATTTGACTCCTTTTTGTTTTTTTCATCTTATCTGAATCATACAATTTTCCAGTGATAGATCTTTCTATAAAAAGTCAAGATAAAGAAAAGGTTTTATATTCCCATTATTTTCCCATTAGAATAGTCTATTAAGTAGAGTCAGAAATAGTTTTATTGTTCCAGCCCATAATCTCACGGTGGTGTTTTTAGTCATACACATGTTGGAGCTTTCTCTGTTTCCAAGGTGTGTGAGGTTGATAATTACACAATGAATGCAGGCCATTCTCTCATTGAACGTGTCCTTGTGAGCTGGGAAGTGTGGGGGTGTTATAACAAGGCAGCAGCTGTAACTGACGTTCTAATCACAGTTGGGAGTCAGATAGATTTTTTTTTTTTTTTTTTTTTTTTTTTTTTTTTTTTTAAATTGGCTGCAAACTGTTATTTTACTGGTTACAGTGGAGCTATCCCCTGCCAGGCTGTAGAGTAGCAGACAACCATCAAATAACCCGGGACAGCAACACTGAAAAACTTGTATGCTGTTCATAACTACCAGTTATACAGGTATTTGCATCACACTTTTTAGCTTAGTGTGACATGAATTTTGATGCATTTCCTGTAAAATTGATAAGTACATTTTCAGAGGTCCATTCTTTTATGTTAGTTTTAAAAAATTTTGGTTATTTTGTTATTTTTTGTTATTATGTCATGTCAGTTTTAGGACACTGTCCATGTATCATCTTATTGGTATTACATCTGCAAAACATATGTGTGCAAAAACAAAGTTTTTAAAGCAGGACTAGACCTTTGAATGCCCATACCAGTGTATTACAATACTGCATACATACATAGATATTCAGGTCCTGATTCATTCCGAGCTGTCTGGAAGGCACTGAGTTCTTACGGTATTTTGATCAAAGTAGGTGTTCATTAAAATTGTAACAAATGCTTTGCTTTCACCCTTCTTCAGTTATTTATTGGTCAGTTACCATTCAGATGAGGAAGCTTTCTTTGAATTCTGTAGTTCTTATAACACTTGCTGGAATTAAGCCAGTTTGCAATCTCTGAGATGGAGAATCCTGATCCACACATCTAGGGTGCAGCTGAGGTTACCAAGGATGGGATGTGCATAGTGCTGTGTTTCCTTCTCACCACAAATTATTTCCTATTATGTTACATAAGGAATGTAAATGCCTTCTTACTGTAAGTGCCATATATTATCTCTGATGAGATCTTCTGCCTTCCACTACTATTTTAGAAACCATTAGAGAAATCTTTTTAACATTTAATCCTTGGTTGCATTGCTGTGTCCCTTGCAGAGATCCCTCACTCTGAGGCTGATGGCTCTGGCACCACAAGTAGGGAATGTGACTGGTAGGGCTTTTGTAAATAGCACTGAATACTTCTTGAGAACATGGCCCAGCATAAAAAAAGAATGCAAATAAATACATTTGAAGTAATTAATCAGTAAATAAGAGTTCTGGGTACTGTCTTTACTTGTCTTTATCTCTTGCAAGAGATAAGAAGAGGAAACTAAAATGTACTTGGATGCTTCCAAGTACTAGAGTAGCTAGTAGTAGTGACTAGAGTAGCTTAAATGATGTTTGGTTAGAGTACATGGGTGTGCAGGACCAAATGTATTATTGTATTATGTTATTGATGGCAATTTTGTAGCTTGAATATACCATGGCATGTTCACATCACAGGGGCAGGCAAAGAAGAAATTCCAAGTAGGCCACAGCCTTAGAACAGCAAGATCACTAAATAAGATTAAAAGATCTTTGAAGACAAGGCTTGAGGGGAATTGTAATATTTTGTGCTGTTGAGGTAAATTCCGTTCAGTGCTAATCAGAGAGAATTTAACCATGTTAATAAAAATGGGATATGAAAATTTATTAGGTTTCTCTCTGTATGCTGTAATTTTCTAACCTAGAAGAAATAAACACTACTTTGCTTTAAGTGTTTGAAACTGTTCGCAACAGGTACCATTCTTTCTTCTTTGACTGTTACAGCCTGGAGATCCTTCCCAGAATCATTCTATAACCAGTTCTCCACTTAAGACATTTTGTGAAGAGGTGCAAAAGTGTGTCCTTTGAGACCAGACTCACATAAACAGTGCTGTTAACCAAACTAGACTTTGACTCCTGATATCGAGATCCATGCTGTAAGTGTAGCGTCCATTCCAAGCGTTTCCTTTCTTTCTTTCCGAGAGCTAAGGATCCCTACTAAAGTTGCAATGGGCCACATCATGAAAGGATTTGATACGTTTTTCCTAGCAATTAAAATTTTCTTCCTTCGCAGTGGTTCCTTGCAGACTTCCTTCCCAAAAGTTGTCTTTAACCCTCTGCCACATGAGCACATGAGCTTTGTTATGTGTCCCTGAAATACGTCATGATCATCAGCAGGAAAGAGAACTTAAGTGTTCTGCCATAAGAACTATGTCCTGACATAGCTTAGTCCCTCTGGATGTCATAGAATACTCTGGTCTACAGACTTAAACATTTAAATTCCTTGTGGTTATAATCTAGGAGAAACTTGGAAAGTACCCGACACCTCTGTTGGGCTGTACTTGTGGAGCAGTTAGAAAAAGCGTCCTGTAAAGTTAGTACATGAGCTGAATTAAAGAAACAGTGTGTACGTACATATATTGCAACATGTGTACCTGTGTGTACATTCTTTTTTATTGTTAGATGTGAAACTAGAATTTTTCTTCTCCAGTGTAAACTTTGGGCCTCTTCATGCTTTGTTTCTGCTTTTCTTTCTTGTATTTTTAAACCACTGTTAAATAATAGAAAGGCAGAAGGAATTGTACTGCAGGATCTTTAGTGTTATGCTAGGAGATAGCAGCATTCCCACTTACCGGGTTTGGCATTCTTCTTCTTTTCTGTTTCTCTATCTGAAAACATTTGCTTTTGGACATAAACATAGTCATGTTGGTATCACATGAAATTTTAAGTATGGCAATATGGTTTGTGCAATTCCCAGAGGTGTGTGCTATGTCTAAAGCCAGCTGTGATCTAAACAACTGAAACCTGGGTAGGAGCGTGTCTTTGGAAATGACATGTAAAGATAAATAGTTTGACACCAGCTCTTTGGTGAATTTAAAATCAGTTAAAAGGCAGTAGCAGATGTCTATGAGAAGCAGGTCTGAAATGGTTGAAATGGTTTATATCTTCTGAGATTTTTAGTCCTGCATGTTTGGTTAGAGAGGGAGTCACTGACGGCAGCAGCAAAATAAACTCACTGTCCACATCTTCACCTGCTGTTACTCGGGGGGAAGGTGGTGCTGTGACATCTTCCATACTTCTTTTTGAAATTCATCCAGGGTTATTCAGAAGAGAGACTACTTGAGTATCTTCATTTAAATCTGGGGAGTGGACAGTTGTCCTGTTGGGGGTGGGAGTGAAGGGAACTTTCACTGTTAGAAATAATTTTCTCATGGCCATGCAAAGCAATTGCTTCTATTTTCACACTCAGGCAGAGTCAGAGAAAGGCTGTAACACCATCAGAATACCCAAAGTGACAAAACCAAGGGGCAAGAAAAACATTACAGCAATTCTTAACTATATGTTAATCTTATTTTTAATCTTCTTTTCCTCCCTTATTTAGTACTTCAGTTCTATCTCTTCTTTTTTGGCTGATTCATAATTGGTGTCATTTATGTCCTGGTTTACGTCACATTTGGATTTTTTCTTACTGTATACCTTTCAGCTGCTGAGCAGAAGTAGATGTAAAACTGATACAAATAATGGAAAGAGCTGCTCCTCCCTGGATTTAGCAATCAGTTAGGCAAATGTTTACATAAAGAGTACCTGTATTTCTTCTGAGGTTTGGATCTCTACATAAAATCAAGACAGGAATTTCTCTGTGCCTTGAAGTAGATAGACACTGTTTAGCTACATTAAACAAAGTGTTTGCCAGGAACCCGGTGTGAAGCTTTCCCCTGTGTGCTTCTGTTCTTCATACAGCAGGTATGTGAGGAACTTGAAAGCAAAGGGATCTGCCTGGGAAGGGCAGACCCGAGCTGGCAGTGGGAGATGTTCTCTGGGCAGCCGCTGAGAGCACTGAACAGTAACTACAAATGGAAGGGTTTTGTTGCCTTCCTGTTTTGCACTGTTTGAGTGTTACTGCAAGACGAGTGGCAGTAGGGGCAAGACATTCCCCATTGCCTCTTTCTTGTGAAAGCTGTTAAACAGCTTTTGAATGTGCCTGCACCATTCTTGGTTTGTTTTCCTTTCACTTGGGCTTCTTTCTCATCCCTGTGATTTCATGACTTCGGTGAGATCACTCTGTGCAAAGAGTGATTTAATAAATGGTGGTAGGTCTTCAGCTGGTGTAAATCAGCCTTTAATGTTCTGGGGGTTTGACTGATTTACATCACGTTATGATTCAGTGTTTATCTCCAGGCTTAAAATTTAAAAACCAAGAACAATTTATGTTGTAACCATTTCACACTGGTTTACATAACAAATATTTTAAATCAACAGTCTCCTTGGATCCTAATTTTGGGGTAAGGTTTTCAGTTACATCCAGACAAATGACCACAGTGTTATTGATTGTTTGCTTTTCCAGACAGCTTTTAATTCATGAAGTTGCTTTAAACAAGAAGCACTTTAAAGAAGCTGTGTTTGCTGCTCCATGCCTTTGGCCATTGCAGCTAATTACCAAAATGTGTGCATAAGAAAAAGCATTTCTGTGCTCATCATCCTTTCCTGGCTGTGATTCATTCCAGGTTGCCACAATCAAGCATTTGTAGCATCACATTTCATTACTGCATAAGTGGGTTTGATGTCACAGAATCACTGTTTTCTTCCTGTGCCTGTAGCTGAGAAGGAACAGACAGTGATTAGGAGGGAAGTTGCTTCTGCGATGCACAGGCACATGTGAGGACTCAGAAATCAGAAGTGAATAAAGAAGAGAATTCACAAAAAGAAATAATTTTAAATAGAATTTTTTAAAGAGACAATTGGAAGGAGATGACTGAAAAAAATTATTCAAATGTGATGCTATATTAAAGATAAAAGGCAATTTGTGTACCTAGGATATATTTGTCCTAAAGAGATGAAGTAGGATTCAGAGTATTTATACCCAACTTGAATTAGCTGACAACTTCACTACAGAATATTTTGTTGACTTATAGATATATTCAAAGAGATTGAATTTCAGTGCTGGGGAAGAGCAAACACAAATCCAAGAGTTAACATTTAAGAAATCGTATCACAAGTCTGAAAACCATGTGGTTTTTCAGGGGTCCCTCCCTGCTAATCCTTGTCTGCCTCCTCGCGGGGTTGGTGCAGGTGCTTGTGGAGTTGCATCATAACCATACTATTCCATTCCCAGTTACAATGTGACTACTAATGCAAATACTATTTTTTCAAAAACCCTGTGAGGATTATATTATTCTTATCAGTGTTAGATGTCCAAATACTAACTTTGAAAATGTCAGAAGATGCACACAGTCATATAATGATACTGAAAAGCCGTAACATATTTTGAAGGTTAAAATTTTAAGTTTATTTTAATTAATGCCAGCTCTTACTGAATATGTACTAATTTCTTTTACAGCATTGCCTGCAATTTTGCCAGTATCGTTGTCAAATAACAGTGACATTTAATTTTAGAAAGTATTTTTTACATTCATTATTTTACTTTTCCTTTCAAAACAAAACAAAAAACCCCAAGCCAAACCAAGGAGATGGAATCATGCTAAGCCTTTCTTGACAGGTTTTAGGACCACTGGTACCACTAATAAAGAACATGAGGAAGTTCTCCAGTATTTTGCACACTAACTGGAAGTTCATCAAGCTGTTTTCTTTTGATTCTACACCACTAAGGAGATATGTATTGAATTTCACAATCAGTTAATTGGCCTCATGATACCATGTAGAAGCTTATCAGCACTTTGAGAACTGTCTTTCCAAATGGTGTTTAGGCCAGATTCCAGGCCTGATGTTTCTGTGAAGGTCATCAGATGATTTCCATGGTGTCACAGGCTGGGTCTCACCAGTAGAACGGCTGTGGCTCAGTGGGCCCCTCTGTAGTTCATGTTCCTGCTGTGACTCCTTCATCTCTTGTTTTGATTTCCAGTCCCAGCTCCTGTGACAGGGATGATGAGCTGTACTGTAGGTAGTTGTTTGTTCAGGGTAACATCTGTTATGTCCAAAATTACATGGTGAAGTCTCAACAAGTAAGAAATGAGAAAATCTCCATGTCCAATTGTGTGTATGGTACTAGTATATTATATTATACAAAATAACAAAAATTCCCACCAATTAGAATGATAATTAGTTTCCCCAGCTGTGCAGGTGGATTGGGCGTTTGTTAAGGCATTAAAAAGCAGGGGAACATAGACATAGTCAAAATATGCTGTTGATCAGTGTCCCTAGGATGTGCATTTTTACTACTGGATTCAGTCCCAGAATTCTTTGGCTCTGTTTTATATAACATAGAGAACTTGGTTCTCTGGTCCTTGCTGCCTCACAGCATCACAGCTTCAGCTGGGTACCCACCACAGGAGTGGCCAGAGCACATTCCAGGAGTGTCTGACTGAGGCAGAGCTGGTGCAGGTCACTGAAACGCTGCCTGCAAATTAAGGCATCAGGATCTATTTTGTGTAGTACTACTGCTTTTATAAGGGTGCAAGAGGTGATGGAAGCACAGCCCATGTGTGGGTCCTGGCAGCTACCTGGAGTTTTTCCAGTAGGTTCTAATTTGTAGTGGGTTGTAAGGTGGGAGCCTGCAGAGGGGGAGAGGGAGGGTACAGCAGGTATTGAACAGCAATACAGACTGGTAGGAATACAAATTAGCTCGAAGTTAGACCTGGGTAGAATTTTGAAAGTGATAGAGATGAACTCTATAAAAATTCACTATATGTTTCAGTAAGGTTCTTTGAAAATCATTCTTGTGTAGAGTATATATTGTTAACACTTCACAGTGAGAGCACAAACAGAAATATATAGACTTTTAAATAATTCTTCTGAGGTGAAATTAAAAGATTTCTCAAGCTCCTCAACTAATCACACACTTATTTATTAAAAATCTATTTAAAGCATTCCATTGTTCTCTATAAATATTCATGTTTATTTTAATAAGTGCTTTACAGATTTATTTCAATTCTATCTAAAACCCTCCAGTGGCTAGAAAACTTCATATTCAAGTCCAGGTGTACAGGCAAATCCAGAATGTATTTCTAAGATGTGGTAGCACAGTTATTAATAGTATTATTGATGACAGCTATTTTTGTTGTTGTTTTTGATTGCCACAAGAGAACACCAAAGCTTGCAGCTGGGATTCTTTGAAGCAATGTTCCACTCCTTAGGGAGCTGTTATTTCTATAAAAACAATGAAACGAGTTAGCATAGGTAATAAAATAATTATACTAATTTATTTTGGCTGTTAAGTGTTGAATCCCTTTAGCTAATCCTCCACTTGAAGCTGTTACTCACACTGCCCTGGTTGCTTTTGCCTTGAGGTTAAACATCACGAATTCTTATTCACTGATAAATCTATTTTTAATAAATTCCTGCAGTGCTTTTCTTCCAGTGTTAATTTGAACGTTATCAGTAATCTAAGGTATTGTTACCCAAAACTAGTAAATGTACTAGTTCCCACTGTCCTATGAAAGACAACAGCCATTCCTTGACTTGTTTGTACCTGGTTACAAATGTACTTGAGGCTCACCTGCTTCCAGTTAGGAAAAGCTGGCTGCTCACAGAGTGGTATGACAGGAGACTTTGTTCATGGGGTGTTGAGGAAACCATCTGTGAGCTGGCTCAACATCCTTCCACAGAAGGGCCCATCTTCCAGTACAGGGGGAGCCCAATATTTGCTGTGCTGAAACCAGTATAAATTATTCTCTTTGATTAATTTAAACTTAATTTAATTTTGCGTGGTTTTGGCTCCCAATAAGCCCTTTAAATGACCAAAAGCAAAACAAAGGTCAATTTCTGTCTTAACTCAGAAAAAGTTGTTAGTCTTGCTTAAGAGAAGAACTCTAGGTCTGTCTTTATTTTATAAGGCAAGAGTCCAGGGAATCTGTAAGAACTCTGATTCTCACTCCTCTTTACAGAACACCTAATTATTTACAGATATCAGGATTTGATCCTTCAGAATGTTACTGCTAAGGTACTGTCGAATAAATTGATCATTTTATAAAGGTGACAACATTCAAACTCTAGAGAACACATAATTTTTTGTGATTTAACATGCTTTCCCTTGAACTGACTCAACTATTCCTTTCCTCAGTAGACACCGATTTGCTTTGGACTGGGCACTTTGTGTGACATAGATAAACACATGTATCTGTAGAAGTGAGATACTATCAACCTGTATATGAATGTATGACCTAAAATCGTTTGAAATCAGTCAAAACTGTTCCAAAAACTTCATGAAACATAGTCCATGTCCAGTAGGAGATACAAACGTGACCAAGTCCAAGTGTGTGAATGGTTCCAGTGAGGTTTGCCCTCATGTAAAGCAATCTTACTCCTTTTCTTGAAGTCAGAGCCTTATAAGCATGTGAAAAAATGAAAAATGTCGATCTGTAGCAGCAATCTGTATTGAAGTTGGGACTGCAGTGGTATCAGGCCACAAAAAGCAACAGTTTCTGAAGTTGTAAATCCCCTCAAAGAACAAAGTTGTTTTTTTATGTAAGTGGAAGAGAGATTCTAGGATTTGGGTAATCCAGAGTGTGCTTTCTTAGGTGCTTCGTGGTGATCATATGGGTTAGGAAAGGTGTTTGGGATGTCAGGTTTTGGGCTTTTCTCTTTGTTTCTATGTTTGTTTGTATTTTGCCTCATAATGTTTAATAGCAGTGACTGTTTTCAGGCCGTTTCACTGTTTGGTACTCCTGAGAAGTGCTGGGGCAATCTTTCCTTCGAGAGGCCTCTGAATCTAAGAAGAAACCAATGTGCATTTTTACTTAATTAAATGTAAATAAGGAAGAGGTAAGATGCATTGGAAAAGTAAAAAAAAAAAACTTTTCTAGTAATTTGTCTGCTTCAAAAAATGAAAATTTAAAGTCTAATTGGATAAATACAGGTGTGATTAAATTACAGTACAGTTAGTAACTTATTTGACTTCATTGGGATTAATAAAATGTTAAATACATGTACAATTGTTCATTGCTTTAAAATATAAACTAGTTACTTTAATAGTTTACAGAATGGCTTCCATATTCTGTTATTTGTAATTTTGTTGGATAGAAAAGTGCAGGTTTTTATTTACTCTGCAGTAGCAATACAAGTGGCAAGACAAAAGTTAATCATACATTATGCCATGGTTTCCTTAAAGCCTCTGCTGTGGAGATTATTTGATTATTGAGCATCAAAGCTTTCACATGCATAGAGAAAAAAGCTTGAAAATGAACTCAAAATATTGTATAGAGGGGAAATAAATAAGATTACAAAAAGGGCTTGTTTAGAGGTTGAACTTTGTAAAGACAGCTTCATGTTGTCAAACAGCTTGCTAATGGTTTTGACTGCTTTTGTTCATCAGTAGATAATTCAAGGTTTTCTTCAAATCTTAGACCTTCTTTATTTTCTATTTTGACACATGTAGACAATAGGAAAGTAAGTAGTACAAAAATAATAGTTTTCAGGTCAGGGAGTGTGTTAATGTGGTAGCAAATTTAGGAATACTACTGTAGAAAATCTTACATTAAACAAAATTAGAACCAAGACTCTAAGCTCACAGTCAAACAGTACAGTGCCCACAGACTTTTTCAGTCACCATGAAACTTTTTCTCTCTCAAAATTCAGCAAAATCTGTTCATTTAGAAGCAAGAAAAAAATTCTGTAAGTGATGGATTTAACACACTGGATAACCTTTTCATTAGACAATTATGTGTTTCAGTCCATGGGATATGAAGTGTATATTTTTTATAGTATGTTTTCAGATGTCAATGACCCCATTTCATGGAATATAAGTCACACCGTGAATTTAAAGATCTGAAGAAAATCAATAGATGAGACATTGAAGACTCTTATATCAACTGAAAATATTTTTTGCCATTTTTTTCTCTCTCTTTTTTAATCTTCTTGCCAGAAGCTCAACCCAAACATCAAAAAAATCACTGAAAGACTTGGATAACAATTACTAGAGTCTTGGATTTTACTGTAAAGAGCTTTTTTGTCCTCGAAGTATTTGAAGTCCTAATCCACTAGGTACAATACCTGTGGGTAAGACACCAGTAATGTGAGAGAGAGTTAATCCATGGAGCAATAATAAATATTGCTCTACATCAATAATTGAAAATCTTCTCTTACCTCCACAACCAATAAAATCCAAACTGTACAGACACAATCCACATTAAATTAATTAATTAAGGTAATTGTATTTATAATAATGTGTGCTTTTGGTATTAGTAATAGGAGAGACATTTTCACAACCATACCTTTCCTTAGAGCTTTAAGCAGAGCTGAAGAAATTGGGCCATCCTTTAGTATCCTTCTCCCCATCATCCCCATATATGTGTGCCAAGCAGTCACCTTGTTCCTGTTTCTCACCCATCCCAAAGATTTAAAAGTCCAGTGTTGGACACCCAAAATTTTAAGAGCCAGAGCCATTCTCAGAAGTGCATGATTAGGCATCTAAACACAAGTTCCTCAGAAAAAAAGCCTGGCTCACCATATGCACTGATTGTATGTAATCCAGTGGGTTTAATCCTGAAAAAAGATGCCATTTATGAATACTTTAGTATTGTGGGGATGCAATTTTATGTTCTCTTATTAAAGCTGTATAGGATTTGCACAGAGTCAGAGCTTTGGAGCTCTCTGCTTAATTCTCTCCAGTGCATGGATATAAACTATGAAAGTCACTTTGATAGTGGAACATGAGAGGAAGTGAAGAATACAACAAAGCGGAACAACAGCCCCAATCAAACTATCACAGATTTCAAGGACACTTACTCTGCTACTTAGTCACAATTAATAATGATTTAACCTTTTTGAATGAACAAAACACGAGAAAAAATGACAATTCTTAATGCAATATAAATTTAAACAGAAAATTAAGGAAAATCAATCAGTGCAGGTTTGCAAAGTAAATATTTATCAAATATTATTTGTTCAATTTGCTTCTACTCAAGTTGAATTGTGCACAAAAAAATGGTAAGAATTCATCTTAAGGCTATATTCAGCTTAATGATGCACATGAGAGTGATTATGCATCTCCAAAATTGCTGACAAGGTAATTAAAAAGTTTAAAAATCTAAAAAAAAATCAACCATAAGTCTCAGACTGACTTGGCAAGCTTTTTGACTCAAAAAAATTGCCTGGACTTTTCTTCTTTTCCTCTAGTTTGGAGCAACTATTCATAGTTAACTTTCATCTTTAATGCAGTACTGTAACAATCTGGTTTGGTTTACTAAGTGCCATCCTCCCTTGAGGTACTTTAGAGAGTCTCTTAGAGGTTTTCTGAAAGGCCTTTAGGGTACAGGCAGGGACTCCTGCTGCCTGACAGGCCATTCTGGGAGCTATGTGGACGACAGGGATTGTCATAAAACAGTTGTAGGTTACACACAGTTTAGTGCTGCACATTCTTCAAGCTGAGAATTTGTAATGCAAAACCTCATTTTGAGCACCAAGTTGTAGAACGTGATAAAAAGTTATGTTAGATTTGTGTCAAGAAGAACAATGTGAGCATCAGATAGAGGTGGATTACATGAAGAAAGAATGTTTCAAACATCTCTTTGGCTGTGGAAACTGTGACCAAGGAACATCAAGTAACTTGCTTAAGGACTTGGCTCTCCCATGCACCATCTCTACGCTCCACCTCTCACACAACACTTCCTAAATCTTATATGCCCAAGTTACCCACTTTGGCTTATTTAGTTGATCTAATAAAATCTGGATAGTTTTCAGTATTGATTGGTGTAAGTGTGGCTTAGTGGCAGAATCATTACTTTTTTAATTTTGGAACTGCCAGCCCTTACTAATCTAAACTGAAATTCAGCTTCTTCGATTAAGGCCTGCCATTACTAATTGTTTTTAAATGTTCCTTGGATGGTTCTAGTTCAAAAAGTTTAGTTCTTTGGAAATATCTTATAGTTCTACGCTCTTCGTAATTCATTAAAACTCTATGTTCTGAGGCATGACCAAAGTGAGGAAAGGGATGGTGGTGGAAAATCCAGGAACAAAAGCTGGGACTTGGAAGATAACTTTGAGGAAATTGTGGCTTAATGACTTCCTGTGCTGCACATGAGCTGCATCTTTGTCCATTCATTCTTTGCATTAAACTGATGCATGCTGGGTGGCAGGCAGGACTGAGCTTGCCTGCCAACCTCACATCTACTCGTGCAGTTCTGGAGGAAAGGTCAGATAAGGATAATATGTCAAAAGGGTGTAATTAAGATTCAGAAAGATTAATACCTGTGGTATTTAGTGAAATTGCCTTCTAGTGGAATGCTCATCTATTATTTTGATATTTAACATTTCTGCTGTTAAAATGTTAGTGCTTGTAAAAGTACAAAATTGGCGGCAGACATTTGGTTTATATACTCTTTTATATAAAAAAGGAACCCTGTAGGAGAAGCAATCAGGTTGGGGGTTTTTTAACCTGAAACTTTTCTGTGTAAGTCTTTGAGTATTTCCACTGTAAATTTGTATTTGATAAGGTTATTTAAATTATGTCGATCAGTTTGACAGGTGGTGCCAGTTTGGGAGGACAGAGGAGAACGTACTGCTAACAGTATCTGAGATATGTGGAATGGTCTCCAGTGAAATGAAAATGATACATCTGTAGGATGAAGAGGAATAAATGTATTTAATTCAACATTAAGAAAGATCTTTTTAACACGATTCAGCACATACTTAATACATAATTGAAAGCAGATGAGCAGCCTCACTGGATTTTTTGGTACGTAGGAGCTACAGTTCCTCCAACTATTCCAGCTACTACACAAACACATAAAAGATGGCACACTTGCCAAAAAGTTCAGTTAAGGTGAGAAGAATAGTGCAAACTGACAACCCAAAGTAGCTAATGTTAAAATAGTAACTAGACAGGTAGGAGTATAATAAAAGCATAACTTTTCCTTACTCATTATGAACATCAAAAGTAGTTTTTTCTTTTACACATTTCCCTTAAGTCTAAAATATATGCACAGTACACTGCTGAAATTTTTAGCAAAATAAATTGGAATGAAAATGGGCACTATTTTCCTGAATTCTTGTCCACTTTTTAATCTTTAGTTTCAAAAATAAATGGAAATTTTGCTTTATTGAGAAATAGGTCCTGCAAGGCATTTACATGAATTATCCTTCCACAGATGAAGCTGATAATTAAGTGAGTCATACGTAGAGAACTTTTAGATTTAATCAGTAAACTTCTACATGACTTTGCTACAAGTTAAACAAGTCAGGGTTTAGAGTACTGGCAGTACTAAATATGCTGCATTACTTGTTGTGACACAACATGTCCAGCCGTTAAACTGTAAAATTTCCGTTAGTATAAAAATAGGATCTTAAATTGCTGTCAAAGCAATGGAATTCAGAACAGTCACTGACATCACCACTTAAATCGTGTAAGAATTTACAAGATGGCATCCCAAAATTTCTGCAGTTCTGAAAAGAGTATAATTACAGTGTCATATCACTACTTCATGCATTTAATTGTGGGTGCATTTTATTTACAAAATCACAGATATGTTTAGTAAATGTAATGAACAGTGTGTGTCTATCTGTCTTGGCCTGGGCCTATCTGTATGTCAGCAGAGCACAGAGGGATATTCAACTGTTTCAGGATATTTCTGTTTTAAAGTAACTTTCCTTAGATATATTCCAAAGCTTTGAGAAGGTCTTTTTACTCAACAATCATGTAGGAAAGTAATTTATCTATTGGTAGAATTTTAATCCTTCTCTTATACTAGGAAGAAGTGTTCAGCCTTCTAAAACTGGAATACAATTTTTAATTTCTCTTGTGATTCTGAAAGCTGGATAAAACTTTGATAATTTGTTCATATAATCACATGATAAGCCACAACAATACTTTTAGTAAGCAGCTAGGATGGAAATAGGTTAGACAAGGTGATGTAGGAATTCAGAAGACAGCATCTCTAGGAGTTTTTAAATAAGTACCTTGTTTAGCTTACTGGAGGTTTCATTGTGTAAATCTGGTGGCTGAATAATATGTGATGAGTTCTTTTTCTGATCATTGAAAACAGATGTGATATCAGGAACCAAAACAAGTACTTTGATGTCTTGTAAGACTCTGACAAAGCTAATAACTTTGTATTCATATAAAAGACAAGGTTATCTGTTGGGGTCCCTCCCCTGCCATGTAGCCCTGGGAGAGGGGCCCTGAGGGCACAGACACGGGGTTTCCCTGCCCCTGCTCAGCCTCGTTCCCATTGGTTGGTTTGTGTTCCCTGCGCGGGCAGAAGGACCCTCGGTCCCGTGACTGGAACAGTTCCTGGGCAGAGCTCCGGCCATGCGGCTGGAGAAATAAACATCTCTCTGAAACAGCTATCAAGAATCTGTCTGTCCATATATATTTCCTTTCCACGGGACTCCTGGTTTGATATATGCGTGTTGCAGTATCCCCACTGCAACAAATGGTGGAGATTTGTGAGCAGAACGATCCCCGATCCCTAAGCGACTGATTTGTGTGAGTAAACCCTGGAAACTTTGGATTCCTCTTCTTGGTTTTGCTTTGCTATTCCATATCTAAACTATGGAGGAACGGTGGGAAGACTCTTGGCTCTCAGAGCCGCATATGGACATTTATCTTAAACTTAAAATGATTCTTGAACAACGATTTGTAAATTTTAGCTTGATTCAAGCTCAAAAAGAACTGAAACACTTCCTGGCATGGTTGTTTAAGAACTTTTTCTATGTTTCTTGGGATTTAATTCTTACCAAGGGCTTTTGGAAAACCGTTTGGACACAGTTAATACTGGAGTCAAAATATATGCCGATGGAAGAATATTTTCGTGAATATTATTTAGTTACCGAGACTGTTGAGCAATGTCAGCTGTGTCCTGGTGAAGGGAAGCCTGGCGCAGGGACCGTGCGGCCCAGGCCACGTGCGCCGAGCGCTCTGCGAGCAGCAGCGAGGCAGTTCCCACGTGCGGGTGGAGCCACGCGAGCCGCAGTGTCGGTGGCGGAGCGAGGAGCGGCGGGAGCGGCGGGACCCGGCGGTGCCCGCACGGCCGCGTGCAGCGTGTGGTGGAGCGAGCCCTGGGAACGCCCGACCGAGAGGGGAGGCGCGCGGGCAGCGGCTGGCGGCGGTGGCGGTAGAACGGAGCCGCGCCCAGCCGAGACGCGCGCTGGAGCAGGGTGCGGGGGGGGTCGTCGCTCGGGGGCCCGGCCGAGATGCAGCGCCCGGCATCGGCAGCGAAGCTGCGACCAGAGGAGGCGACGCACGGAGAACTGAGCGGCGCGGCCCGGCCCGGCCCGCACAGCCCCGAACGCGACCCCGGGAAGAGCGCGCAGGCACCAGCAGCCCCGAGAATTCCAACACGGGAGCGACCGAAGGAGAGAGCAAAGACGCAGCGAGACAGAAAACAGCAGCCACTCGGAAAAAGGAAAAGATCATAGTAACTAAGATCTTAGGGATAGTAAAATGGTATAATGTTAAACAAAATTATGGTTTTATAACAAGGTGTGACAACCAGCAAGGCATATTCGTGCATAGAACTGCTATTAAAAAGAATTAACCCTGAAAAATGCATCCCAAGCTTGGGAGATGGAGAAGTTGTGGAATTCAAAATTATACGAGGTAGAAAAGGGTTACAAGCATCGCAGGTCACTGGGCCTGATGGTGTTCCTGTAAAAGGCAGTATATATGCAAAAAATCGTAGTCATGTTAGACAGTATCTCTATTGTAAGTCCCCCCTACAGTCTCCCTTTCCTAATCCCACCTTTCCCTTTTACCCTATGTCCTATTACCCCCAGTGTATTCCCAATCTGTTTTTTCATCCATGGTTTCCCTCACAAAACCATGCCTTTGCCAATTGTTTCCCCAAAAATCCCTTTCCGATGCCGAGTGGGGGATGAAAAGGGGGGGAGGGAAGATATTAAACCCTCTCCTGCCTCAGTTTCCCCACAAAGCATGCTCAGAGTTCTGTCTCCCTTCTGTCAGCCCTAAGATGTTCCATAGAATCTGTTTGGACATTTAAAGACTCAGGAGGGTGGCTTGTTTTGTCTTGAAACTGTTCTTGTTATGTTTATCCAGTTGTTTTCATTCTCCTTTTATTAAAATAAAACGGGTGAGGTGTTGGGGTCCCTCCCCTGCCATGGAGCCCTGGCAGAGGGGCCCTGAGGGCACAGACACGGGGTTTCCCTGCCCCTGCTCAGCCTCGTTCCCATGGGTTGGTTTGTGTTCCCTGCGCGGGCAGAAGGACCCTCGGTCCCGTGACTGGAACAGTTCCTGGGCAGAGCTCCGGCCATGCGGCTGGAGAAATAAACATCTCTCTGAAACAGCTAGCAAGAATCTGTCTGTCCATATATATTTCCTTTCCACGGGACGCCTGGTTTGATATATGCATGTTGCAGTATCCCCACTGCAACAGTTATCCCCCAGGCTGTTTTGAGAAAAATGTGCTGTTTGTTCACAATTGTGCTGTAAAGACTCAGGAGCAGGAAATACGGTGTTCTTTTGGGTTCCATGTTTGTTGTTTGGATTTTTCTTCATATTTGAATATATAGAACTACTGACTCTACTAAAATAGTTCACATAAGAGTTTGTGGGATCACACCTGAAGGATTTTGCTGTTTTGTGCAATTGCTATGGCTGTTACATTCCAGACTGCACTTTATTCCTCTATATCCTCAGAAGGCTCTTGCTGTAATCTGCAACTCTCCTGTACATGCTCACAACTGCAGTGTAACCCAGGGACTGCACTCCCTGTTACTGCTATGTGACTGCATTTGAAAAAGTGGAATATATTTAGGGTTGCCTTCAGGTCCACAGCTGCTTTCACAGGAGTCTTCCTGAAACCACAATTCAGTTCGCACGGCTCATGTAAAGTTTCCTGTTTAGCCTCACTATGTTGTTTTGTAACTACTAGATACTGCTTTGTTTAAAATGCATGGAAATTACTTATTCATCTTCATCGTGGTTTGATGCTGGCCCAACGCCAGGCACCCACGAACGATGACCACTCACTCTCCCCTGCCACAGCTGGGCTGAGGGGAGAAAAAAAATTAACGAAGGGTTCATGAGTTAAGGACCAGAAGAAAACACTCCAAGGGCAAAACAGGTTCAGTGTAAAGTTACAAAGTTAATTTATTACTAACAGAGTTAGAGGAGGATAATGAGAAGTAAAATAAGCCCGTGAAACACCTTTTCCCCCCAGCCCCTCCCTCCTTTCCACCAACAGCACAGGGAGGCAGCGCATGGGGGTTTGGTCAGTTCATCGCCCGAGGTTTTCTTCCGATGCTTTGGGAGAGGAGTCCTTGACTGTGGGGAGGCCGTGGGGTCCCTCCCATGGGAGACAGTTCTCCATGAACTTCTCCAGCATGGTTCCACTCTCACAAGCAGCAGTCCTACTGCACCTGCTGCAACATGAGTCCCTCCCACTGCTGCGCCATGGCTCTCTCTTTCCACAGGGTGCAGTCCTCCAAGGACAGGCTGCTCCAGCCTGGAAGCAGGGCCCTCTCTCTCCACTGGGTCTTCCACTGGATCACAGCCTCCTCCAGGCACCCACCCACTCCGGCACGGGCACCTCCCCCACGGGCTGTGGGTGGATCTCTGCATCCCCCGTGGATCCCCATGGGCTGCAGGGGCACAGCTGCTTCACCATGGTCATCGCTACGGCCTGCAGAGGCATCTTGGCTCTGGAGCCTGGAGCCCCTCCTGCCCCTCCTTCTTCACTGACCTTGGTGTGTTCATGTTGTTTCTCTCACATGTTCTCACCTCCTCTTCTCTGACTAAAAGAAAAAAACTGTGTACACTTTGTGTTGATTTTTTTCTTAAATATGTTATTACAGAAGCGTTACTGGCTTCTCTCGTTGGCCCAGCTTTGGCCAGCAGTGTGTTCATCTTCAGAGTTATCAGGGATTGGCTCTGCTGGACGTGGTGGAAGCTTCCAGCAGCTTCTCACAGAAGCCACCTCTGTGGCCGCCCCACTACCAAAAACCAGGCCCTGCAAAACTGACACAATCTTTTATGGCTTACTGGAAGAAAGTAACAAAAAAAGAATGGGCATTAAGGACTAAGAGAAGAGTAAAAGGAAAGAGAGTAAGCTGAGAAAGGGGAGAGATGAAAGTTTGTTTGGAATAAACACAGGTGCGTTGTTCAGTATTCTTTCAGCTGGGTGTAATGGAGTGTTCTGACCACAGAGGCTTCGATGGAGATCATGGCTGAGTGGGGAGAAAAAGTGGAAAAATATTGTGTGTGGGGTGAGATGGGGGATCAGCTGTAGCTGAAAAGGGCCAAGGCAATCATTAGAGCTCAAAGTAAATTACAGCTGATGGGTGCTGAAGATACAAGGAGCTTTAAAGGATGTGCAGCCTTTCTTGCTGCTGTTTATATTAGTGATTTTGGAACAGAGGGGAGATAAAAGGATGGGGCTATAGCGTGGAAGCTGTTCTAGACTCTGCATCATCCCAGAGTATAAAAGGCCAAATGTGTCTTTTCCTTTCTGCTGCTGGCCAGAAAGGAAATGTTTCTGCTCTAGACACAACACTGTGCTACTCTGGAACTGGCAAATACAAACAGTAAAGCAAATTATTAAAAACCTTGTTGAATTTTATTTTGTCAGCCTTTGATGGCAAAAGATAAATGTTAAGTGTCACAAATAACTCATTTTTAATAATAAAGTAGACTGGACAAAACAGCTAAAACACAAAAGTTTAAAATTCATTGTCTTTACTCAAGCAGAATATCCAGTGAAGAGGGAAGAGTAAGGATTGAGAGAGCAGTAAAAATGTCTTTACTTTAGCAAATTTGGTCTCTCTGAGAAGTAGCTAAAATATAAACTGTGGTTTTAATTGCCAGATATTTGCAGAATAAGGATGAATTCTGTAAGTACACCTGCTGGAATAATGGATTCTTTCACCCCTCCTTTTTATGTAGAAACAAGAAATAGAAATACTAGCCCAGGCATCTTAGCCATTTAGAATCAGAGATGCTTTACCTGCACATACCTATGTTTTCTATGTATGAAGCAACAACTCTTTGAATTATGGGAGTACTTGCTGGTTTCTCATTACTTCTGTTATCTACTTAATTAACTAGTTGTGTCTCTTAGCTTGTTATAAACTTTTTTTTTTTTTTTGTGGCAACAAAGGCAATTGCATTGAAGACTTAAGAGGCAAATAGAGAATTTTTGTCACTCATGAAGGCATGATTTGCCTTTGTAAACTGCAGGTATCAAAGCAGTTTTTCTATTCTCTTTGGACACACTGTGTAGTAACAGGGGGATAAGAGGCAGCTGTGCCTCAGACCACATGAGGTAATTTGCAGACACATTTTAATTGCCTTTTAGAGAGCATGAAGGAGTTCCAAATAGTCTAATGAGTTCCAGCAAACACCTGTGAAATGCTTTTAGCCCACCATGTAAAACAGAAATTAAGGAAGAAATAAAGCACAAATCTAGCATGTATGTTCAAATGGAGGTAAGGGAGAAAAAATAGATTTCCTTAAGTATCCACCACATTCTCTAAGTTAGGAATAAAGAAGACTACAAACCATTCTGTATATTCATACCAACAAAAAGCTAAAGAGATGAATTTCAGGAAATGGTCTTTGTAGGTCAGTTAATATATGAGCCTTAGGAGCAGAGGCTTGTTTGAGGTTGAATTATAAATTGTTTCAATGCATAAGTCTATTTTTAAGCATTATGTTGCAATGCAGCAAAGCAATTTTGGCTAGTCTTAACTTCAAGTGTAAGGGAGTGTACCCACTTAAATCAGAGGTGTTCTGGAGTGCTTTTGCTCCTTTGGGGCTTAAAAACAGCAGTGGAATCTTATTGCAAAGATCCTGCAAATGAGTTAACATCAATTATATTTATGCCTATGTAGTGTTCTGTATACATGTATTTTTGTTGGAATTGTGGGTTGAAATCCTCTGATGATAGTGCATTTGTTGTTTGTGTTCAATATTTTAACAGTTTAATGGAAATAGTACATGAAATCCTCAATGAAGTTGATCCTTGAGTTGGAGCTTTGAATAACACGAGTTATTTATCCCTGTTATGCTTCATCTGTATGAAATACAACTTATCACTCTATCAAGAGTGCCATGAGATTTTGAATGCATAAAGATGAGGGATTTTCCCAAGTAGATTTTTCAAAAAAATGTTCAGAAATTTAGAAAAAAATATTCCAAACCCTAAACAGTTGTAAGCATTAGAGAAGGGAGAGATTGTGGACATTGCTGTGTGGTGGCTTGTCTTTCAAAGTCTATACTGGCAGAATTTGCAGAAGGAAATTTTCTAAAATGATTTTCTTTGATATTTAAAAAATGCCTAACAGTAACTCCTGTTTTCCCCCAAGAAATGCAGCAAGTTAATTGGAAGGTATATAAGTTGTACCTTAAACATACAGTAGAAGAATATCAATTTGACAAGAAAAAATGAATGTCTAATATTTGGCATTTGATCATTTGAACTTGCAAGACTGAGTTGTGGCATGCAATATGCTCTCTTAGGCCTCTTTGGAGATGTTATACTTCTCAAATGATGAGAACACTGAATGTTTGATTTTATAGAGAAAGGAAGGAAAGTTTGCTCTTTGAATGACATGAATGAAATGACAGTTCATCTCTAGAATTGTGCTGTAAAACTGCTGTGTCATGACTTCCTTAGCAATGAAAAATTCCATTGAAAATAATCTCCATCACACACTTTGTGGTAACTTCTTCCTCGCTGGCAAGGACAGAACTCTTAAGGGTACATGAGTTGAAGGAAAAATTTTGTACGTACAGTGCATGCTATTGCTTAGCAGAGATACCAAACTGAGGGAGAAAGTGTAGAATATCCATTCCTCTCTTCTGGTTAATCCTTCAGGATTAATGTCCTCTGTTTTTCAGATGAGGTTCAGACATGAGTAGGAGATAAAGTAATCCATTTTCCATTTTTGATGCAGTAGAGGCAGACTTGAGGAAAAAAGTCCCCATCAAGTACAAATTATACAATGCCTTAGATCTGGAATTTTTTAATGGATTTGTATAGTTTTTCTCCAGTTGTCCAAAAGGGGTACCATGGATGGCATCAAGGAAGCACCAAGGCAGTGTTGAAGTGGTGGGAGTACAGTCAGCCTGCTGCAGGATTGGCAGCACAGTGTCAGCAGCTGCCCAACACAGTCCCGGGGTGATCCTGAACACTTGGGATGAGCGACACAAAGGCGGAATGAAGGACATTAATACTGAGCAGTAAATATCATTAAAGTTCCTGTAAAACAGCAACAAGCTGCAATACCAGCAATAATCTGTCATGAAACCATAGAAGCTGAAGGGGAGCCTCCGCACCTCAGGTGTTGATATTTCCAATAAAACTTACAAAAATAAAACTTACAAAATCATGGATTTCTTTCAGAAGTAAAATGCTACATCCTCTTTTGCATATAAAAAGGTCTCTAAATTTAAGAATGAGCAAGGGTTCTTATTTTTGTGGAAAGAGAACAAGATTTATATTGACCAGTGGAGATGATTAAAAGTATAGAAGCCCTGTGGTCATACAAAAGAATTGAAGAATAAGAAGTTTTTTAATTATATTGAACTCAAGGAATCTTAAAGTTAATAAAATTCTTTTAAAATGCTGGTTTTGAGATAACTTAATGCTTTATACTTAGTAACTTTTTGTGACATCTTGAAAGGGAACAATCTGAATAATTTCGATTCTGTTTAATTTCAGTATTAAATATATTTTACTTTTAAATTTTTAATAATTTTGGTTTACTTGTTAATATAATTGTTTATTTAATATTATGTGTCCTATTTTATAATACTTCCAAGTTATTCCTGCTCAAGCATTTGAGTCCTTTGACTTAAACCTCATTTTCTATGGTGTTTGCAAAAATACTGCCAATGATGTAATCATAAAATCCACACTGAGCAGTATGGAAGTTAAAAATAATAAAGTAACATGGTAATAAAGATCTGGCCAAGAACATTGCATGTCATTTAAGCTAAGGCTTTGCAAGGTCTGTACTTTAAAAACAATAAACTTCACACTAACAGCCAGGGTTAACATTTTTATACTCATTCCATCCACATCCACCCCAGTTTCATTTTCCTTTCATTTTTATTATTATTTTATTATTTTACTTAGTGTGTTTTTTCCTCTCCTCCCTTCCTTCTCTGTGCTTTGAACAGATCCTTGTGTATGAAGAGTGTTCTCTCTGTTCTTGGTTTAAAATTGAGGAACTCTTATAAAAAAGATTTCTCTCTTTCATCCAAGCATTTCTTTTGTTTACCCCCTCCTCCTCCTCTGGCAGGTCTGAACATCTTTTACTACCTTTCTCAAGACTTAGTAAAGCATCAGAGAACACTTTGCTCCAGCCATACCTCTTTATATCTCCAAGAATTTCCATCCTCTTGCTCTTTTGTACTTTCTAAAGGGCTAAACACTGCAAGAACATTAAAGATCAGTAAAACCATTATTCAGAATTTCATTATACGAGTACTTGAGGTAGGCAGGTTTGGGAGGCAGTTAGACTCTGCTTGTTTTTCATTACTTAAATAAATACATATATTTATTTCCTAGTATCTTTTAGATACGAGTGTTTTATCTCATTATCAGCATAAATACACTGCAGCATTACCAAGCACCATTCAAAAACATGACCTCCCCTTCATAATGGCCTTACCACTTTTGAGGATAGCCTGAGGAGTTCCCTGCAGCTGGAATGTGCTGGAATTCTAAGGAAAGCTTTACTTTGGTCTGTGTTTGCCAGCAAATCGTCTGTGTATATGGTGACTTTTGAATTGTTTTCTTTAAGCTGTCCATGCTCAATACTTGGATAGTCCTAAAGAGATTTAAGGGCTTTTTAAACGCAAACGGTTGATATCTCCTAGTCATGTTTGTGAATAAAAATAGGAAGTTTATTTTGAAATTTAAGCTTTCCTTTCATTTTTCTCTGAAATTACAGTAGAATCTCTGTCAAGATTACAGTACTCTGTAACAGAAAGATAGTCCTAATTTCAGAAAGATGCTGGCTCTCTAGAGTCTGTGGACTGTGAAATTCAGTCAGGAAAAATAAGCTGATACACATTTGATAGGTATTGCCCAGGCTGAAGAATTGCTGTCCTGTGCTGGGAGCCTGGTTCAGCAATTCTTGCTCTGGTCCTGCCAAGTAGCAGATGTACCTGTTCTACTGCTCAGGACTCAGGGAAAGGAGAGATTATTTGAGAGGACGAATACTTTTACTGTTAAAGTAGGAGCTGAAGAAAGAAAAACGCACCATCCAGAAAGCCCAGTAGAACCTTAAGTAATCAAACTTAGGGAAAAGTAATCAAGGACCAAGAAAAAAGCTTTAAAATACTTTGTACTTATTTGCCAAAATTCATAGCAGCAAAGGATTTGTAGCATTAGTGTCTTATGCATATTTATGTCACTGTAGGGTACAGAAAATGGACAAATAGATGGAAAAACGTAATGAAAAGCAGTAGCCTGTTTTTATTCCATGTACTTATGTACAGTTGCTAGTGATAGGTGCACAAAGCCAGAGGTGGGAAGAGAGGGAGGAGGTGTTAAACCATATAGTAGTGAAGTTTAGGTTGATCTAAACACAGCGTGCTCCATACATGCATCCTTAAACAGGATAGAAATATTTTTATGTAGCAGTGCATAATTGAAAATAGTTGTAGCACCGTCCAGAAGTTTGTGTATCTCCAAAGAGGGTACAGGAAAAAGCATGTTAGAATCAAAATTATATCATTCCTCCTGAAATTTCTGATTGTGGTAAACTGAGGAGAATCTGTTACTTGTTATGAAAATGCCTTGCTTTTCCATTTGCTTCTTTATCGTGCCCTACCTACTACAGAGTTGCCCCAAAAGAAATATTAAAGGAGTGTAGTAGGGAAGAGGAAAAAAGGATTTGTCCTGCTTTGTTAAGGCATGTTCTCTCTTTGGATTCCCTCCGGCTAGAATGGATTATTCTTTCCAGGGTTAAAGCCTAGCATCAAAGAGGAGCCTATGTCCATTGTAAAGACAGAGGAACTGAGTGAATTGAGTAAATAACTGCCAGGGTGTCAGTAGAAATCTGACACTTTGGCAAAAGTTTAGAGAGAGAGAAAGGCAGAAAATGAACTGAAGCCATCTGCTGCCCTTTGCCATGGACGAAACAAAGTGGTGTAAGCAATAACCATCCTTGCTGGCCTTTGCCTACTCATACCTTTTGTCTCCTTAATTTACATTTATATTTTTGAGTAAAGAGTAAATAACATTTTTCCCTGAAGATTCATGTCACTGCAAACCCACCACGGGCTCCTGGAAGGAAACCCTCACAAATGCCAAACCCCGACTGGAAGTTGTTGTCACAGACACTGTGGGGAAGTTCCTGTGGATGCCAAAACCCCAACTGAGACACTGTCATTGACATGACTGGAAACCAGACAGGTGTATTCCTGCATCAGAGAGGGCTTGGATCAGACAGACCTTTGCTGAGCACAGGACATGAAGCCAAGTGTCAGATTTACACTAAAATGGAACCAGGGAGAGAGGGGCAGGTGAGAGAGAAGCTGCTGTTATACAGCCAGTCATAATTAGGAAAAGGATATAAATATGAATTACTGTTCATCATCTTAAGTAAAGAGTTCAATCATCTGACTTTTAAAAAAGTAGCATGTTTTTCTATTAAAATCCATTTCTATTACAAATATACAAAATGTTTATAACAAAAATCTAGGATGTGAACATTCTGCCTCTACATTTTTTGTTTAAATATGCTGTCTCTCAGAACAAAGTAAATATTACTAAATGCTCTTAGTGAGAGCAGAGTAAATGTAGAGCAAATATTTAGTGACATTTCATGTTTTTATCATGACTGCTTTTTACCTCTGCATGAAATGTTAAAAGTTATAGTACATCTCTAACACAAAGCAAGGTGAATTTTATTTTAATCAAGGTAGAAAATTTGAGCTTTCTCAATTACAGGGATAATATTGTAAAAAGTTTGTGAAAATAGGTTGCTGTAATGTTTGGAATCAGACCTGTGCTGCTGGCGTCCCACCATCAGATGTTTGGATGTATCATTAAGAATTTATGAATAATTAAGCCAAACCAAAATATCATCTCACACTGTCCTAAATATGAGCCTCCTACTTGCATGGTCTTTATTTGTATAAAATCAGCTGTCCACGTATAGTCCTCTACCCACCATTGATTACCTAATTACACAATCACTCCATCAGTAAATCAGCACAATATCTGTGACCCTCCATGTCACTGCAGTATCCCCTGTGATTCCCCAGGAGCTTTGCTGAGGCGGTTCTGCTGACATAATATATTCATTATCCATTAGATCTGGCACACGCTCTGCAGTGCTCAATTACAATACAATCGAGCGCGGGGCCTCGTGTCAGCCCATGTAATGACTTTCTGATTATCTGTCTTTAAATGATGAATGAAATGAAAATGTACTATTCAAACCCAATGGAAGATTGCTAAAGATGCTAAATGAAAATTTTACATACACGTTTTATGGAAAGAGGGATGAGGTTAGAGGGCAAGGGTTTGCCTCACATTCAAAAATAAAAGGTAGGAATCTTAGGCCACTATAAAACCATCTGGTGAAATGGTGCTGCCTTCAAAGGTGTGGTCTTGTGCCCATGTATTTTTTGACCATCTCAGATGTTTTCAGTCTCACAGTAATTTACTGGAAGGTTTTAAATTTCAACAGTTTTTTACAATTTCATATTTCCCTTTTCGTTGGAGAGACTTAATTGCTAGGGTTAACTCTGTATGTAAGAACATTTCTTTAGATGAAGTTTATTGTAATAAAGACCTGTAAAAAGGAGTCACTTCCAACTTATTTTTTAATTTTATGAGTTATGGGAAAAAATGTTCTGCATTGTTGCACTTTAAAATACATTTCTATGTGGAGCTCAGAAATTCACAGCTTATTTTTAGAGACATGTTTGGGAGCAACAGACCTAGCCTCCATTTTATCTTCGGATAACAAGATAAAAGATGTTCATCTTCTATGATGAATATCTGTATTGCTGCGCAGTGCTGTCAAACCTTTGATAACCAATAATGTAGATCACTGCCAGGTGTGGTTCCTTACATAATTTCTTAAAATCCCAACTTCAAACAGTGTGTAAGCAAGTCTCGAAGAGTAGGCTGTTATCTCATAGAGCAAACACCACATATCAGTATGGGAAATAATTTTTTAACTGAACAGTAACCCTCTAAGTAAACTAGAACAAATTGAGAGGTATCAGTATATTCCAGGATTATAAATAGATGGGAGATTTGTAAGCAATCTGCTGTTCAAACAATTATGAAGTAGATGTTTGATGATACAGTAGTTTCTGTTTCTGTTTGCATCTTCAGTTATTTTGGTTATAACTGAAAATCTTATAAAGCCACAGGTTGGAGTGCTCTTTGACTCTTACACAAATTAGAGCTTCCCATTTTACACCCTTAAATTGAATACTTCACGTTTTTGAGTGGTGTACAAGTCTGATGGGAAATGTAGCTCTGTTTTTTCAACCACAATATGACCAATGGAAGGGTTAATTTTTTTGCCAGAATACCGTGGATATTATTTAAAACTTTTCAACTGCATCCAGATACGTTTATCAGCATCCTGATGTCTCTATTCTAGTAGTACTTTTAATACAAAATTATTTTCACCTGACACACACTGTGGAGAAATTAATTTTGCTCCTTTTAAATCTTGTGTGCACATTCTAAGTATACAATATGTGAGCAATAAATATAATTGCAATACACACGTTTATGCTGTACAAAATCAAAGGCAGTGGCAACCTTCTGGAATTGGTAACAATTGGTTACAAAACTTGATGCTGTAGAGCAGCTGAAATAAATTTGGGTTTAGAAATATTGCCCTGTTTGGAGATCTTGAGGGAGGGAATCAAAATAAATGGTGTAGCTCACTGGTTTTTCATTATTTTTGACAAATTTATGATTAAATTCCAGATGGAAATGAATTTGGGTTGAAAGTGGCATCACTAACTGAAAAACTACCCAAAGATTTCATTGCCCTTAGGTGTGTGTTTGGGGTTGAGTCAGCCCATTCCAGAAGCAGAAGCATTGAAAAGATTTGTAGCCCCTGAAGAACTTGGAACCTTCTATTTTCCCCAGGCTCTAGGGTCTCATTTTGAGTAGGTGTTCAATAGTAAGCTGTCATAGGTTAGGATGGGATGGAAGGGATGTCCTTGCTAAAGTTTCCTCTGGGACCTGACAGAACCTATCAGCTGGCCAGTTTGAATATGGACAATTCTTTAAGCCACTTAAAGTTGTGACCGCCTCTGTGATCCACACTTAAGAATAGACAAACTCCCCCCCAAGCTCTCTCTCGTTTCCGGCGCTGGGACAGGTGGCTGCGGGCCCTGTGTGGGGGCCAGCGGGCCCGGCCAGGCCCTGCTCGGGCCAGGCCGGGCCGGGCCACGGCCATCCTGGAGCCGATGGGCCCTGTTCCACCCATGGAACCCCCCCCACTGCCTTGCCGTGGGCAGCCGGAGCGGCTCGGCTCTCCCCCCTCTCCACTGCAATAAGAAAAATTCAACATTCCCGCTGCAAAGCTGCAAGACCGAGGTGAGAGTAACCCTTTTATTGCTGTGAAGAGCTGAAAACCTGAGGGAAGAGAGAGAGGAGATGCTTAAAGCTGAAATTCTGTTGTGAAGCTATGATATATCAGAGTATCCTGTTGTAATCTCATGAAGATCTGGGGGGTGGAGTGTTCAACTCGTGAGCAAAAGCACCTGTGCTGAGATAGGCAGATGCTGACGCAGCTGTAATTGCATGAGAAGTTTGGACAGAGAGAGATGGACCAGATGAGGACTTTTGCTCCAAATGGGAAAGGAGAAAACCTCAGTTCCTAGAGATGGACCAGATGAGGACTTTTGCTCCAAATGGGAAAGGAGAAACCTCAGTTCCTAGACATGCTCCCAAAGATAGCCCCAACGATAAAGATGAGGAAGACCCTTTGCTCCCAGGGAAGGAGAAGGGCCTCTGTTTTTTGTTTCTGAATGGCTCAACCTTAAAATTGTACCCCAAAAAACTTCAAGAGTGGACCCTCAAAAGCAGTTGCGGGAAAAGCTGCAAGTCGGGGGAAAGGACTCACACGCAGGCAGAGAGACTCCTCTTCCTAAATGGACTGAACAATATTTGGAAGTGGGCGGCTGTCTCGTTGTGATAATGTTTTCATAGCACGAGCAAGAAGAGACTTCTCTTTCTAAATGGACTGAACAAGGTTATTATGGAAGTGGTAAACAGACTGAACATCTTAAGGGTTGTCTTTCTACATTGTCAGTGGGAGAAGGGAGGAAGGTGGGGGGAGGAGGAGAGTTCTGAAGGTGGTATATATATATTTTTTTCTTCTTTTAGGTCTGTTAATAAACTTCTTTATATTCTTTCAAGTTTGGTGCCTGCTTTGCATTTCTCCTAATTCTTATCTCACAGCAGATAAACAGTAATGAGTATTTTGGACCAAACCACTACATAAGCTTTCTGATAAAATACAGAGAAATATGCCAAGATAACGTGAGGTAGAGAGATGGTGTCAACAGAAAAAGAGACATTCATCCCTTACAAATACATTAGTTTAATTTAAACCAAGGGACAGAGTTGCTTTGGGCTGGTCTCAGGAATCCAGATGGATAATACAACCTCATGAAAGGAAATTGTGGAATCTATTAAATAGAAAGAGGAGACCTCCTGCTGAAATAACTTTAACACATACATTACTACTTTTCATACTGTTCATACTATTTTAGTCATCATCATAGGACCATCCGATGCCTCTCTTATTTTAGCTTATAAAAAACCAAGGGCTGATGTTTTTGGAAATCAGTACATTCTTTCAGTTGAATAATACTTTGTCAGATGGCAAAAGAATTGTCTGCATTCAGACTTTTATTTTGAATAAAAAAGATGTTTCCACCAAATCTAGTTATAGTACAGTCCTGTCCCCCATTAAAAAAAACCCTAAAAATTAAAATTCCCATGATTTAATATTTTTACTTGGTTGTAGAACCCAAAACGTATAAAAGGCTGAAATATCTGACAAGTAATTCTTGTTTTCTTCATTTAATTTTCTCCACTCTTTCCTCATTGGATATAATCCCCAGCAGCTCTGGAGATTTGTAGTATCAGGTAACAAAGCTGGGATAATGCAGCAGAGCGCAAACCTTAGGCTGTTTCTTAAAAAGAGGATAGAGATGACCTCTGGAAGAATAATGCAATTTAGTGCTGCTCCACTGGATTTACTCCTGTTTGTGCATGTTAGCATTAGAAGGCAAAAAGCCAGAGAGCAAGGAGAAAAAAAAATGTGAGGAAAGTCAAATAAAGGTAAATGCTCAGGAAGGTTGTAGTAATTTTAAGACCTTCTTAATAGATTAGAGAATGTGCAAGTTTACAAATTAATTGGCATAAATACACATACTAAAATAATTATGAATTATAATTATATTGAAGGCTAATTACAGTATCTCTTTCTTCTGTAAATCAGCTGCTGATCTTCTGTAAATAACTCTGGAGAAATCTCATGAACAACATATAGTTAGTATTTGTTAGTATTTTAATGTTAGACAATTAGAGAGAATACAGTTCAGAATGTTGTCGTTCCTAGTAATTTTTTTCATCACTTTTTTCTTTCTTCCTGTCTGTTTCACACTGGAGCTTTTCCTTGCTGGGACAAGGGGCTCTCCCAGGATGCCAGCCCCTCTGGTTCCTGTGCCAGTGTCCAGCGAGTGAGATGCTGGATTGACAAATTCCATGGAGTGAACTGAGGAAATTTCACGTCCATGGAAATTTCACTGTCAAGCCCGAGGGCTTTGGAGTGATGGGGAGTGAATGGAGAACAGACTGAAGCAGGACTTTCCTGCCCTCCAGGTCCTGACATTGTACCCACAAAAGAGCTCAAGATGTCGCCTTTGTTTTAAAGGAAGCCATCTAATGCTTGGATTTATCCTAGCCTGGAATACAACTCCCCTTGGGCTTGGAATTACCTCAAGTGATTTACAGCTCATGCTGAAAGGCTCCATTATATTCCCAGGCTTTGTTAGTAGCGTGGGCTGGATGATTTAGGATGGAGGCTATCAGAGGTTATTGTGTTGTCTGGATAACGTGAGGAGATTTCTGCTTGTGTTTCCCACTCATGTAGTTTTCTCAACCTTTTATCTGCAGGGCATAGAGACTGAGCTTTCAGGAAAGAAAGAAAGGGAAATCCATTGTGGCAGCCTGGTAGAAATGGGAGTAATCTTTCAGTGGTCAGTTGTTATTTGCCTCCATTTTGTTTAACCAGGCACACGTAGAAATATGCTGCAGGTTACACACATATATATATATATATATGTATGTATGTATATGTATGTATTTAATCACCTCATGACCACCTTCTGACATCTTCTGGCATGTGTTGTTGTGAAGACTGTGAGGCTGAGAAGCACAGCCTTCAAGGACAGTCTGAAAAGCTTAAGACATCTGCTTTCCGTGATACCAACTACAGCTGCTCAAAGATGCTGGGGTCTGAAAAGAGTTTTTAATCTCCCACAACTAGCTGGAACGTGTGTTGATGCATTTCAGTGGTACTGGACGTCATCTGCTAGCCCTATTATTCTGCTTGCTAGTGACAATAAAATGCTATTTACCAACACAAGCAAAAGCTACAACTGTAAGGCTTTTCCCTGATCTTTGATAGAATAGTGATGTGCACATTACTGATCTATGTGTGTGGGCACATTTGAGAAACTCAGAAGAATGCGCAGGTGCTTGCCAAAGGAGTTGTAAGCGTCTACTAAAATACATACTGATAATGCTGGGAAACACACAGGCTTTTAATTAGAAAACTTGCTTTGCTACTAACTGGAAGTAGAGTTTCAAGTCTCTTAGTAAAAATAACTTTTTAATCTCAAGCCTCTTACAGTATTAAACAGTAATTTAAATACTCAACAACTGGAAGGCCAATGTTTTTGCAAGCCATGTGGGGTTTGTGTGAGTGTCTGTTAGTGGTTAATAGTTGTTCTCAGCACTTTTCAAAGACAGGTTTAAAACATTGGGCAAGTCCAACCTTTCCTCTCATTTTCATATTTGATCACTGTTTTCCTGCAGATAAACTACAAAGACAAGAGGGCCAAATAAAGTTTTCTGGTTTCAGTTGTGATCTTTTAAAGCAATGCCTTATAATTTGATAAACAGAAGGCATAACATGCCTCAAAAGCTTAAGAAATAAAGCTGGGTTCCTGTTTTCGTAGTAGCAGAGATTCCAGCCTTGCTTGGTTGTCAGGTTTTGATTGACAATGATTTTCCTACAGTTATCCCCTGCTTCAAAATACCATGGGAAGGATATTATGCATTCCCAACCTGTCAGCTTTGGCTGCCTTACAGTGTTCAATTATGCTCTAATCGAATAGCTGCCCAGTGTAGGCCACATAATGACTTCCTGATTATCTGACTTTAAATGATAAATGAAATGAATATGTAACATTCTTTTCAAACACAGGATAGTCACTGAGCCAAATGAAAACTGATTTTGTGCCCTTTTTTCTGAAAAAAAAATTATATTTTATTGTAATTCCATTCAACAGTTGTTCTGTTGCTTGTTTTGCCTTCATTAAGATAAACAGGGAATGAGTTATCTAGGAAGATGCTGGTCTTTTTGTTTTCAAACAGATGCTGAAGGTGCTAAACACTGTTTAGATTGTTCTCCTTCCTCTCTTTACATTGACTTTTTATAAAGAGCGAGGTCAGATTGATATGATCAGTTCCTATTGGGAATATTTCAATACTTGCTGGCACTGCAACAAGTCTGTTTGGAGTAATGTTGTATAGACAACATTAAGGTCTGCATAAATTATTTAGTGGCAATAGTGCTAGATGTTTTTCACTTCCAGTTTGTGGTATTAGTACCAAGCAACCAACACAGCATTTGAAATCAAATAAACCTCTACCACCTCCTTGGGATAGCACACATTTATTATGCTGAAGTCAAAGGCTTGTCGGGGAGGTTCTTCAGCCTCTTTAGCCAACAGCCCATGATGGGCAGCTTTCTGAAGCACTTCAGCTTAGTTTTAGATATGATTGATTTTGCCAAAGTCATTTGTGAAAAATTGCCTTGATACCAAGACTTTATATAAAGCAGCCTCTGAGTTTTGAACACAGTCTGATGCTTGGGGCTTCTATACCACTAGGAATATCATGTGATCTAATAGATAAAAAGAATACTTGCGTGAAGTTGAGCTCATTTTGAACTTTGTTAATTGGCTAAAGCACTGGCAGCCCAGGTCCAGTTCCTTGATGAAAGATGCACTTTGACCCCATTCTGAGCAATTCATTCCTAAGATCAGCTCCTGAACTCATATTCTTTCTGGTTTTCAGCCTAATGTGAAGATACAATAGCCATGTAAAATTCTCCAACTTGACTGCAGCAGAACTGTCTTTTCAGTATAATAATTTTACCACTATTGTTCTTATTAGGCAGATCATGCCTGGGAGTAGGATCTCAAGGACCACTTAATTCTTGAAAATGCTCTAGTGATTGAAACATTTGAGAGAAACAACCCCTCTTCATAGGGCAGCATTTTGGGAATGACCCTTTCCCTCAGAACTAAATCCCTGTTATGTAATGGAGAGATTGACAGTGATCCAGTCACGATCATGTGTTGAGACATTGTGTGCCTCTGTAGCAGAGCAGGTGACAGAGGGAGGCTGAACAGCCCCCTCACCTGCTGTGATTTCAATCCCAGGTGCCAGGCAAGACCAATCGGGCAGACCTGAGCAGGAGGTCATTTCTGCAAAACAGCAGGTCCACTTCTGAAGTATCTCCTGTATGTTTATATTGCTACTACAAGAATTGCCACAGTAGGTAATGTTTACATATTGCATGCTTTAAAATATTTACATAGTTCTTGCACTATTGCATCTCTATACCATGACAGGAGCTGTCATGTCAGCGAGGAGGAATGTGTTCTGGGAGGGGAGAGCTTAAGGACCAAGTCCATCGTGCTCTGAGAGCCTGTAAGGGGAGAGTGAGGCAGAAGAATCTGGTTGGCAGAGAGTCTGTGGATGTTGGTAACAACTTCATCAAGTCAGCAGCCTGCCAATAGGAGAGGATAGTCCAGCTCAGCTTGACTTGATGTAGCAAAATTGTCTTCCTGTGTTATACAGCCCTGTTAGAGTGTGCAAAGTTAATTCAGCTTTAGACTCAGCTGTATTCCTCTAATTTTTACCCAGTTGCTCTCCATATTCCATTTCTAGGGGCTGGTAATATGTTTTACAAAATATGAGAATTGAATTACCTAAAGAAAACTATTTAAGGTTTGAAAACAAATTTTGTGGCTTAGTAGTTTGTGATTCAGGAGATCAGAACTCTTGTTGTAGTATTTTCTCCTGTAAAAGAAACAAAGTGACTTGAAAGGGACTCAGGTGATTTTATTTTAGGTATAAAATAACATCTATTTTGAAATGAAATAAGTAATTCCTGGATTCTGGAAATATATGGGGTTTCTAATTAAACTTCTTGGGGCTACATTGTAACAGTCCTTCTAGCTACTACTTCGCAGTTGGAGCACACAACACCGTGAAACTAAGGAGTACCTGAGCTCTTGCACAGTTAAAGTACTTTCAGCTGCCCAAGTTCACTTGATTTTGTACTGCTGTGTTTGTGATTCTTTAAATTAGCTACAGCTGAGCTGGCTGCAGCTAATGAATCACTGCTGTGAGCGTTGTTGTTTCCTTAGTGGATCCAAAGCGAGATGGAGGAGATTTCTGGGTTTTGATCAGGTAAGGTAATATTTATACAAAGAACAAACAAAATTTAGTTAACTAAAGTGTCTCTCTTCTTTTTATTTTTTTCTAATTTATCTTTTGTGGTTTTTCTGCACTAATTGTTATTATGCCATACTGAGGTAATTAATAGTGTGTATACTGCTGCAGTGACACTTCTTAGTTACAATGCAGGCAGACTAGTTCACTGTTCCTAATCCCCACACTCTGCACTTCAGTGCAGTCAACTGCCCAAGTATTTGCCCTGGTTGTTTGGGGTTTTGTTGTTATTGTTTTCTGTCCTTTTCTACACTTCTATGTGTAGCTGCTGTGTTCATTTTAGCAGTGCTTGAGCTGCTTTCTTAGAAGTGATGTCTGTATGTCACGCTCATACAGACATGCTTTCTCTTACTCTCTGGAATTCAGTAAAGAAGAAAGAAATAGATGTCGTTTAAAAGGTATTTTGAAAAATTAAATAATGTGAAATTAAGAAGAGAGAAAGCTTTCACTTGTTTCTTAGTTCATCTCTTGTAAAGACTTAGAGCATTCTTAGAGCAAGAAAGACTATAAATACAATTCTAAAAATTTTGTTTGTTAAACAGATGAGAATAGGAAATCAATCAAAAATGCATTCTGTTTCTCTTCAAAAGTTCTTGTAGGAAGAATGTGCCAATATATTTTGCTATGCTTTATGAAGTATACTATTCCCTCTCCTTTGCTTTCTTTTGTCCCTGTGTTTATATATATATTATATATATATATATAATACCTCATGAACAGGTATTGTTGGTTATCTCTTAAAGAGGCAAATCCAGCTAAATTAAATCTTTCTTTTCTGAACTCAGACAATATAATATGAGTTGTTTTATAAAATGTCCAGTTTTGGAGCTAAAGTAGAAAGAAGGATAAAAGGTGGCAGCAGAAACACCCATAACAGTCTATCTTCCCCAATTCTGCAGTATGAAAATCTCAAATAGACCAGCATTGTCTTATCCTTCTTAGTTACTTAGTGTAACATTTTATTGGGCCCTAGAAAGGGTAAGTGAAGGTGGCATGCAAACAGTTCATCAAGACCAGTATGAACATAAAACAGAAAATTTTTTTCTGGACCTGTAATAGATAAGCATGTGCTCTGATAATGTTAGTCAGATGGGCAACCTAAGATAAATTTTTCATTTTTGAAGTTTGATGTCACAGGAAGCACAGTTGGTGCAGACAGAACAGAATGGAAGTGTCTGTAAAGGAAAAGATGACCTATTGTTAATTCCTCAGAATAAAGGTGTGTTGCTCCTTGATTATCAACAGTGAGAGGTCAGAGATGATGATTCTTTTAAGAGGATCGTTGCCCTTTTATTGACTCTGAATTTGGATGAATATTATGGAATACATAACTTAGGGTTGTGTCTGTGTGGAGGACTTGGAAATATTGCTGGGGTATGTGGCATAATGACTGATAGAACTGTGTTGGCAAGTTGTGCATTTCTAATTGTATCAAGATTGTTTCCTGTCAGGTTCAATTACTCCATGGAAAATTCAGGCACGAGCAGGAGTCCTGCGAGCTCACAGCAGCACTCCTTGAAGGCTTGGTACTGGCCAGCAGAAGTTTTCCCAGCAGTTAGCAGTTGTTTAATTTTTCACATTGGGTTTTTGGGGTTTTTTCCCTACTATTGGTTACTCTGTAGCAACATGAAATTATTGAGTAGTGTTTGTGTGGTTTGTCCACCAAGTCCTGGGCATTCAGAGGGAGATTTTGGATACTCACTGGAAATTGTGTGTTGGTAAGCAGGAAGCACAGGAGGCAGTGCAGCGTATGGAATACTGGGAATGTTTTGAGGAATTTATCCTTGTGAAAGGAAAAAAGAAACCCAAGCATGTCCCTGAGTCTTGATGCACATGGTATATGCAAGTTTGCTGGTTTTTAAAAAGAAACCCAGCGAGTCTCTTCTCTCAGGCCTCTCTGGGATGTGGGCCAGTCTCTGGCGTGGTACCCACAGCACCTCCTCCTGTGTTCACTGGAAAGAACGCACCAGCACGGGGACATTTGCTGGTACAGAATGGCTGGATGGCTGTGAGGGCAGCAGCAACAAAAATGAAATTTTGGCTCAGTAATGCGAACTCTGAGGTATGTACCTGAGGATCATGAGATTGCAGTGTGAGTTTGGAGCTCGTCAGCTGGACACAGGGCATGGGGCACAGGGGCTGCTCTGGGGGCTGCTCCCCACCACAGCAACCTGCCCAGGATGTGCAGCTGGCAGAGGGTCTGCTGTACACAGGGAAGTGTTAAAATGACCTTGCACTGGAGTAGTGTTTAAAATCTGCTCTTTCATGTTAAATAAATGGGGGCGGGGGAAGGATGGGTCAGATGCTGTACAATGACAATTAGGATAATGGGTAACCTGTCATGTAAATGAGTCTAAAAGACCTTTAATCATTGGGCCTGCAGGAGAAAGGATCTGAATTTATAACTACTTGTTATAAATGCATTAGGAATAAATACTGGGAAAGGGAAAAGGACTATTTAACCTGAAGGAAAATGTGGATAAAAAACCTGGAATGTGCCATCTGGCCATGATCAAAGTGGATCTGTCCAGCTTACCAGGGATTGAGATTCGCCTTTGAAAAGTTCCATGGGGTCAGCAGACCTGACTTATTTCAAGGCAGAGCGATGGCAGTTGGCAAAGACTGTAAGAATGGGGGTAATTCCAATAGCAAAGGATTGTCCAGTTATCCAGAATCTTTTCCAGACTGTTTCATCTTTCCCTTATAAAAGGATGCATCTAAGTCAAGACATTCTACCTCCTTTCACAAAACAGAAGTGTAGCCTTGCAGAATTAAATGTGGTGGGAGAGTAGTGGGTAGTATCTTTGGGAGCAGAGAGGGGCTATAAATAATCATTACTGCCTTGTGAAGCTCAAAGCACTTAAGAAAGAAGTGTGAGCTGAAATATTTCCTTTTTTTCCTTCAGCCCTATCAATGTTGACATTTGACATATGGTAGGGGAAGGGCAGTGACCAAAACATAATGATTATAAGCAGCAGCAAAATATATTTCATTGCACAACAATGTTGAATGTGGATTTTCTCATCAGGTGTTTGTGGTACTCTAACTACAGAGAATCAGCAGGACAGCCACTGGACACTGTTTTTAAAGAGGAAAGTATGGCTTAATGAAATTTTTTGTTGTAGAAATTTTATCTGAAGCCAGTACCAGTCAGTATTGCATTTCCCTTGTAGTAAACACAGTTACACACCTTGTCACTTTTGCACACTAACACATCCCTTTCCTGTGCTCAAGTCTGGTTGTGCTCTATGTAGACAGCATCTTTCAGATCAAATCAAATTCTTTTTCTTTTTTCTGATGGTCATTTGAAAAATGTGTATTCAAGAATACATTTTTGATCAAAATGCTGTACATAATAATTATACTTGCTAGCAGTTTGTCCCGGAAGATGCACAAGCTATGAAGCAGTTGCATCAGTAGTTGATATTCTTTTAATGCGTTTCAAATCATCCATGAGAAATGCTCTACTTAAAAATCAAAGAGAAGATATGGTTATTCTTATGTGGGATATAAAAGTATCTGAGTAATGTAAAGTTAATACTGACTTTTAAAAAAATAATTCTGAAATTTTCAACCATGTATGCTTCTGTGTCCTGTCTGACTTAGCTAAGTTTGACTGTTTCATTACAAACTTCTGTTTTGATTATTGGGAATGAAAACCAGTTAAGGCAGGAAATGCAGCAGGGCTATAGATACTGAAGACTTTCTAGGCAACCAAAAGTAAATCTTCTAAAGCTAAATAGATATAGTTTACCCTAAAGACATTTCTTCAGAGAAGACATATATATATATATACACACATATATAAAATATATATATTAAAAAAAAAAAAAAGGATATATATATAGTTTACCCTAAAGACATTTCTTCATCTTGCAGTCCTTTATAATGGATATACTGAGAAAAAGCCAGGATATTCAAACACGCAGAAAAGAACCCTAAAAGTCACTGTAGTTTCTGAATTTCAAATTAGGACAAAGGGAAGTGTTAAGTCAACGAAGCCATTTGGTGTTTGTTTTCTTAAGAAAGTGGCAACAATGTACAGATAGATTGTACAAAGGAGGTCTGAGCTTTGTGCTGTGTGTCTGCCAATTTCAGAACAGGATACGTGATTTAACTCTGAAATATTTTCATACCTGCTCCTTCTAACCCTTCTGCCCCCTCTCCCTCCCCTTTTCTGGACGTATGTGATAAATGACAGATTCTCTCTGATGATATTCCTGTGGCACTCCAAAATAATTCTCCAGACATGGTAAAAGGTTTTAGAGACTGTAAAACTGATTATCTCTTCTGTAGCTCTTTTCATCTTCAAAGCACTTACCAACATTAACTAATTAATCCTCACAGCATCCCTCTGAATTAGATATCATTGCCATTATACAGATGGAGGAATTGAAGCAAACACTTTGTGAGCAGCTCCTGATCACCAAGACAGTTTGTGACAGAGATGGAATTAGAATGCCCAGACCTCTATGTCCAGGTTCTCTGGCTGAACTGCCCCACCATTTCTCTCTTGAGAAATGTACCTATAGGTATTGGTTATATAGTTTCTGTTAATGAAACCTTGTTAGGAATGGCTTTGATGGGAAATTTATTTATAGTCAGACAGACTATTATCTTTTTAAATCCGCCTTCTGCAATATTTTCTGGCTGGTCCAAGTTAGTCAAAAGATAAATCTCTACTGTAGGATCACTGTCTGCTGACTGCAAAGATCAAATTTAAAGATCAAGCAATTGTGGTGTTTAGGCAGGAACCAGAAATTGGAAAACAAGCCTCATTCCTCTAGTCTGAATTTAGTGGCTTGTTTATCAACTACTTAGTGTCAAACAATTGAACTTAAAAACATGCAAATTTACCCTGATGCCGTAATGAAATAATCTACACGCTAGAAGGCTTAAGTTTTGAAAGCTGAGAGGACAGACAGAAGTTCCAGGTGTGGTTGAGAACTCTCCCATCTCCTTTAGGGGTGTGGTTTTTAATTGTCTCAGAGGCTGATGAGTACTTGTCTGCATTTCTTTGATGTCTGTGGCAGCACTTGCCATTTGTGGGACTTTTTGCGAGAACAGCTCCTTAGGTGTAGAGCAAGTGCAGGGATTGGTGAGCAGATGCTGGAGTTGTTGGTGCCATGGCTTCAGCTCTCTCTGGTTGCCCACTGCTGAGTGTGATGGCTGTAGCTGGTCCTCAGCTGGGTGAGGGGGATTTTCTGCTCCTGTGTGAGCAAAGGGAGCTGCTCTGAGCAGGGCAGGGTGGGAGCTCAGGTGCTGTCAGTAAATACGGCTCGAAGTTCAGCAGACGTGCTCTTAAATTAATATTTAACCAGATTACTACATTTTGTCTGCTTCATTAATTTTTTATTAATTTAGGAAAATGATGTTGATGGAAGTAATATTGACAGGGTGTGTTGTTTGGTTTTGGATGCTGGGGGTTTTTTTCATATCTTCTGGTAAATGGAAACCTATCTTCCTTATGAGCACAAACCATCTAACAAGCCATATGGGGCAAATGCTCTAATAAGACAACAATTATTAGGGCATGATGCATTAATGTTTTATGTTGTTCATAACTCAGCTTTAAGAGATTAATAATGGAGATGTGAGGGCAATGCTGTCTTAAGTGTTTATGTTAATATTAAGACATAGTGTAGGAGAGGAAATTGCTTTCAGGTAGTTACTGTTTGTAGAGAGAGTATTGTGAAGGAAATGTTCTTTCTATCTTCTTCCAGTAATTCTTAAGGAGTTCTGCTGAAGTGAATTTACAGGAGCAACCCTCCATGACTAGAAATCTATGAGAACCTCTTATAACTTAACTTCCTTAAAAAATAATTCTAAAGTTGACAGAGCTGAAACTCTTTACCCCCAAATTACTGGGGAGTAAGATTTCCAGAACTTCAATTAATTTTGGAAATATCACAGTTTTTTGTTCTATGCCTGAAACAAATCCTAATGGCTCAGAACTTTTTTATGATCTGACTTGAGCATTTGCATTTGGCCCATGCACTCAGATTAGCAAAGCCACTTATAGATAAGCAGCTGTCCTTTCAAAAGGCAGAAAAGAATGCTTGGAAAGTTTGGAGGTATTATTTAATCACAAGGATAGGGTGAACAAATGTAGTAAGGAGAAGGAAAAAAAAAGAGATGAGTTGAATTTTGTAATGCTGTTCAGTTGTGTGCATAAAAAAATTATTCTGAATGCAGATATTTTTTCTTAGCTCTTTTTTCAATCTTAAGCAACTGCTGAGTATTCTCCTTTCTTCTAAAAGTCACTAAAACAAAAGTACCTTTTGTAGGAGATGAGAGTTCTTTGCTATGTATTAGGAACCAGCACTCTTCAAAGTGGTGGTTGTGTTATTTTGGCCCTGTAGGTAGAATGAAAACGTGGTATTCACACTTTAATGGAGTAATTCTGTCTGGCCCTCTTCTGTCACGGAGTAAATGTAGCTGTGTGGTCTTCACTTGGCTCCATTCTTCTGTGTTGAATTTTTTTCTCAGCCCCTTCTCTTCAAGTCTTTATCATATTTTCTAATCAGAACCTGAACCCTGTAGCAGTTGAGTTGAGCTTATGAGATGCTGAAGTGAGATAGAGGTTAAGCAATAGAAGTTCACTTAGGCAGAATTGCTCCTACTCCCAGCACACCGCAAACTTCTTTGTGTCTCCCTCCTGCTGTCGAGTGCCTGCACGGGGACTGTCCCTGCTTCTACCCAGTGTGTGAAACGCACAACTGTTTATCACAGCCCAGCAGGCAGGATACAGAGATTTTCAAACACCACTACTGTACCTTTATCTCAATAGCAATAATATTATCCCCTGCCAAGACAGATATGATATATTGAAGTATCTGTAACCGTTACAGGATCTCTGCATATTCCTTGAATTTAGCCTGCAGCAAGTCTGTCATCCATGGTGATCCTGATGTTGCAAGAAGCAGCTTTTTAAAATATCATCAGGGCACTGGTACTGACTTAAAAGCAGCGTAGGCACTACTGACCTGTGAACTGAGACATGTCCATTAAAATAGGCTGTCTGCTTTTCCTCCTTCCCTACTGCTTCTTTATGTGCTGGTAGTAGTCCCCCATCCTGTTTGCAACCCTCTGTCAGATAGAGGTGGGGTTCAGATCATAGCCACAAAATAGCTAGAATCATAGCTAGGGTTCAAGATTATCTAATTTTTAAACAGTTAACAATAGTTAAGAAAATAGATTCCAATCCACCAAAGTCTGTTTAAGTTTTGAGAAAACTTTCCTTTATTTTTGCTGGCTGGATTAAACCCAGCACCATATGTAGGAAAAGGACAAGTCCAATACTGCAAACCTTTTTATGTTTTATTATCTACAATATTTGTGTACAGCAGTGCTGAGTTACACCACAAGAGTGCAGAGATCCAATCTTCACAATGTAATGACTTCCTGATATCTTTCTTTAAATGATAAATGAAAAGAATATACTGCCTTCTAGCTGCATATGCAACAAAGTTTATTGCCACCCAAAATTGTTTTGTATTCCTTGGGTGGGTGGGGAGGTGTAGAAGGAAGGTTAAAACCAGACTTTTTCCTAACCTGTCCTCAGGTTATATTACTGGGATATATTTCTACTGTTGTTCAATCTCCCTGAAATACATCTCTCTGAAATTCAAAGGGGAGAAGTGGCTGTGTGGGGTTAATGTTGGGATTTTACAAAAGAGTTTAGATCAAATCAAAACCCTCGACTATTGGTGAACCACAGGTTCTCCTTGATCGTGTAAGTCCTTCCATCACCCACTCCAGCATGGCACTGAAATGCAGAAATCTGTCACTTCTGAGATAAAGCCACTAATCCACCTCCCTCCTTGACACATTCTCTGTTCAGTGGGCAGATTTCTTATATGGATATTTTCTGTCACTTTTGCCAGTACTGCCTCTGTGTCATAAGCTGATGGCTTTAACCAGTGATTTTCTGTTTTTCAGACTCAATCCAGAAATCCAAACTCCTCTCTGTGAAGTGTTTTCAGAGTTTATCCCCTGCTGAAAGTCTCCTCAAGGTAATGGTTGTGAATGACAGCAGCCACATTATAAACTAAATTTTTGAAAAATGTTTCTTGCTCATCCCCAAAGAGCTTGTGAATTCTATAGTCTGCATTATTCCTCTCAGCACCAGCAGCAGTCTTGCTGCTTAAATATCCATAATTGTCTTTGTTCTGATTATTTTGGGTTAATTTTTTCAATCATACTTTCACTTTCCATGCTGTTGTGCAAATTTTGCAGTTTCATATCTCTGTACTATCTTTTCCTCCTTTGCAGTCACCTGATCTCAATATCCTGCTTGAATTTTTCTTTCTGAGAAGTCAGCTTGATTATTGCCTTTATCTGCTCTTAATTTTTTGCCACATCTGCTCAAATATTTAGTCTATTTCTCTCTTAAAAATACATTTGGTGTTCTTTGTCATGAGCTTGTGCACTTTATGTCTGAAATAGGTCTCAATTTAGTTCCAGTGTGGTTTTTATATTAACTCATTGTGTGGGTTTCAAAAGGATTTCCAGTGCAATGGTTCCTTTTGGGTTCTTTAGTGGAAGGTTTATATGTTCAAATCTTTAAGATCGTGTCTGCACATATACATGTGAGTGCATCTGAACACCCACTTCTGTATGCATATGTAAAAATATGAGTGTATATATCCATACTTGTAGATATACACCTGCAACTTTCACTGCTACAGTGAAAACAAGCCACATATATATAGGCCTGTATCACTGAGTGAGATTCTCTCCTGAGAAGAGAGGACATTGTGATGACTGTAAGGTTCCTTATAATCTATTGATCTCCTTCCTGAGCTGTGGTGATAGTTTTGTGCTTTGCAGGATGAACAATATCTGTTGTATTACAGGCCGCAGTCATGGAGTTTTGAGATTCCTACTGACACGTGCAGCAGTCTGGTTCCCTCTTCTTGGACTTCTTTTATCAGGAAGTCCTATTATTTAGGAAAATAAAAATTTCTATGTTATTCCCAGTGCTTTGGCTCCCTGGTGAAAATTCGAGACCTAGGATGTATTCAGAAGTCTTTTCAAGTGCTTCCATTGATTGCTGTTACTGTCTTGCTTAGGTTTGGATGCAGCAAGATGGTCAGTTGCTCACCCTGCCTCACTGCTTTGTAGTCTGCTGTTGTGAGGAGGGGTTTCTCTCTTCCTGTGGCTACCCTAGCACTATTTAATTATTTATTTCTCTAGGTGTTTAGAGGCCTGTTTTACAATACGGTTCTTTATCACAGCAGAAAGATCTTGTCAGCAGAAGATTATGGCACATATAAACTGGTGACATGAGGGGTTGTGTCTGTCTACAGCTTCCCATTCCACTTAAAAGTCAGAGATGTACTGAAAGACCTATTTCTGAGTTTTGAGAGTTAACATAGCAACACTCAAAGATGCTACTTCCATGATTTCACTGTCTGGATAGTTACAGATCACAGGGCTGCTCGTACGTGCAGGTTACACAGAACTGCCAGATGAAAAATCTGCAGCACATATGTGGCACAGCCAGGCAAAATTGTTTTAGAAGACTGAAAAATTTAGACTGATGATTCCAGAAAAGTAGTAGTCAAATTAGAGAAAATTAACCTACATGACAGGGGGAAGATAAAGTCAGAAACCTAGAGAAACATAAGAGTTACACTAATTGACAGTGGAAATTCCTAATCCTTTCGCCTGACACATTTCATTTTGTCATTGTGTGTTGCCCTGTCCCCTTTTCCCAATGACTGCCAGCCTCTTGTCCCAAAGGCTCTGGAATTTGTAATGCTAATGCACCACAACCTGTAAGCAAGTGGTTGGATCTGATCTCTCACTTTCTTACCTTTCTTACCTTAGAGACCTGAGTCTCTAAGCAGGTCTCAAATGTTCAAGTGCACTTTTCAGCTATGAACTCAGGTTTTGTGCATGTGTTAATTATTCAGCACTGATAAGAAGGGGAGAAAAACAACTTGGGAAATTGATGTTTGTATCATAGGTCATCCCTTCAATTATATTAACTATGTTTATTCCTTCAGATCCTTAAATGAATTGGTCATATTGCTCAAGAGGACAAAAATTTGGAATAAAGAGTTCTACTAGTAGTTTTTTAATAATAAATGCATTAAAAGGAAGGCAATCCAGAAGATATTCCCCCAACAACTGGATTAGAATATACAGTAGCAATTCACAGGGGATATTTTTACACACTGTGTATTGATGAGGTGTATTAATCCAGTTTCTCATGAGATGATAATTATACTTAATAAAAATGTAACATAAATTTCAGCAATTCAAAGCCACATTCTCTGTGGGTTTTTTATTGAGATTCAGTTAATAGGAGAGCTCATGGTTTATGCAAAATTGTTACTTCATATCTTTCTTCTTGGAAATTCTTCCTCTGCATGTTGAGTATCACTAAATGAGAACAGTTCAGTTTGGAACTGATGCCTTATTTTCAATCCCAGAGTTATTTAGGTTGTTTAGGTCCACAAACAACCTTGGAGGTCACTTGAGGAAGGGATATTGGGTAGTCAGTTTCTTTTGTCTCTCAAAGTTTCCACTGCTTCTGTCTTGCTTTGCTGTCTCATATAATGCAAAAAAAACCACTTTCAGAAGTGTGTATTTGTGGAACTTCTTTAGAAACTTAAAGTATATTGTTTCAGAAACTATTGTAAAATAGAAGAAAATAACTTAAATACAAATGCAAATATTGAAGTTGGTACCTAGAGGGATTATAAACTAGGGTTTTGCCAATCATGAATAAAAACCAAAGCTCCTGTAATTGCTGGTGTCCTGTGAAAACACTGGATGGAAAGAATAAAGAATTACTGAAGTAATTTGGGCTTCTCAGTGGTAATCGATATTTGCTCACTAGTGGTGTTGGGGCTGGTTTTTTCATTTTGTAGTGGGGTTTGGTTTTTGTTTTTGTTTTTTTCAGATACATCAAATAGACTGTTTTATAATGATCTTCTTCTAACAGTGCTTAGTGGTGTAGGTTCCATGATAAAGCGTTCGTGGATTTTTTTTCCTCCTCAAAGCTTTTTTCCTGTTTATAAGTCTTTCAGGAAATATCTTGTTTCAGTTTAGTTCCTGCAAATTTACTACTATTCTAGCAGGACATCCACTTTCAAGAAATTTTGACAGGAATACTTCACAGCCAGCTACAACTATTTATAAACTTGAGGTTGTCTTTGATCCTAAATCAGCTTTCAATTACCATTTTAGTTACACTGGGGGGAAAAAAAAAAGAAAGATTTTATCATATCCAGGGTACAGCAAACTTGGGAGGATGGAGATATTTTAAGGCTTGGGTTACTAATTATAGCCAACTTATTACCATACATTGTTACTGGTATTCTACAATACTTGTTTATTTAGAACTTGTCTGGCCATTTAACATGTTCTAGCATTGGTTTTTTCTTTAGCAATATATGACTTGCTTGATTACTTGAGTTGTGCTTTTTAATAATTGCTAAGATTTGGCTGTTGAATACTGTCAGATTTTCCTTTTTGGAAATGTTAATTGAAGAGGGTAAGGGGTTTGCGGATTTTTTATTTAGCTGGCTGGTGTTCCTCTTGTTCATTGAGTAAACAACAAAAAATCCAACTTGATATTTTAACTTCCCCTATTTTAACCTTTTCATCAATGCAGGGAAATTAATTGAAATAGTTGTTCTTCCCTCCAGTATTACATCCTGTATTTTAGTGCCAGATATGTCCTTGTGCCAATGTCTTTAGCAAAACAGAAAAGGGGGCTGTCCTTGTAGCAGAATATTGAGCACTAATGTTATTTTTCGCCATTAAGCCAGTGGACATCTTAAAAGAAATGTTTTGAGGAATAGAATCTCTGTGACTTCTGTACCAAAGCCTGCAATGGTTATCACAGCAAGTACTCCTTTGAGAGACAGTGTTCTCACGTTAAAGTGGAGTCTCCAAACTGTTCACTTTTCTTCCTTTAGTTTCCTTGTGCAATAGTGAGGTATCTTTTTCATGTCAGTAGAATGGGAACTTTATGATCAAAGGTTGCATTCACTTAATATTAGTCTCTGTTTTAAGTATAAAGAGAGAGACCTGAAGTAGAATATGAAAGTCCTATGATGGTACTGTAATCTCTCAAGGTGTTAATCAGAAAGTGCCAGCAGAAATCTTGAAAGAGCAAAATGCAAATGAAGAAAATAGAGAGTGTTGTGTAAAAGTACCAGAGGACTGTGGGATATTGTATGTTCCTATTTTAAGTTCTGGGTAGATTTTTGGGAAAAGGTCTTAGAGCAACATTGCTTTGCCTGTTATGTTGGATCACTAGCTGTACCTCTGCATTTTGACTCCAATGTTACCGAACATGCCCGTTCTTCACCTGCTAATCTAGCAAATATCTATGATGGTGAGACTGAGTGCTAGGCAAAAACATGAATAAATTGATGGTTAGTTTCACAGCAACTTCAGTGTGAGTATTTTTGCATCCAGTGTGCATCTGCATTCATGAAGGTGCATATATGTAGAGAAGGGCAGGGGGATGTGTATTTCTAAATCCAGCCAGCAACCTTCATGTTCTTAGAAAGGACATGTGTCAAATAAAAAGGAAAAGCATTATATTCTTAATGTAATATTTAAGGTTATTTGCATTTTAATTCTTGTTTTTTAGAAAGCTGTGTTTTCTCTAGCAGCAGTTACATATTTGAATATAAATGTCTTAATATATAAAATCCTTCCCGCTTTCTACAAACTGAAGAATAAACTCTGCTCTAATTATTTGCTCAAAAATCTTCTATGTATATCTTGGCTGCAAGGCTGGTCATACCCAGGGTTATTTAGGGAATGTTTACATAAATAGCTTGCTCACATATCTATTTATAAATATGATTTGTGCAAATGCTGAAATAAATGTTTTCCCTTACAGTACTACTATTTCTATTTGGATTAGTAGAAGAATAATTAATGTGTAAATATCCTTCAGCTAATACAGCATAACTTTATACCTTCAAATTTTAGTTTCAAATGAATAACCTTCAGTCAGTACGGTTTCTTTAAATGTCTAAAAGCTATAGGTTGTTGCTTTGGTATGGTTACACCTTGGCCAGAAATAAATGGAAGAATGACACATGACTGATGCTTCCATATGCAATTATATTCTTGCCAGTGAAATAAACCAATAGAAACAAGGAAATACACCCCAGAGCTGTAGCAAAGTCATTGCTTTTTTGGGTGAGGATCTTGTGATTTATCCAAGAGATGTTGTATTGCAGCACAGTGTGGCCTTGAGAGACAGCTCATCATAATCTCTGGGGCCATGACCTAACAGATTAAATAGAATGATGAGTTTGTATTGTCAGAGCCATTCTGTCTAGAGGACAAAACATTTTATTTAGAGGGTAGATTGATGAGATTAAAGCTTTGCGTTTATTTCCTTTACACACTCAAATTTATTGTAAGTTGTTTTTTATTAAACCAGACGCTGGATTGCTAAAGGAATTACTTTAAGACAGATGATTTCATTTAAATGAATATTGAAGGATCAAAACCCTAAGAATTTATTAGTAAACTCAGTCCCTGCCATTCCTTTGCTCAAAAGCCGCTTAAACTTTTCTTATTTCATGTTTATTTTAACTTGCAGACTATTTAGCAGAATTGGAGGCATGTAATTCTGTCTTTTCATTCCTTTTCAGCACTAAATACACTTGGAATGCTGCAAGGTATTGGAATAATCAGAAATTCAAATTATTCTTAAGTCTGTTTTCTTTAAATGCTTTTGACAAATGGCACAAATAAATAATATTTATTATTTGTCATCCCTTTTTGTAGCTACACAGCTCTGCAGAATAAACAGATAAATGCACATGAAAGCACATAGCCTTTTCCCAAATTTAATTCCTCACTGTAAGAAAATTACCTAAATGTTTAAATAAACAGTTTACATGGAGAACCTTTTCATTGTCTTTCCCTTTCCCTGTATCTCTCAGCAGATGTTTAAATGTTTTATTTTTTTCACTTCAGACTATCAGTGTAAAGGAATACCAAAAAATGTGATAGTTTTAGATAATCCAAAATTCCCTTTGCTCAGCTTCTTAGTTCATAGTTATGTGTGAATTAGAAATCTATTACTGAGTGTTCATTTTTCACCCAAGTCTATTCACCAAGCATCAAAACTCATCAGTGAGATGGAGTAATGCCATTTAATTAGTCTTTGATATACAGTTAAATTAGGTCTTAATAAGGGGTAGTGCATCCTAAAATCAATTATCTCACTCTTCTTAATAAGAGCAACTAATTAGTAGGTAAATCGCCACAGTTCCCCTTTTATCCTTCAGTTTTTACAATCTTGTGGAGGAGATTAGGCTGAGGAAATTACTCCTTGATAGCTCTGAGAAATTTTAGGGCATACCTTAGAAAATGTTTTTTTAAATGAACTGCAGTACAGAAAAGAAACAAAAAATAAATGGGAAAAAACATTCAATTTCTCGATAATTTTCCCCAAATTGCTTGCATGAGGACCAAAGCAAACAGAAACAAGGTTTTGCCCTGCCTGATGCACCCTATAAATGTACAGGGAGTGTCTGCCCTGGCGTTTCTTTCAGTGCCATTGTCAATTACCCGAAATATCTATTTTCTTCACGGAAATTTGTCCAGCTGCTCACAAGGGTTACTTCATGGGCCTTAAGTAGTCTTTACAAAATATGGTTTTATGTGGAGAATGACAATGGCCTTCTTTTAGATGGAATTCCAAAGCTGAAAATTACAGCCATGCCATACAAAAATGACATTATGCTAATGGAAAAAGTCAGGTTTTATCCGTAGGTACCGAAAGTTTTACACATTTTAAGCAAAAATGTTTGCATTTGAGATTCCAGGCTTTTAGTTAAGACTTCCAGCTTCCTCAGATGAAAGTTTCTTCCGTTTTTTTAATCTATATTCCCAGTTACAACAACCTAACTGCTGGAAGAAACTCGTGGCTAAAGGAGAGCATTTTGAGGATGCTCAGGTTTTCTCTGCAAGTTTCATCTGTCTGAAAATGCTACTCAACTTCTACTGACTTTGACAGCTCTTGATTTCATCCAGTCATGTAGGCCAATACACAGTATATTGCTGTAGGTTTGTCAAATTTGATGGTGCCTTGTTGATGTTCCGCTCTCAAAGCATGGTGTCATTCTCTTTCCTTGGATGATCTTTTTTTTTTTTTTTTTTTAATGTCGCGGTCAAAAGTTTGAAGGTAACTCAAGGACACCCTTGTGATTAATCAACAAATGCAGAGCCTTTTTTTCATTCTTTTTCTGCTGCTACTACATCCTGCATATACTAGTCCCTTCAAACTTCCTTGCCAAGCATGTCAGAGAGATGTTATAACTGTGAAAGTGTGATGTTATTGCTTCAGTTTCCCTTATGCTTATTGTTGCAGCTTTTCTAGACACTTTCTGGTGTTAGTCATTAATGACAACACAGTGCCCCCGTTTAGAGAGTGAGAGGTTGCCGTCTGTTCTTTGTTTTTCCTCCCTGCTGCATTACTCATACTTTCTGTGGAAGGAAATGTTCTGCAGGCAACCATTCCTCCCTGAGAGACTTGGCGAAACAATGTAGTCTTTGATACCTATTTCTGATTCAAACGCTTATCCCAGCAGCTCAGTTTGTGATCTTAACAGCGCCAGAACCTGGGAGAAGCAGTCCTCCTGTCTGACTTTTAACTGCTCTGGGACAGGCAGCGAGAGTGGTGAATATCTGACTGTCTGGACACTAACATTTGCAGCAGCATATCTGATGTTACGTTGGTGATCAGCTTAAGCAGCAGAGAGCACCAAATTAAATGTGTCCAGTTTCCTTCTGCGTTGTCTGGGTATAACCAACACAGAATGAATGCAAAGTGTTCCTAAGCCTTAATATAGCGTAGGTACCCATACCTGTGCTCTGTACACATGCCAATGAAATCAGCACAAACTGGCTGAGCACACCCAGAAAATGCCTGTAGGTAGTGGGATGAGGGGGCCAAGACAACACAAGCAAAAACCCCAGTGAACACTATTTTAGACTTGCCTTTGGTACCTCAGATGACTTCTCAAGTCTGTTTATCTTTTCTAACCCTTTCAGCAGTGGAAAGTTTAAGATGGTGCGGAGATTTTCATAATCTGCTATCCAATCTAGGTGCAGTTTAAGCATCTGTGTTAAAACCTACTTCTGCTGATGACCTCATGTTAAGAGGACTGAAGGAAATAACATGAAGTCATAATGTGGTTTCATGGCTGTGTTTTCTACATATGTGTGGGTGTCAAGTTTCTGGATGGACACTAGTAGCAAATGTTAAGCTATTTTAAAAGCATACACTTTTTTTGGTTTTTGTTTAATTGAAGTTGGAATGGTGGATTAAAATCATAGATTGGTTTGGATTGAAAAAGACCTTAAAAATAATCCAGTTCCAACCCCTCTGCCACGGGCAGGGACACCTTCCACTAGAAGTTAGACTAACTTGTAATTAGTAATGAAACACTGGGCAGTTGGGAAAAAGCCATTAAGCTTATTCCTAGCATTCTTGTTTATATGCTGAATTTAGCATATATGCAAATTCTCTTAAAAAAGTAGAAAAAGTCAACAGGCTTTGAAATACAGCTGGAGAATGCAAAATATCAGAAATTCTTCCCTTGATCTCTGCAGGTTATATGTGGTTCAAAATGGGGGCTAAAAGGTCATCACCTCCCACTCTTCCTTTTCCCCAGCTGTACATTTTCTGTGAAGGCCAAGCTGGAGCCCAAAGGGGTCACTGGGGTTTCAGGACCAGCTGTGCCCCACACCTCAGAAGTGACTTTCTCTTACAGTATTTTGTGATTTGCAACAACAGGTTTAGATCAAACTGCTGTCACAATAAGTATTAACAAACTGTTTAAGTGGTAACAGAAGGTAGTTTTACAGACTGAAAATTAAGTTAATTGTTAGGTTTTTTCAATTTATTTTGTAGCCCTGACAAAATTATTGTACCAGTTTTATGTTCTTCCACATGTCTCTTTCCTGTTTGCAGTGGACCTGGTTCATGTAAGAGTCTTTGTTCTTGTGAAATTTTGAAGGGTTGGTGGCGTGCAAGTTTGAGAAAGTACCTAAGTCAGTATGTTTGCTTTTAAATGAAATTCATTTTTCCTTAATGAAGGCTAAGTGAAGAGAAATAAAAGATATCTTTGTCTTCTTGTCTACTCCCTATTATAATAGCAATGCATTTTTCCCTGCCAAGGGGCATGATGGACTCATGAAATCACTAGGCAGGACAAAATGTCATCTCCAAAGGCCCTCTTTCTTTGTTTGTCCTTTGACAGCCTTTGTTGCGTGACCCACAGCTCTGTGAAGTGAGGTGGGTTCTCCTCTTTGATTATCTTTGTAAATCGCTGAAGCGATTTTATGTAAAACTGAAAAAATAATGGCTAAAATCGGCAACCTATGGTTGGTGTCAGGAATTATCAACTGAGCAGGTCTGTTCTGTTCCCTGTCATCTTGTCTCCTCAAAGGAGCTCGGACATCTTGCTGCTGTCACATTGCCATGGTCGCATCATGATTTACATCTGCAGAGTGTAAACAGCAGCACTGAGAGCTGTTTGACAAGTGGCAGTTTCCCTGGTAAACAAATCAGGGCTGCACTTAGAGTGATTAACAGGGACTGCCAGCGTTTGAGATGGGGTTGGTGCCTGAAACAGTTTGCCCTAAGCAGAGTTTCCTCTTTAGGATTGGTGGAAGAATGAAGAAACAAACAAAAAATTACCTTGCTTCAAGTGTAATACCTGTGTAAGGTTCATATTTCATCAGTAGTTTGTATGAAACTTTTGGCGATGTTTGATCCACTGGCATTCTGTGGGTATTACTGCGAGGTCTAAGACCAGGGATCTTTATTGAAAAAGATTTTTCTGAGGCAGTCAGTTGTTCTGCTGGGTAAGGAAAGGAAAGGAAATGTTAATGTGACAATAAAACTTCTGCTGCAGTTACAGCTGTGACTGGGTACAGAACGAGGAAGAATGGCAACTTTGACATTGGGTGACAAACTTGCCCATGGGTACTTATTTTTGTCCTGTCTTTGATTATTTGTAATATGGATTCTTTTCATGCGTTCCAAAGGTAACAGTGCTCGCGTAAGTCTGCTGTGATCTTGAGGTAACCTCTCAGAGCCTCACCCCAGGTGTCAGAGGCCTGCTTTCGAGCAATGCTTTGACTTAAAGAAATGTACAAGTGCTGAAGCAAAAAGGAATTTGAAAAATTAAGACAAAATCTCCCTGACATCAAGATGAAATGATCACATCTGTAACAGTTGTTTATCATAAACTTTCCAGAATCCCTCTTTTAACCTTACTATAATTCAAATTAAAATGTTATTTAAAACCACCAGACCGCTTTGTGGCCAGAGACCAGTGACCTTCCTGTCCTTTTCCCTATATGATTTGTTTAATCCTGCATCAGTGCAGTGTGTAAAACACCACCAAAGAAGAAACACTGCACAAGTATTTCAAAATAACTTTCTATTGATATAAAGCACTACACAGAGGAACTGGTGATAGAAATAACCTGTATGGCTGCATCCTGGTGTTTATTATTCATGAAGGGTTGTTAGTTCATCTAGAGATGTTCTTTGCTAGGTTTGCTGCTTCCCCACACATGCCTGTGTGATTTGTCTTCCTATTCCATATCTTCTCCTCAGTGACAATGAGCTGTTCTGATTTAAAGGCTAAGATTGAGATCAGAACCAAGAGACATCACAGGTTGAATGTTTTTACGTATTCATCTTTTCAGGAAGAATTTGATTCCTGTCCTCCCTCTCTTCTTAGAGATAAAGCCTTCTAGCCTGTCTGGGAGTCTGGGGAAAAACAAAAATGTCAGCAGCTGTATAACAAATTATAAATTTCACCTGAATTTAAAATTTAATTTAAAATAATCTAACCTTGACTTTTTAAATGCTAGACAGTTTGATGTTTCTTACTACATGAACTTGAATTTACTTTCCACAATGATAGATGGCTATAAATATTCTTTACTCTGTTGGCTGTTTATCATTCTATGTTTCATGTCTGTGCTTTGGGTAAACAGAACCATGTAAAACAGTAACTGAGGAGTAACTTTCTTACCCTGTTGCTTCCTTGCTACTGCAAGTAGTTCATTCCTTGGTAGGTTTTTTCCTGTTGCTTCTTACTCATATCTGCAGTTTGTCTTCTTCTTTCCCCCTTCTCTTAATTTTCCCCTTTTACCTCTCAATTTCTTTTTAATTTTACAGCCCTCTCCTCAAAACACACCCCTGTACTAATATGAAAACGAAGCAACGTCTTCTCTGTTCGCTTTTCTGCCCCAAGCCATGGGGATTTGCACCTCTCCAGAGCTCATTATGATCTGAGCCAAGGGCGGCATGTGGCAGTTACAGTAAACTCAGACCTCTTCTCAGCCTCTCTGGCTCTCTCTGGCTGGGGAGGGTAAGTTCAGCAATACACTGCTTTGCTCAGTGAAATAATAACTTCTAGCCATGCTGCTCAAGCTCCTTGGCATTGGAGAGGAGGCTGGGGGGAGCAGGATGGAGGATGCACAGAGCAAAGCTGGGAAGGGAGATGGCAGTGGCAATTCTCATGTTATTTTTCCATTCTCAGCAGCGTTTTTCCCTTACACAAGTGTGTGCTCTACCTATGGCTACAGCTGTCATACAGCTGGCTAAATGTGTAAATAGTAATTGACTTATCTTGACCCATTGTTCCATTGCTGAAAGAGGTTATTTAACAAATGAATGTCAAATGCTTTCCCCTAATTCATGAATTGCACTGCTACTGCATGGGAAGTCATTGTGAGTATTTTACACAACAGAGTCATTGTGAGTATTTTACCATCCATTATGGCCATGATTAATCCTGGTTCCTTTATACATGCTCACACAGGAATCTTAGATTATCAGGATTTTTTCTTTTGGAAACAATATTAAGGATGTGCTTGTACATCGACCAGTCCCATTTCAGGTCACCAGGACAGTGAAAATACTCCATACAATCCCAATTCCTATTTTAGCCTGAATGTTACCCCTACTATTGTGGCTAGATTCTCATTTACAGAAAAACACTTATCAGGATAAGTAATTTATTCAATACTTTTCACTTCACATTACAATTATATTATCTGAAGGCAGGATACTCTCAGATATGAATATGAATTGTTTTGCACGTGTGTGCTTTGCCATCAGATATGGGAAATGTGAAAACAAATGTAGAAGAGCAAATGTATCAGACCTAGAGCTTTTATCTTGCTAAGGAGTTCAGAAAAAAAGTCATTTTTGTTATTGTAGTTCATGTCCTTATTTTGATATGTTTCCATTTCTGTCAGTGGCCAATTTTATCATCCAAGCACTGAACATGTGCATAGTTTTCTAAATGACACGTATTTAAAGCTTGATACTCATCTTTCCTTTCCTGAAGATCCTAATGTCATGAAGGATCAAGGGATTCTGGACTGTTTTCATAGGGAGAAGTACCACATCAAAAGATGCTTTCCTTTTCCAGCTTGTGGTGGCCTCTCCCTCAGCTGGGCTCCTGAGTCACTGGGAGCTCGGAGAGGAGTTTTGCTGCCATCGATTTCGCCTTAGCTGCACGACAGTAATACTTTAAGCTTTCTAGGCTTCTGCTTTTTTTTATCTTTTGAGTACAGATGCAGATTACACATCTCTCCCTTCTCTTGTTCTTACAGTCTGCTGCAGAGAAGGGGGATGCACACTTCAACTAGTCATGAGCTAAAAGCTTCTGCCACAGCAAAGAACTTTTTAACCTGTCTGTATATACCCAAACTCAGAGAGGAAACACTTTAGTCTTCCAGTTCTGATGACTTTGAATCATTTATTTGCTGAAGCTCTGTGTCTGTCTGTCCTACGTTGTGTATTTCATTTTGAGGGCATTCTGGTAACAAGGAATCTATCACCACTGTGAGCTGTGTGCAGTATGGCTCCTCTGTGTGACCAAGTGATGTTGTTTATTCCTGTTCCAGTAATCTTTAGGCTATCATTGTGTTTAAAGAGGTTTTTACCCAAAGGGGAATTACAGTCTCATATTATAAGGCTCATTTGGGTCCTGATCCAAGGGAAATTATTATTCAGATGTTCTAAAGAACTGACAGATGTGACAGTATTGCTGTCCTCACTTGTACAAAATAATTTTCATATATTTGCCCCCTGACCTTTGTCTTTACCATTGATGTTGGATTTATCCTTGCTAGCTGCCCTGTCTGGAGTTCTCAGTTTCCTTTAAATGTTGCTTGACATTTTGTTCATTCCTTAACCAAGTCTGAAAGGTCAGGGACCACTAACACATTTAAGGTAATATTCTCCATATTTTTGGGTCAGGATCTTTCCTTCTTTCCTCTTTTGTTAGTACAGGATTTAGTGAGACAATATCAGATACTGCCTCAGCACAGATGATCCTGTGTACTCAAATAAGAAACAAATGACTGTGAACTGTAACAGGTATGAAATTATGATTTGAATACTATGGGCTTATTTCCTTTTAGTTGTTTGAGACATAGGTGTTCACATTTCCTGTTTTGTTTGCACAAGCATGAAAACAAAACAACTTCTGTTTCTATCGTACAAGTTTCTTGCACAGTTGTTGTGTAGGAGCCTTAAGAAATAAAACCATCCACTTTGTGAATTTGTAATACCACATGTGAAAAGGGAGCAGGTTCTGTCCTGCACCAGGCTGTGGATTTTGTTTGTTTTACAAAATTAACAACATAGGCAGATCTGTGTCTTGAGGGCATTTGTACATTCATTCTAAACTTACCTCTTGTTTAGGTCAACACCACATGAGAGTTTTTTAATTATTTTTTTTATTATTATTATTTTTTACTCACAAATTAAGCACAAAAATACTTCTTTTATTATCTATGAGTTTTATATTCAGCTCGAAAGTGCAAATATTATTGTGAATGAAATGAAGAGAAATTATATTTACTATAAAGTCTTAAACACAACATTATTCTTATTGTTTGTGTAACACATTTATGCAAAACCTGAATATCTAAAATAACTTAGCCATATTTTTTCTGTTTATTGGTTTGGAAAGAAATAATCTATAATTAAGTAGGGTACTTAATTTAAATATCTCACATTTTAAAATCAATTTAAAGTCAATTACTGCTGGTTACTTTTTGGCTTGGTTTTGTTGAGGTTGTTTTTGATGATTGGTTGGATTTCAGCATCCTTGATAACTATTCAAAAGATGTCTGCCCATTTTAAGCTGCTAAATTTTATGCACAGGTCTATATATGATACTGTTTTCTGAGTATTCTGTTGTGGAATATAGCAACAAGCCATGAAAGAGAAGCTGCATTTCCTCAATGATTTTAACTGCATGGTAGGTTTCTTCCACAGTTTTCTTGCAAAAAGTCATAATAATTGGCGCCCTTCCTATGCAAGCCTTGCCGTTTCAGATTATTAAAGCAAGGATATGAGGGACTGCATATTTGCTGTGGGATCATTGCCCATAGGATGTGGGAAGATTCCTTCTTTCATTAGTCAGTAACACTATTTGTAGGAAATAGGTGAATTAATGTCCATTAGCAATTAACAGAGTTTCAATCTTTAGATATTCTACATCAGCTATATCAAGCTTCTTCAGTGTAGTAAAGAAGCAGATACATGCTATTCACATAATCAGCAGTAATCATGCCAACAATTAGTTTGATTTTTTTTTTTAATATCTTTTTAATGGATTAGTTTGGCTTTAGGTGTCTTTATGAAGTAGGAATATTCTACAGTGTAAATCTAAATATGGAGACAAAATTATGCTGAACAATGAGGAACAGTATCTCTCATGTCACTGTAATGAAAACAACAATAAATTCTACTTGCCCCTTCTGACTGGCTGTAATTACAGCATTGGCTGCAATTCATTTGAAGAAAATTGTTTTGGGTGTTTTACCAATATAAATTATGACAAAAATATTTATGAAACTACTTAAGCAGCTTGTCAAAAATGTGCCTCCTCTGATAAAGAGAAAGAAACACTATCACAGCGTTCACATGGTGATTTTTAGGCTCTTCCTTTTCAGCACCCCTGTTCAGGAATTAAAAAAAAAAAAAAGATTATTTGTTGCTTTGTTTATCTTGTCAAAAGATTATCTTAGTAAAATTTCACAATGAACACAGAAAAGTTCATCGGGGGAAAATGAAAACTCTTACAACTGAGAGGAAATGACTGTGGAGTAACAGCACGGAGAGACCTTGAGGCGATAGTGGGAGAACAAATGAGATGTTAATCTGCACTGAGATAGCTGAGTGTGGTCAGTGCTACCATAACCATAAACAGCACATAGAAAGTGTTCTCAGTTTGGGGCAGGGGAAGAACCCTTTCAGCATGAGCTCATGAAATAATAAACTCAAGATACCACATTAATGATGAGTCTGATCAATTATAATCTGCTTAGAGAAAAGCACGGTAGATAAGGGAGCTAGAATCAGATTTAAAGAACAACAATGCTTGGAAAATAGCAGTTTCATTTGTCATTTTAAGGGATGTGTTGTTCATCTATTCAACTGCACTGCAATAGAATGACAAGCTTTGTTGTTACAGCATGAAGATGCTGAAGGCCACATTTTTATAAACTTTATAGGGAGACAGTTTCTTTGACATGTATAAGATGAGCTGCATGATATATTCCATTTTCATACAGTGCCCTCAGAGTGCAGTTACATGCACAAGTATCTTCACAGTTTTCTTTCGTGTTTTAAAAGGGACTGAACATTCAATTAATGTTGACTATCTGGGCAACTTACCTGGTTTTGTTCAGAAGAAAGCAAATGGAAACCTCAATGAAGGCAACACACACACATATATATTTTGCAAACATGTTAAACTGTCACTCTTCCTACATGTGCCTGTGTTGGAAATTAAATTTTTCAGAGTGCCAGGGAACTATATCCCCCAAAGGAATAGGCACAAACAAACTCTTAAAATTGAATGCATAAAAATAAAAAAATTACAGTAATTACATCACTGAAAGTATCTTGAATCTCCTAATAAAGAACTTAAAAGATAAGGACCACAGGCATAGTTGTTACCCAGAAAAGAAAATATTTCTATAATCTTTTATCAGCAATCTCTTGAAGGAAACATTGATTTTCCTATGCTATTAACAAGAAGATTTAATCTCTTGGCACCATTTCTGGTAACTTGTTGGGCGTTTCATCAAGCAATAGATATAGAAGTGGATCTATCTGACTCAGTTTGTCATGTCCCATGTTTGACACACAGTGTTTGAGTTGCCTAGTGCTGTTTTATTAATTATATTCATTGTAATCCAGCAGTAGCAAACAGAAAGCATATTCACAGGGAATTCAGCTTCACCTGAAGTACCATAAGCTGTTAGGTAAATGAAAACAACAGAGTTCAGGAAACATTAAAAATGTAGCTGTCAATTCTAGTTCTGTTCATCACAGAAAAATGCAGACTAATGAAACTGAGAGAAATGATGACGAATACGAGTATATCCATTTTAGAAGTCATCCAAAAAACCTCCCACTCAGTAATTTCAGGACTGATTGAAAAAAGTATGTATAGTTCAGCAGAAATGAAGGTGATGGTAGCGTTGTTTGGATAATTGGTTATGTCAGATATGAGGGGACTGTACATACAAGATTCTGTAAGCATGAATTATACCTTTGATTTTTTTTTCTCAATCAATGCTCCTGAAAAGTAAAAGGAAATGAAAATCTTAAGAAAAATGAAGTATGAAAAGCCCCATTATACTATGTGAAAATACATTCTTGTATAAAAACTTGTCATACAAGAAGCAAAAGGGCACAGGTTTCCCTTCTCTGTTTGCTGAAGTGATGTGTAAAGCTGTAAGAGTAACCAGTAAGCAGAACAGTTTATAGAAATCATTACAGACATAGGGGCTTCTTATAAAAATACTTGTTCAAAACAAGCTTGTTCTATAAAACAGGCTTGTTAGGAACAGAGGGACTGTTTGTCAGGCTTTGTCAGAAAAGGACCTAGATAGCAAATAAGCTCTGTGTTCGCACCGTTCTTATAGGAAGATGCTTTGTCTAGAGTTTGAATTTACACTTTTTAAAAATGTGAATTCTGATAGTATAGAAGAAAAGGTGGTAGCAAACACTGGAAATAAAGATCCAAATAGCATTTTATAGTTTTAAATTGTATCTTTCACACTGAAGTGTGTTGAATGGGTTATAGAAATAACAATCCTGTTCTGACCTTTCTTCTTTCACTGTCTTTTTTCTGTCTCTGGTGTGTTTAATTGAATTTTTTTTCAATATCAATCATAGCCAAAACAAATAAGGCAGTTAATATCTCAGTATTCCTCCCTCTTCTTCCTCACCCCTTTCAAAAAGGCGATTCTTGCCCAGATTTGCAAGCCACTTTGGGACTTGTCTTTTTAACTATTATGTTAAAATCTCACAGTATCTCCCTCAATGAAATGTCTACCTGATTTGCTTCATCTTCACTGACATCATCTTTACTGATACAGCATTCTTTGATTTGGTTTCTCTTCAGTCTCTAATAAATGCAACAGATTACTTGTCTGACCTGGCAATTTGTTAATATTATCTCAGTTATTAAGCTCTTAAGCTGTGTGATAGCAAACCCAGCCTCAATTCTGTGTTGTTCATGTAATTTTTCTCCCTTGAACCTGCCCCACCTTCCTGCATCAAACTTTCTTTTTGTTAGTTTTGTTTGTTCCTGAAGTTTTTTCCATTATCTGCTCTTTTTTGAGTCCCTCAGTGCAAAGCACCACTTCTTTCTGAATCTTTGGATGATACCACCCAGGTTTAATGTAGACAAACAGTTGAGTATCAACAATTCCAGTCTCAACAGCTCTGGTGCCTTTGCCAGTTTAAGATAGAAAAGTGAAGAAGGATATTGTTTCCTTATAGAAAGGTTCTCTGTTCTGTACATAAGTCTTTTGGGATAGCAAATCATGTCCTGCACACCAAATTTTCATATCTCATTTCTATGCCAATGCAGTGGAATTTGACTTCTTTCAGTGTTAGCAATTAAGTCCCTGGGGAAAAAAAAAAAAGAGCGTAGAGCAACCCAAATTGGTCATTTCCACATTTATCAAAATGAAATCTTCAAAATTTATGCGGATCGAAATTGGATAAATCAGTTTCAGAATTTCCAATGAAAGCAAAGGAATGGCAGCAGACTGCATTTAAGTCTTCCAGAAAGCCTGCCTTTATCTAACCGTTCGAGGGATCATGAAGGAAAAAGTCTCAAATTCAACACCCTTTTGTCCCATTCCATTGATCCAGAGGTGCTCTAGTTAGCTTTAAACACCCTTTACTTTCTTATAGTTTTCAACTATTATATCCATTTTCAATACTTTTTGAAAGAGGTAAGGATAAGATGGGGTAAGGTTTGGGTTATGGCTGTTGAGGAGCCAATTTGAATGTGTGATCAACAGCCCTTTCCACCCTCGTTTCTTTGAGGTTGGGATTCGCATGCGTACACACTCCCTGTCAGCTTCCACATCAAGCCCAAGGGGTCTTAAACAATATTTTAGGTAACATACTAAGCATTTAATTTTCTTTAGAAAAACCCAATTATTCTAGAAATTAATAATTAAAAATTATAAATAGAATAAAGAAGAAAACATGAATATTATATCCTAGGGCGACATTTTTCAGCATGATGTGTGGGGAATTAGGTGCAAAAATCCCATTTATGTTAATGGATCTTGTGTGTCTAATTCTTCATATAGTACAGTGCAAATTTACCCCCTGGTGTCTTTGATGGTACAGAGGACCAGCACAGAGGGGGATAGGAGTGATTTATTTGATGATCTGTCAATCATAATGGCAACCACAGAAAATTGCAAAGCTGATTTTAACCTCTCTAGAAACAGCTAGTTAGACCATATGCTTTTTTTCTCTTGCCAGATGTCATCATTCATCAATTTCTCATTAAGAAAATGGCACTCAAAAAAATATAAAAGGGGTGTAGCTTTGTCTTTTTTTTTTTTTTTTTAAAGTCCGGAAAATCAGACTGTAAAACCCAGGATGAGGTAACCTTTTTCTGAAATGGAAGTACTCTATGCCCTGTACGTTTTGCAACTACAGCTCAGTCAGTGCTTAAACCTGTTGTGTAGTTTGTTAAAAAGGTTTTACATATTTACAATACTTCCAAAATCAGGGACCATTAAAAAAATCCATTTATTCTGATGACCCTTAATCCCACAGAGTAATCTAGATATTCAGGGTATCATCTCAAGTTTATGTTTTCTTTCGGTGTCATTGACTTGGATGTCACAGATACCTACTTAAGCTCATTCAACTCATGAGGATAATAGGGGTCTTCTCTGCCTGCTGTTATGTGTTTGGTATTTTAAAATGAAGCAACCAATAAACAAAAATCACTGACAGGTAACAAAGATCTTAACAACAGAATAAGGCATTATTTGTTCTTATTTTTATGAAGGCTGTCACAAGTCAGTGTACAGACAAAGCTTTATAGCTAAGTAAATTGTCATTTTTACTTCTACACAGATTAAATTTAAATACAGTTAAATAGGGTTTTTTCCCCTCTTTTTTTTTTTTCTTTTTTCTTTTTTTTTTTTTTTTTTTTTTAATTTTCAAATATGTGCTTAAAGCATCCTGGAGAGCCATAGGACATCATTTTCCAAATGCGACATACCCTCACTTCTAAATTACATCAACATGTTGTAAGTGTTTGGTAGGCTGCCGTTAAACAGCTGTTTTGTTATTAATATTTTATTGCCCTATGTTTTCCAAGATATTTTGACACTTGCTATTATTTCAAATGCAGCTTTTCTTGGAGTTTTTAATGGTTTGTGTATATCTCTAGACAGTTTCAAGATCTTGAAGCTGTCATAACATGTTAAGTAGGCAAATCAGCTAACACAGTAGTTTCAAGAAAGATAATTTTCTTTGCATAACTTCAATCTGCATCGTTTTGCATGACTTATTAACAGGAGCTGACTCATTGACAAACAAGGCATATAGCTTATGGAATCAAGAATGGTTCAGAGTAAATGTCTTCAAAAAGCTAAGCACTGATCAAAATACTGAATTTTCTGTTGCTGACAGTTCAAAATGTGCAGAGGCTGCTTGTGGTTGAGATTTCATTGGAAAGATTTCCATGAGTATATTACAGTTTTGATATATATAAAATGTTTATCTCTGCAACTGTCATGCCTTTATGCATGCAACCACACTCAGTACTTGAAATCTAAATTTCTAAAGGCCATATATGGGACTGTAGTTGCTTCAACATTTTAATTTTATTTTCTTTTAATTTACTCCTTCCATTCCTGGAGTAAGTAGGACAGTGAAGGTCAGAGTGATGGTGAAAATAAAGAGTTGTGACTTTTATTCCTATAACCAGATCCTGTGCATCCAGTCAAAAACGTACACTGTCATTACGTTGCATTGCTATTAACCTGTGCCCTTCTCCTGCTTAACACCCTTCCCAGGCTGTGAGAGGATTCACAGCCTGTCAGAGCTTCAGGCTCAGTCTCTTCCAAAGACTGTTGATTGCTCTGACTGTGTGTGGTGATTGGGTTTCTGATATGAACTGCTATCATAAAGCAGAACGCCAAATTCTGTTTGTTTAGGAGCTTGTGTTAGACAAAACATCTGTCCTAGAGGTGAAAGGATTAATGTTTTATCTACTGAAGCGGGCCTCAGTCTTACCTCTTTGATAAAATGAATCATGAAGCCAGTAAAGACTGAATAGTGTTTCCACTTCTTGTGCTTTATAGCAAAACAAAAGTTAGCAAGAACTATTGCTATTCTTTTCTGTCTGGTTGTTTGTCAGGTGCTGTGATAGCGACTTCAGAAGAGTAACTGACTCTCCTCTCCACTACGGCAGATGGTAGTTGTTTTGAAGCTTCATAGGAAACTTTAGGAACAACTATCCTAAATCTGTGTTTGAGACTTTTCAAGAAAAGCAAAGAAAAAGCTGCCTGCATCCTTTGAATGCAGTTTAGAAGGTAAAAGTTGATGCTAAATATTGGTCCTTTTTCAAGTAAAAGTCTGTATTAATTTCAAAGAAATTGTGCAGAAGTAAAATCTTGAAGATTGAATTTTTAGAAAATAAAGATTTTGATATTTAAATCTTTCTAACTGTCATTTTGCTTAGTAGAAAGGAAGCAGCTCTTCCCACTAAGTAAGATTTATCAGGAGGACTGAAGTTTAAAAAATACAAATGAATACATTTGACTTTTTAAATATTTGAAGAACTAACATGATTTAAACTGCCTGCATGATGACACTTTGACTAAAGAGAGGTTATCTGTCCCATGTGTATGCATTACAAGAACACACATAGAGCCCAGTTTCTCCCTGCTGTTGGGGTGCAGTGGGCTGCCTCAGTGACACAAAAAACAACCCTTTGGATGTTGAGCAATTGTAGGGGTTTTTGTTATAAAAGGTCTATGCAAGCCCTAGAGCGGAAAGCATTCTTCAGCAGGAGAAGAGTGATTATGGTACTGCCCCATTCAGCAATCCCCAGAGCCAGAGAGGGCCCTTGCAGCCCTCAGTCACTGCACCAGGCGTGGGCTGGGCTGGGTCTCAGTCCTCCTCAGAGGACTCACACATGTCACAGTCTAGTCTCTTCTGCCATCCCCCATGTCTGACCTGGAGCCCAGGAAAGCTAAGAACTCAGCTGTGTGATGGGTAATGGGAATTATAAAACTGGAACAACTCTGATGTGACCATCCAGAGCCGCACCTGAGGTTCTGAGTGTCTGTAGAAGCATCTCAAGGTACAAGGGTCTGAGTGGCAGCATTAGGTTGCTCCTGTGGTCCAGGTGCAGCTGCAGCCTCGTGCTGGCCTGGGCAGCGACACGAGCCTGGTTTGTTCTGTTGGCTCAATGAGGCTTTTGATTCAGAATATGACGTGTTGTTGTGTTCTGTAGTGTGGCTGTTACTGTGCTGCTTTCTGAGGACACCTGCAGTTTGTTTGCCTTTAAAGAACTCTTTGGCTTTTATTTCGTGCCCCTGCATTTTTACAGTTTGTTTTATAGGCAAGTAGGATACCTGTTGTCTTTTTGATCCTTGAGCATTTTATTAATTAAATCATTATTAAATGGAGTAGCCAAGAAGAGAGAAAAGGAGAACACAGTTTACTTAAGAGTAACATGTCAGGCTCATTTAGAAACATTTACTGGGTTTTTACTAATTCACTTATGGGCATAGGATGTTGGCTCAGTGGAGAAATTGTGCAGTCTGTTAGCCCCCCTGTCCCTAAGGGATTCACCCCAGCAGTGATGTTGAGGTCAGTGCTTCATTTTTGTGTTGAGAGGTAAGCATCTGAATTTTGATTTTTTTCTCTTTTGTTCTCATAAGTGGGGAAAAAACCCCTCAAGTTTCTGATGGCTGTCAGCAAACCAGTTCAAGTTATGTAGTTTACTGCCTGAATACAGGGACAGAGAAGACTCCAGTTAGTCAAGTTGCTTCTCTGTTAGATGTTTATATGAATAAATAATTCATCTGAATTTGATTTTGTGAAATTTATAAATCAACTGCCTCATTAAAGCAATTTTTGAAAATTGGGAGGGAAAAAAATGGAGTAACAGCAACAGTGTGCTCTTTTCTTTTCCTGGAATTAGATGTGCAGAGCAGATGAGCATCTCACAGATATATGTGCATATATATCTCACAGATACATATGCAGCAGTCTATAGAACAAAGAACAGTAGACTTTAAGTGCTGATATGTAATTTTGATGTCTCATTCATTCCACTTACTTGCCATTCCCCACACCTAGAAATGCATAATCTCTACACAGAGATTAAAGCAGAATCAATATAAAGTAAATAGAATGGCCATTTTCATCTTTTATCCCAACTCTTTTCCATTCTACACTAATTTCAATGAATCATTTCTGAAATTATGTTCTTGAAAGCAAGAGAAATTTTTCCTCTCATATTATTTTCTGAAGTCCATTGTTCAGGGGAGGTGGAAGATTCAAAATGGTATAAAGGAAAATACCACACCACAAGTTGTACATAGGTGTAATAGCCTTGATTGATTATTTTTTTCTTTTAATGCATTTCAGCTAGAGATACAGGGACCTGAAGCATAAAGATTACTTGATATTCTATCATCAGTGACTTTTGAGAAACTTTGAACAAATATATCTATTCTTGCTATCCATTTAGACTGTTTTGTGATATGAATTATTTTTGACTGGAGTTTTGAGTTTAAAAAAAGTCCTTTGAGGTGAGAAATCCAGATGCCAAGGGTGATGAAGCCTATTCTATTCTAATAAATAATGAAGACATTTTTGTGGCTTGTTTACAGAGTAGTAGCTGCTCATTCACACTGGACATTTTATCTGAGGGTCACGATCACCAGAAGTGTTCCAAACACTTACGAAGTGTTAGCTGCAGTTAAGAGCAATTCATTTCCTCCTGTGTCAGCAGTGGTTTAATTCCTCTAAGAAGGGGAGAGAAAAATACTGGAAATGTTTACTATTTTTAATTGCTCTCTACAGTTGAATTACTTGTAAATGGAACAGTGTAAATACGAGTTGACTGACTCAGAGCTGTGTTTTACTGCCTAGCACCAGAGGGACTGGATTCACATAAAGACAATCCAAAATGGGAAACAACAAAGGAACCTGGATACACAAGCTGTTTTTAACAGGGCCTATCACTGGGCTGTGGTTTGAGACACCTTCTGAACACATCAGCTTCAGGCATAGCTTTAGTACCATTACCTGCTTCAGTCTTCTCTTTCTGTGTTGGGATTGAGACCCTGTGGCTGTGACCTACCTCTGGTGTTCTCTGCAGGCCCCTTCCAGGATTGTCACCTGCTGCCAGAGCTGTGGCTCCCTTGTGAGCAAGGGAACCATCTCAAATGTTGGCTCCAGATCCCAGTGCATGCCAGCTTAGATTAAGTGATTCTTAGGGTGCCCAGGCCTGGAACAGTCCTGCCTTACTTTTTTTCTGCCTTTAAACTGTGTTTTTACCTTTTCTGTATAGTGACAATCTAGTGACTGGATGTCACTAGAGAGAATTTAGGGCATGGGTGTAATGAAAGAATTGCTGGGGAGAGAGGCTGTGTGATGAGGAGGATGAACTAGATCACTGCGTGTTTGTAAAAGCACAGAAGTAGCCCAAGGGAAGGGCACAAACAGTCAGGGAGGATGTTCTGGTGGAATCCTCACTTAAATTGACCAAAACCACTGTGCAATCTCATGCTCAGCATGTCAGTCCTCATATGCATCAGCACAGTTCTTTCCTGGAGACTCAAGGGTAATGCAAGGACAGAGCTGAGGTTTGTCCCTTAAGGAGCCGAATATTATTTCACACTATCCAATGTTTAATTACCACCTACAGATTAACATTTTCCAATAAAGATCCCAGGAATAAACTGCAATCCCAGTCTTGAGTATAGTGAGTGCATTGCTTAGAGAAGCAAAGTTGTTACAGACAGAGAACACGAATCCCCTGAGAAAATGAATCTCAGGCTAAACTGTAAGCTACAACAATAAACCAGCAAAGCTGATTTGGGTGAATGTTATAAATAAATAAATAAATCTTCATTTCTAATTTGCATGAGGGATTAATAAAAAACCAAAACAAACAACTTAAAAAAGATGAGGCATAGATGCAATTTTATATCTTGGGATTATAAAATAAAATACACAATGGATATTCATCTAAAATTTTGCTTGCATAAGGTGATTCAGTGTTGTGTAATCCCTTCCAACCCACATAACTGTGGAAATACCAGACTCACAGGGCCAAGATATGCAAGTTAACATTCAGATCTCTTATATATGTTCCAATAATGCATTTAATTGAGAGTATGGTTAAGTCCTCTTTTATTTTTCTTTTTTTCTGCCTTTTTTTTTTTTTTAACAAAGCAAGAAAACAGTCTTTGCAGGACTCTAGGGATATGTGATACAAGTGAAAGTGTAGATTTAAATATCCCTCTACTGCAAGAGACATACTGCTCTGTCAAGTCTCTGTGTGGATTGATCTCTGAAGGACAATATGAAAAATTTTATTTTTAAATGCTTTATTTTCATCCTAAATTAACTTCTTCCTCTCTAACTTCTCTTGACTATTGAATGAACCCAAGGGTAAAATGCAGATTCTGTTTTAATCTTATTTTGCATAATACATTTACACATTGTGAGTTATGGTACCCAGAAGGAAAGAAGCAGTGTTTAATTATATAATTCTAGAATTCTTTCTGCTAACTTTAATATTTTGATTCTATTCATTTGTAGCATGTTAACAACAAAGCCATGTTTTAAGATATGTGTGGGCTAATAGGCACTTTCACATTGAAGAATACTGGTGTTAAGTGTTTTCGGTCTTTCAAAAACGCTGCGCAATTTCTGTTTATTTTTGTTGCAGCCAGACAACACAAATGACTACAAATATACGTGTGTGTTTTTAAACAAAATTGTGCCTGCATATACATACTTGCTGTGCATGAGATCTCTGTGGCAGGCAAGATTTCTTGATACACAGATGCAGTTGATCTTTGGTTTAATCAGATTTTGAACAAGTACAAAGTTTGAAGCTGTATGAATGCTTCTCTTTAAAGCTTCCCATATTTCGGAATAGCCAGTGCTGGTGAAGTGCTTTCACTGCAATATTTGATGAGGTGCAGAGTGGTGTTCAGCCTGTGCTGGAGGCCGAGCGTGCCTGGTGCCTCACGTGCTCCTTCTTCGGTAGCATAAATGCAAAGACTGATGTGACAGATGGATTGTTGGGATTGGTGGGACTTCTGTCCACTAAACACTGCATCTGTGTTTTACTGAGCTGACTCAGTAAAAGGGTAAGAACTTGCCCAGTATGGTCAGGGTTCTTCATTCATGTCTGTGCCTAAGTTTAAATGTGCTTCTTACAAGCATAGAAACTGAAAACATCTAAATTTTGTTCTGTTTCTTGGTGCATTTGGTGAGTGTTCTCTACATTAACAAGTCTAACTGCTCTGAAGTAGAAGCTCTGAAACACTTTGCTGAATGGAATCCTTTGTGTCTGGGGTTCCCTCACACATGAGGGTGTATGTGTATAAAATTAAAAAGAAAGTTATTTGGCACAGTATGCTGCATTTCAATTTAGCAAGGATCTAAAGCATTACTGTAGTCTGATTTATTGTAGAGGCTCTGAAAAACGAGGTTTATATTGTCTTGAGCTATTTCAATGGTGTTGCTGGCATGACACTATAATCCAAAGGACAGAATATCAATCAAGCTGGGATGTACAGGAATGTAAACAAGCTTTAGAAAAAGCATCCAACAGTTTGTTAAATAGACCACAACAAAACAAGTCCATTATCATTGCAAAAATAGCTCTGAACTTAGTATGTCTAATTATCTGAATAGCTTGGGAAAAACATAATTAATCCATCAGCAGTATACGGTATTCTAATTCTGATACTGGATGGTGAGTTTTGTGATTATTCATATTTTTGTCAATATATCGGCATCTCCTAAAGATGAATAAACATAAGATTTTTCTTTTTTTTTCTCCTTGTGGTATTCTTATTTTGGCAGAGTTTAGGAATGTAGTCCAAATCCCAAGATACTTTTTGTTTTATTAATATCAAATGTTCTTTTTCTTTAATATCAAGGAAAGAGATTTTTCTTTTCATTAATCTAATATTGTTACGATTTTGGGAAGCCTTCTCAGATTATGTTTTGCTGCCTCACCTAACACACCTTTGTGTTGGATGCTTCAAATATATTTTATTTACATTTCAGTCATACTAAGTGAGCCCACAGATGCTCAGTGATTTGTGCAGGGCTACCCAGTGCACTGATGGTTTCTATGGAATGTGGGTTGTGTTATAAGGAGTTGAATGGGCTCCTTTGCAAAATGAGGGGGGGATGTGAAGGCATCAACCCTCCAGCTGGTTAACCCAGTTCCGAGGTCTCTGGGTATTTGCGGGTGGAGCAGGTGATGAAGCTCTTGAGTCACTGTGGCATCTGCTGCAGGAGCTGGTGGAGGAGTCAGTTTGCAGCTCTCTCTGGGACGGTATGATGTCTTTGCAGAGAGTTTATGTAGTTTCCAGGACGAGAAATTGTTCATTAGATTTATAGATACACTCCCGTTAAGCCTCTTTGTAGGTCCTTTTAAATCTGGTTTGTATTCCAGGTGGTACCTTTTTTAGCATTTGCTCTTTCTGTTTGCTGTCTTTTCACACAGATAGTATTGAAATATGCTGATCTCTTAAAACACAAACAAATATCTTTGGAGTTTGCAAATCAAATAATATTGGGGAAGAAATCAATATTTATGTTTCTCCAAGTTATAAAAAATGTCAGTCAAGCCAATGCTGAAAAGTAGTTTTGAGTGCTTTCTTCTATTTGTATTTTATACCATACCCCTTTCTTTGCCTCTACCATACCTGTTACTGAATCTCATTGTTCTAATGGCACTAAGTGAGCACAAGGGAAAGTATTACAGAAGTTTATGCAGATGTTGGTGTAAATAAATTATCATTCACCTCACATTTGGCATCCATTGCTTCAGTTTGGCTTACAACCTCTGTGTACTTCCATCTTCTGATATGACTGGCTCTGCTCTGTTTCCCCTGAGGTGTGCAAATTTCAGAGCCCTCGGCACTGTGTGGCATATAACAGATAGACAGTTCAGGAGAGCAGCAGCTCAACGAGATGCAACCTCTCCAAAATCAGCCAGCCATGGAGCTGTGTGTGGTGATGACACTTCATCTCAGCAAAGTGTTTTCCTAGTGGTTTACAGCTCTCATATCAGTTGGAGCCTTATCTAATTGCCCTGCTCAGAGTATCTGCATGCGTATCTATTTCTTTCCCCCAAATACTTGCACTAATGGCCACTCCCTCTGTTTCTCAGTAGCTGAGACAACTGCACAGTTTTGCCCTTTGCTGCTTGTCTGTTTTGTTTTTATGTGAGCTTCCTGGCTGTTGTGTATAAGGTATTTTCAAGTCACAAACCTCTGAGAGGACTGTGAATTTGTTGAGACCATTAACATTAATACAAGCTTTTTAAATTTTATGATATTAGGGTAGTTCCCTCTTCTTTTCCTTTTATTTCTTTTCCTTTTCTTCCTTTTCCCTTTTTACTTCCGCCCCTCCTTTTTTTCTCCTTTTCCTATTTTGTTTTTGCCTTTCCAGAAACAGTATCCTTCCTTGAATTTCTGACATGTGTCCTTTTTTTTGTCATTGTCAGTATGATAAGGGAGATCCTAGAATGGAAACCTGTACTTTGAACTGATTGGAAAAGTTAAACAACTTTCTTTATAATGAAGCAAACCTTGGCATTTTTTAAATCTGCAGTACTCTGTTAATAACTGACTTGAAGTTAGCCTGAATTTTGGAATAGAAACCCATGTATTTCACTGAATATATTCCTGAGGGACTTCAGTCTGTTCTCCATTGATGATATTCTCAATGCATTATCTGACTCTTGTTTCAACCTGTGAGTGATGTCCTGGCCCCAAAGCAATTAATTCAGGCACACAGCATTTTGATTGTTGCTTTGTGAAATACGTGTGTTCTGCTCATAGCCAGCTCTGTCAAACTCCTTCCAAAATCTGTATTTCATCCTGCATGGATATCTCAATTGCAAGTTAAATCTCTCTTGCTGCATTTCCAGTGTTGATTTCCTGTAAGCCTAAAGAGCTTAGCAAGGTTTTGGATGTTTGTTTTTGGCTTTGGATTTACCTGCCATAGGCCGCATGGTAAAAGTGCATACCATAGGTCATTGTTTGAATGTCTTATCTCCTGTTGACACAGTGACATCCCATCTCAAAAGTACCATAAACACACACTGCATGTGCCAAATTGCTAATGTTGGGATGACAAACAGGAGATTTGTATGGCAAAAACCACAGGGCTTCATAGCTTCTTTAATCGCCGAGGGGTTTATTTGCTCCTGTCTTAAATACAAGAGGACTTTGATTCAGCTCAGTCTGCTTGCTACAAACTTTATGTCAACCCTGTTCCATGTCAGCAGCCCTGCTTTTTCCAGCCCCCCATGTGTAGTGTGCCTCTTGTCCAGAGAAATAACATGTGTAGGCACCAGTGCCCCCATTCCTGATCATGAGCCATTTTTCCCTTTTTAGGATCCTTGCATTTTTATGACAACAAGTTTTAACAGTATCTCATTAATTTCACTCTCTTGATTAATTGCTCAGCCTTTGATTTATCTTGTGGAATTGCCTCTGTGGTCTGAGGCAGCACCTGGCCAGAGTCAACTTCAGGCCCTGTTCCCACAATCTTGAGTCCAGCTCTGACTTTCAGACCCTCTCGCTAGAAGTTAGAACCAATAACTGCTAGTGTACAATGTACAGGTGTAAAATATGGAGCTGTAGGTGCTTTGTTTTAATGCTAAAAAATCTCAGCTCTTTTCTTCTGAATGAGTGTTGTACTATATAACCTGTCCCCAAATAGGTGATAAGCCTTTTTAAAGAGGAAGATTTATTATTTAGGGAAAATGTACTGATATTAAATGTGTGGGTGGGAATACTGGAAAATGAGAAAAAAAACCTTTGGCAAACTTTTTAAAAATAACAATCAGCAGTGGTTAAAAGTGTATGGTTTATTTCCCAGTAACCTGATCCATGGCAGCAGTTTAAGACTGTGGAAGTGAATTTTTAATCTAGATGGTGGATGAATGATGAAAATTTGATTTTATTACATTTCATTTAAGAGAATGAGTCACTGGTCCAACTATGACAGCTCCTTTTTTTATCTTATAGTTTAACTTGAGAACTATGTAGGCTAAAATGTCAGCATTTGCCGACTCACGGATAATGTGCAGGAAGCCTATAAGAGGCTGTTCTCAGTGCTTGGCTCTTCATTTCCTATTCAGAGAAGTTCCTTTATTGTGTGCTTGGATAGTAACTGAACATAAATTTCAAGCAAGAAGGCAGCAAACTAAGTTGTGTTTTTATCCTTTTGAAATAGATTTGATATTAAGTTATTCCTGCCTTTTGTGTAGATATAGTTCGGCAGGTCTTCTGCATTGCAGATACTGTAAAATTCATGGGAAAAAAGAATTCCAGGCTTTGGAGAGGGTTTTCTCCCTGAATGACAGGGACAGGATTTCAGCTTGTAGTAAAACAAGAAAGTAATGGTTAAAGGAATATTTATACTACCTGATGTTTTAAGGGAAGACTGAAATTCTGCAAGGTCTTTTTAAAACATTAAGTCCTAGCAGTACATTTTTTTTACTGGTAAGTTGGTAAATGTACCGATGATACTGACTTTCCACTAAATTTACAAGTGGCATTCAGTATTGTTGACATTTAAATTATTTTGTAAATTGAGTCTTTATGCCATGACTGATCAAGGCAAAAATACTTAGTATAAAAGTTTTGAGAAAAGGTCTGGTCCTTTAGTAGCCTAAATCCCATTAATAATGACTTTAGAATAAAACCCTGGGACTTTATGAATATTTTTATTAGTTTTCCACTAAAAAATATTCATAATATCGCCTGCACAGGAAACAGAACCTTTTACTTGACTTTTTAAAACCAAAACAACAACAAGCAATACCAAAGGGTTATTTTAAAATTTCAACAAAGGAATCTAACCATTTATTATTAGTAATCACTGTGTTATTTTATTAATATCAACTGTTAAAGAATTTGTTTCAACATTACTTACATTGGTATTACCTATGAGCTAAAGTTATATTATTCCTGAAGATAACAATATTTTTTTTCTAATCCAGTGTATGTGCAAGCTTCCACAAGAGCAGTGTTTAGATATTTCTTTTCCTGATATCAAATAAAATTAAAATACCTAAATGTCATGGGAAAAAATGGCAATGCTAATGCATCCAAGCAGTGGACTGTAGAGCTCACTGTTCTGTGTGTATTTGAAGGTAACTTGTCTCCAGGGCTGGAAGGGGATACTCATCAATAAGATTTTACATCTCTGGAGAGCATTGATAACAGGGCTTTAGTCTTCTCAGTTTGAATAAAATGTATCAGCAAACAGAAAGCAAAGCAAACTGAGGCGAAGGAAGGAGAATGGAGTGAAAAGAATGGACCATGGGTCCTATGTGTGATGGATGATCTGGGGGATGTTTCCCAAATAACTGAGTGCATGTTAATTTCAAGTAGTAACAGGAGCAGGTTTTTTACAGTATTCTCCCACATTTCCTGATTAAATGTTCATATAATGATTTGCACAAAATTAAGAGGGTTGGAATTTTCTGGTACTTTTTCTTCGCAGTAGATCTTTAAGTACAACTCCAGTTAGAGATTGTAAATCAACATGTTATTATTCCACATATCATGTATTCTGCTTTCTGCTGCTAAGTACAAACATTCAAGGATTATACCTATTTGGTAAGAATGCATTGAAATCACTAGCAGCACAATACTTGGGTCTACACTTCACAGAGTTGCTCGTAGGCACTTGTTGCCATTCTGTTGTGCAAAGGGAAATCACATGAGCATGGTGTTGTGATATTTTTTTCACAAAAGCATTTTGCTATTGAGTGTAGGCTTTTAATACCCAATAGTTATGTCAAAAGCATCCATTCGGTGTTATCCTGATTTTCAGAGTTGCTGAACACAGTCATTTTTTCACTGAAACTGAAGAGAATTCTCTATTTTTGTTATCTTCAAAAGTATGGCCGAACAGGCACAGTGGAGTGATCCTGCTGTACAAGAGTGAGCTTTTTACTCAGATTTTGCCTTTCGCAGTTCCTAAGTGTCTCTTAGTGGCTTATGTCAGCTGTTCTGAAGGAACATCTGAGCAACGATCGGTTTTCTAATTGCCATTCTTCTCTAAATCATTTGCATCTGAGCTGAAGAAATCTTTGCTCTCTAAATACTCTGCAGGACTTGGTTTCAAATCAGATATTGTCAGAGCTGTTAAAGTGTAAACACTCTCAGGTGAAAAAGCATCAATTCACTCTGCATGGCCAATCACATAGTGTTTACTTAAGGGAAAAAAAAAACAAATACAAACCTAAGCCCCTATTTAAAAAAAAAAAAATAAAAAATTGAGTGTTCTCCAGAAAACAAAGGAACTGTCTGCATTATCCCTAATTACATACTGTGTACTTTGAAAGCCACCCAGAAAAATATCACATTAGAATTACAGAGAAACCAGTCCTCATTATCTCTCTTAGGGAATTAAAGAAATAGCAGTTTGCACAAAAACGTACAAATTTAAGGGGCATTTAAAATGGATCAAAAAGGGAAAAGCCAACCAACTTCAAGTATATTGTTATATTTAGAAAATTAAGAAAATGGAAAAATATTTATTTACTTTTATGAAACTGTGTTTCATTTTCAAAAGTGACTTCTGTAAAAAAATACCTGCACTGTGTAAGGATTGGTTGGTGGATTCTCAGTGTTCGTACATATTGAAACCAATGGACCCTGGAACCTGTGATTACTGCTGCCATTGTCTGTCCACTTTTCAGAACTGCCTTTAAAAAGAAGTGGTCTGTGCATGTTTAGAAAGCCACTGCTGCTGTTCTGAACTTGGAGATTTGATGTTTGCCTGCTCTGGGACTATGTTTAGCAAGGGGAATTAATGAAATAAAACCCTAGGGGAAAAAAAAAAAAAACAAAAAGACTGAGAATTTAATAATTTAAATTAGAAGGACTGTTTAATTAGGATATTTTTATTATTGATTTTTTGGCAGCTCTTCTGTAATTATGATGCCTGGAAATACTTCAGACTGATCTTTTTTTAATCAACAAATATTCCTAGCAAAAAAAAGAAATGTAGGTAGTTCTTCAGCAGAATTTAAAAAGCATTGTATTCCAAGGAAACAGAGTTACCACAACCTTACCCCCAAATATTAGTCAGGGAAAAGTGGAACAGCCATCAAACATATCAAGCATAGGAAAAGAGGATGTAAACATTGATTCTATTCTATTACTTTATGGACTGTTACTTAAAGACAATTTAATGATGAAATTAATTTGTTTTATTTTCTCTGAAGTCTTAGTTTTCAAGCATTTGTGATTTTCTTTTCTATTATGTAATTCTCAAAAAGGAATCATTGTAAACTCTTTTTTTCCTTTTAATTTTTTTACACACCAGATATGGATATGTTTGTTCAAAATGTAGTTATTGAATTTGGGCTCTTTATATTAAATACAATGAGGTTTTCAGATCTTCAAGCAACAAGCTTATTCAAAATTTGAGCAAATACTCCTTCAGTGTAATAAAGGATGTGCAAATAATGCAAGGGTAATTCAATATATATTTGTCTCTGACAGCAATGCTGAAGACTCTCTAGTCAGCATAGCTTCAAGTGTGTACATCTGTGATTTTTAAGTTTTCATCATTTTACTTTCAATTTTTATCCCCTTCTTTCCTCCTCCTTCTTTTTCTCCATTAATAAAGAAGATCATATAGAAAAGTCACCTTTCCTGTGGGTTCCCTGGGGTTATTTGGTCAAAACAAGTAATATTGTAATTTCTGTTGAGGCTTTTTAGAACTAATGAAAATTATCAACATGTCACACAGCTGCATTTCAGTTTTGTTTGTCAAAGCCCAGAACAGAATTGATTTTATAAATAGATACTAAATGTGAGCACAGAATATGCATACTGATGAGCTCAGGATAAAACTTTGTTTAGAAATACTTTTACAATTTACCCATGAAGAGGAAAAAGATTTATATGTCAAACAGAGCAATATAAAGCAATTTTTTTCTAAAGTCATTTATGCAATTTCATATCCTTTGCAATTTATTTTCCATAAGTGTTTTTTTCTTTCTGCTTCTTGATGAGATAGAAAAAGGTTTCATATGTAGTAGAAAGGAATCACATGCTTGGAAAATAGAGCATCTTGTTTGACTGTAGCACAGATTCAATGAGTCTGACAGGAGTGTTTTTAGATAAAGTTTGTTAAAATCAAGTTGATCTGGGCACTATTTCCCTACTTAAAGTCACTTAAAGTGACTGGATAATTCCTACTGCTTGTAGAATGATTAAATTTCTGTTAAGCAACAGAGGAGGTTGAGTAGGGTTCTTCCAAAGTCTGGTTTGCAACGCACTCTTCACGAGTCTTGCAGACTTGTTGATCTTTTTGGTATAACTTCCAGGGGTGTCTTTAGGATTATCCAAATTCATCTGCTGCAGTGACCTGGAAATATTTTCTCTCTAATTTTATTATATTAATCAGACTATATGGTTGCTAATATATAAAAGCTGCTTGGATTGTGCTAATGTGGCACTGGTTAACAAAGCTATTTATATTGAGGGGAAAAGAAGCAAATATCAGCTATATAGCATGCTTTCTATCAAAGCTGAAGTGTGCTTTGCTGTTTTGAATTATAGAGCAGGTGTATGCCCACTATGTGTCATCCAGTTGCCAAGGTATGACCTCAGTGAATACATAAAATATGAGTTTGGGCAAACTGTGCTGATGATTAAGCTGTAAAGTGGCCCGGTGGTGCGGCTGGAACCAGAGGCGTCTCTCTCGAGAGTTTGTGCACTCCAGCTAATGCTGGGTGGCCTCTAAAGCCTGCCTGACATTAAAAAGGTTGTTGTCTAAATCACTGGTTGTAATAACCATTCTGGTTTGTGGTGTTTGGAAAATAATGTTTGTTCCATAGAACAGCTGAGGATAGCTCTGAAAAATCAACATCACTGACGGGAAAGGAAAAAGCTGCTTAGATGGACAGGTGTTGGCCATTTGTACTGAGCATAACCACTGTGGCTGGTGTTGTTAGCAAGAACAGGAGCAAAAATTGAGATATGTGAAACACTGGATCAGAACTGAAATAATGTTTGTAGCATGCATGAGTGTTGCAATAAAGTGAAAATAATTCTGATGGGGTTTTTTTGTTTTGTTTTAAAATTTAATGTGTCTTATTTTCCCATTAGTTTTCATATTACGTCAAGAACAGTCAGTCATTCATTTTCCTTTAAGTTATAGTTTGCCAGCTGTATTTTGCCACCAGGTTATTTTGTTACTGCTGTGCTACATACCCTTCTTAAAGTGATTTAACTTTGTAGTAAGTACTCAAAAATAATATGCATGGCTGAAAAATTTTGATTCAGCCGTACTGCAGAAGTGAGCATCATCCTTGGCTTTGATTTTGACAGATTAATACCTCTGCCTTCATCTCTCTAAATATAAAATTGATAACATAGCTGATAGATTAGCCCGTAAGCCTGCTCCTAAAACCTCATTGCTAGCTATGAATTTGTGTTGTACAAAATTAATATGTAGAACAATGGCTGTCAGAGCATGGTTCAAGACTAAGCAGGTCCTTTTACTTTAGTTTCTTTGGAGAGATAAAATACATCTTTCATTTTTGAAGGAAAGAAAATATTAAACATTTATCTCCATTCTCTAATTTTGAAAATTTCATTCTCAGTAGTTTAGGCCTGGGAGTTAGGGTAAATAGATGTACGGATGCAAATCCATGGTTTGATTTCAAGTTGGACTGGTCCTTGTTAATTCTGTGCCACAAATTTAACAGAAGGTGCCTTATACAAATTACATCTTGTTCAAAATGTAGCTGCCAGAATATTAATTTGAATAAAATATTCACAACCCACATTTTTTCCAACTTCTGGATTTTTTTGCTGAATTTTCCAATCTGTTGATTATGTGCTTCTGTGTATTTCCTGATTAACTGTCAAGTTTTTGAAAAAAAGCCATCTTAGGGATTCCTTGTGTTCCTCTGAACCCAGGCTGAGTTCTGGCTCTTTTGTCACACTCTTTTGAATATCTGCTTGTTGGTCTATCACATACAAATGAGTGACTGGTATGACTGTGTTTATTTGTGAGTTATTTCATTTTGATACAGACTGAATCAATTCATTCCAGCTGATACACAAGAGATTTTTCCAGCTTCACTTAACTAGACCTGAGAGCCTTGGATTTTCTGAGGGATTGAAGTGTTTCTAAGTGGCAGACGATGGAAGCTAATGTGACTTTCACCCCTGAGCTGGACGTGACCCCTCTTGCACATTCTCAGCACTGCATTCTCCTGCAGAGCAGCTCAGAGTACGGACCAGGAGCTGCATCCTGCCTGCCCCTCTGGCCAGCCTTTGGGATCAGACTCCTCACTTGTGAGGGCTGCTTGAGAGTAAACTGAAAGAGTCAATAGCAGGTTAGAGTTAAAGAATAATGTGTTGGCATCTGTCATAGGCTGGCAGGGGGATCTCTCTGCCTTCCACGGCAAGGGAACTCGAGACATAACAGAGTTGTCCCAGCGCTGTGAGGTCTGCGCGATGGGATGGGATGTGTCGCTCCTACCTCCTGTCTGCGTCCAGCTTCTCACAGTCTCCCACAGAACAGACTTCCAAACCAGTTACAGAGTTGAAGATCACTTTAACAGATAGTAATACACTGGTTTGATTGTATTTGGATTGCTTCCTAAGGAGAAAATGTTATTTATATTATAACTGTCAGAGAATAGAAGAAGAATTGCCTTAACAAACGCATTACATCCATGTGTTTATAGATCCAGACTCCCTTAGGGAATGCTGCCAAAGATTATATTCCTCACATTTGGTTTGTGTGTTGCATCTTACGGTAGAAAAATACACGCTGTAAAGGCATTATTATCCTCATAAATGAGGTCTGGATTAAAAAGAAAATTTAAACGTGTCCTTAAATCTCACTGAGGCCAGGGGGGCATAAAAATAAACTGAAAATTAAGTATATGTTCAGCATCTTTAATAACTTGACTATATTCTACTGCTGGGCCCAGAATTTTATGAAATGTATTTTTGAAATTATTTAGATGTGGTGCAGTGTATTTATGAAATAAAAATCCCTTTTCCTTCTTTTTTTCTGTTTGTTTTTTTTTCCCACAATATACTAATTTCACAGGTTAGATTTAGCAGTATGTATGAAAGACTGAGTTTTTGCTGTGCTTTAATGGTGTCCTGGTTTTTAATAACGGTAAGTAAATGTAAAGTAGTCCTGTCCTTTTTCTTCCTTTCAGGATAAGATATTTTTCAGTGTAATCAAGGATAGCAAAATCTGGTGTCTACATTAGGAAAATACTGTGTGCTTGCAGAGTTTTAGCTATGCTACCTTAGGAAAAGACTACTCCAGTGCTCATACCAGGACAGGGCTCATAGCTCTTGCTGCTGGTGTGGAGGTCAGTGCCCAGGTCCTTGGGTTTAATTTTCCTTTAAAATTAATTTCTGTGTAGGAAGTTTCCATAAAAGGTACAGGGGGAATGGAAGTGGCTGCTAAAGATGAAGCATCATGTTGGCAACATGAGAGTCTCATGAAATCTTGATGCTATTTTCTAAACTACTGTAAAATCCAATATTCTATTGAAGTAATTTTCCACTGTGAGGTAAATACTAGGTTAAGATAAGATAGATAAAGAAATCTTTTTTATAACATATAATTCAGAACTATTTCTTACATAACTGATCTTTCCACATTGTTTAAATATGATCTCCTTATGCTTAATTAAAATAAAGTAAAATTCTGGGGAAAAAAAAAAAATTGGAAGTGTGTCCTGCTTGGACATGGGGAGTGGATGTGCCAATGGAGTGCAAATGTCTGCTCACAAACACACTGACTTAATTTTTTCTCTGCTAATAGATTAAATTTTATAAAACGTAAGGAAATACCATTACATTTGAAGCCTGGGTTTTGTCAGCTTTAGTTGAGGAAAGATGTTAGAGATTCTTGAGGAGGAGCAAAGGAGGCTGGCAGCTTTCTGCAGCTCAGTGCCAGTGCATTGTTGCTTCAGCAGCTGAGCGTAAAGGAGCACTTTGCTGCCCTCTCATTAGGAAGTTATTATCTATAGCTGCTTAAAAAGGGAGCAGCTCTAGGACTGGAGGGGCACTGTCTCCCTTCATCTTCCCAAGTGTGGTTTTCCTTATTTCATCAAGGGTATCATCATAAATGTCAGTCCGAGTTACAGGGAAATGTCTGTTGGGCCAGCAGTGCCGTGGTACTGCAGTTAAAAGGTGAATTCTCACACAGTTTAAGGTGGACAGAAATGTACAGTGAAGTCCTGCAAGGAAAAATAGACTTAGGGCAACTCTTACATTTAGGAATGGAAGGTGTGGTTGTGAGCTCTAGTCTGCAGGAAGAAGGCAGATATCTTTTCTTGGTTTATGGTATGAAGTGTGTTTAAAATCACTTGGAAACTGTTAACTAATAAATAAACACCTTTTATTGGAAGCTTTTCATGTGAATTTTTGGATTGTGTATTACAAGCAATGAAAATCTCATAACACTGGAATGCAAAAAGCAATGTACCTTATCAGCTTTTGTGAAAAATAAACCATATTACATGTATTTACACTAATTGTATAATTAGACATTCAAATTACAGTATGTAAATACTTAGTAATCAGCTGAAATTTGCTTTGAAAAACAAGATAATTCCCTCAACACAGGCTACCTTAAAAGAATGTTAAGTTAGGAGAAACCCCACGAAAGTACAATGAGAAAATTAGCCTGCAGTAATCAAAACCTCAATAACAAGGGAGCAATGTGTAATTCCATCATTTTATTTTGTGTGCAGCTATTCTTAATGATTTGAAGCCTAATCAGGTGATGTGCTGAGCACTGTGAAATAAATAGGAGTTCTCAAGGATGTGTAAAGCTAAAGCCTAGCTTACTCTAAGGATTTGCTTTATTCCATTAAAACAGGGGAATCACTCTTTTCCTCTGAGGAAACCTCTTGCTCTTTAGAAGATGTCTTGGAAGATACACACAGTGAGGAGTTGGATGTGGCAAAGAGCCACACAGTGAAAGTGCAGCCAGACATACTTTAAAAGGCAGTCCCAGGCCTGGGGAGTTTTGCTGAATTAGCAGAACCCATAGTATTTGTTATGGTTACTCCATCTCAGCCTAAACCTGTTCTAGATACAGTGTGTAAATAAAAACACTTCTCCCCGTGGAATGTAACTCTTTCAGTGTTAAATAATCGAGCATCATTTTTGTAAATTGCTGGTTGTTGTTTTTGACTGACATGTTTACTCAGATAAAGTAACAGTTTTTCCTCAAAGAAATCTACTTAGTGTCTAGATGACATAAACACTTAGGGGTTTTTGTGGAAGAAAGAATTCCCAAGTGTTCTTTACAGTTCTGCCTAATTCTCTTTCAGGCTTACAGCTTTATTTAATGTTTTTCTCTCCTTAGCACTGGCTCAGTTACAGTCTATATTTTCCTGTATTTGGGAAAAAGTGCATTTGGTGAGTGTAGGACTGGTCTTTGCTTAGGCTACACCTTCTTGCTGTGTAGACTGAACCTCATGAATCAATTATAGCCTGTGCTGCTGCTGCTGCTGGTTTTGCTGACTGGCATGAATGGATGTGATAAGCCACACACTTTGCTTGACACCGATTTTTGCAACTCTAGCTTGCTTTACTTTTCTAAATGTGGTCCTTGTGGCAGTAAAATGAGAGGTGAGGGGCTGCGGCCGCATGACAGAAGTCAGCATGACTTTCATGTGATAAAATGTTCTTCAGGGCTACTGACTCAGAAAATGATGGCTAAACCCTGTGTGCTGACACTTCTTCACTTCTGTGGTATGACAGTAAATGCAAGGAGTGAAGGGCTGAGAGAATTTGGAGATGATGAGAATTTTGGGAAAGAGAGAGGGCGGCAAGTGTGTCATGAGATGTACCCCCATGCCAGGTTTTCTTAGCAGATGGAAGGCTTCTAAAATTTAGTTCAGAATTACAATTAAACCTGAAGCAGCAATAAAAGAGCCAGCACAGCTACAGCACTAATGCCTTACTAAAATGATGACATGATTGTATAAACAGTATTATTAATTTATGCTAAGAAAAAAATTAAATAGTATAGTAACTATTGATGCTTAAGACCTTATTCCTGTTGGTCCCCAATATCTCAATGGAGAGATTCGCTCTTTGTGACAAAACCAGTAGATCTCAGACCATTTACCAGGCAGGGAACAACTCTATGTTCCTTTCTGGCTATCCATAGTAGGTAGGAGAGCCAGTAAAGAAAGTCCTCAGGTCTGTAATCTCACTGCCTGGATCACTGAGGAGCCCCTGGCAGGTGCTGCAGCCAAATGGGGTTTCCAGCCACTGAAAGGCAGTGCCAGAGCATGGCTTTCTTTCCCAAACATGAAGTTTGCTGCTAAGGACATTTAGCAGGTGTGAGAAATGCTGCCTCACACAGAAGTAGGGTGGTAAGTGGATCAGCCTCATCCCCTGGCTGCAGTGGGAGCCTGGAGCAGCTGCTCAGCCCCAGCTCCAGCCCCTTCGTGAGCCTTGACTGTGCCTTTACCCTGGCATCTGCATTTCAGGGTGCTGAGCATCTGGTTGTAAAAGAGCACGAGATTATGTGCGGTAACAACTTGGAAATGTTGAATCATGGTCATCTTGACCAGCTCCAGACAGCCTGCTCTTGCAAGCTGTGTGCTTGCAGGTTATGTATTCAAAAGCTTGAGTTGGGTAAATTCACTGGTAAATTGAAGTAATCCAAGCATGGCAAGGGAACATCCTTTGTAATCCAAATGTGTGGTCAGGATAACCATGAATATGTTTTGCATTGAATACATAATGCAGCAGCTTAGAACACAGACTGGCTGCAAAGGCAGACATGATGAGCGGTTCCTGGAGTGCAGCTGGTGGACACTCAGGCTCCAACAGTTACTGAGAGGGTACCAATGCTGTTGTATTGTATTGCAAAGTTATTTTGATTTCCTACTTGTGTGAAGACAACACTGATGAAAACCAACAAGTGACTTCTGGAAAGACTCTGGGCAGTGCTGTGATCCCAAAATAACATGCAGAGGCTGACAAGACTGAGTCATTCCACTTAAAAACAGTGTAGTCACTACTACTGATAAAGATGTTAAAAAGATTTCTTTGCCTTTTCTTATATTTGGATAATTCTATCAATTCCTATCCATTGACTCTTAAAGAAGATACCTGACTTTATAAAACCATAGGACTTGCATGCAATAGATTCATGGTGGTATCTCTGGAGTTTTGGGCAGTTTCCAAATTTTACTAGGCAAACAATGAATTGTCACTCTCTAGAAGAGAGAACTACAGCCAAGAATTATAATAATCAAACAAATCCATAAGGATTTCCAGGAAATAACAATTGAATTCACCAGTCAAGATGGCAGTGGTTTTAAAAAAACTTCATTCCAAGATGGGCAAAATTCCCAGGGTGACAGCAACGGTTTCTCCAGAAACTCAGTTAAAGACAATTTAGATCCTTTGCTCTGAGACAAAAGAGCATATTTGAACATACCACAGTCATAGATCCAGGTACAAACAAGAGTGTCAGCTCTAAAATCCAGTGTAGTACTTCAGTGCTGTGCTCTTAGAGGGCCTCTTGCATAGAGTGTTTTTGGTTTTATGCCAGCCATCATGTATCCAAACTGCAGGCTCCTTACTTCATCACAAGCTGGAAATAACACAGGAAAATACTCTAATAGGTGTTAGAGATGAATTTAAAATTATTAGAAATTCAACAGCCAAAGCTTGCTATAATGATCTATTTCTATATAAAACAGGGCTTTCTGAAAGTGTTCATTTTTGACCATTGCATATTATCTTATCATGTCAATGAAGATAATGGTTCTGTGTAGCTTTCCCTTATCTGAGGGGATATATTTGATCAAAAAACTCTTTAAGAATTCTTATGTTAACACTCTCTGTCTGAAGGGAAACTGATAGCTTAGTTTTCCTCTGAGAGTTTATCATTGACCCCAATACATGGACATATAGTAATGGGTTTCCCTTGAGCTTTGCTTAGTTTTAATAGAACCAGATGGCTCAAATCATAGCAATTTGAGAAATCTGATTCTCCTTCTTGTAATTTAAGGTGTCGTCTTGTCATCCATGTATTTGGATAAATGCTGTGCATGGTTTGTATTCAGAGCAGTTCAGTGAAAAGCAGTGTCATTAATATTTGTCCCAACTCTGCTGCTCTGTTACCTCTTGTTTCTTGTGTACATAGCTGTCAGTGTTGCTGCTGACATCCTTCTTCGGGGAGACTTGATTAACATCAATAAGTTATTGGGAAGTGCTCAGTTAGCAGTGTCTCACTCCTGGTGGTGGCACCTGCTAAGCCTCCTGTGCTTTAAGCACAGTATTTCTGCAGGACTTTTCAGGCCTGATGTTCATGAGTCAGTTCATGAGGAGTGTAACAAGGAATGTTGGGTGCACTGGTGTGTCTTTGGTGGGACCCTGGCTGGGTGATGGCTGGGACAGTGACAAGCACAGGAAGGGGAAGCCTGAAGTGCTGTGAAGAGGCCGGGCACTTCAGTGGGTCAGAGAGACAGTGACTGGATGCCCACAGTTAAATAAAAGAGAATGAAAGGGATCCAAGTGCTTTGTCCTTAGGTTTCAGCTCAGTCTTTTGTATCTCCCCTTTTGTCCATGATAAACGATGATAGCAAAAGATTTTTTTTCTTTCTGCTAGGTTCAAGCCCACTGTGCAAACCAGGTTATTTTTCTGTGAGGGGAAATTTCAGGATTTCAATTTCATGGACACAGCTATAAAGTGCTGCCACTAAGAATTCGTGTCAGTTATTTGTACTAATTAATAATCCCTTTCTGCATCATTGTGTGCCAGTATTTCAATGCAAAAATATTCCTTCCCAATTTCCCTTTATTGACCACACCCTAAACCTCATTCTTCCCAAATGAAAAGGACTGATTACTCAGGAATACAGTCTCTGTCGAACTGTCAAGCACTTACAGGAAAAGAGCAATTAAGCAAAGCTGGAAGCAGTTCGAAGGCGGTCTCAGATTGATGGGCAAAGGAGCTTTCCCAGACCTTTGGCTGGCCATGAGATGTTAGCACAGTGCAAGTGTCCTCTTTATGTTTTTGAGAATGCATTTTCTTTCTGTGCTTTTTGAAGGTGTTCATCACCTGGTATCTGATCCTCCATCTCATGAGGTACCTGGTTGATACATTGTTTTTTTCCAAGTTCTATATTATAGAGTACATGTGCATAGATTGCCGTACTTGGATGGGAGAAACAGAGTGTTTGGAATGAATTATTCCCAGTTTTAGTTATTTTCAAAGCACTGAATAGATTTATTTTTCCTGGTGTCTGAGTAACTCTTATTACCCCAGACTTGGGAGAGCCACTAACTGCTTTTTTGTGTGGGTGGCACAGACTCACTTCAGTAGCATTTGTTACTAGAAAGTACATGGAACATGAAGAAAGTCACTTTTCTTGGCACTGTTAAAAATAAAATGAATAAAAATAAAGGCTTTCAAGCATCTACATGTACTTGTTTAGCTTATCAAAATATTAGCATTGCTTTGATTTTGGTAATTTCCAAATATATGCATGTGAAATGTGTGCTGTCTGCTGACTGTTCTGTACAGGGCTGCAGTGCCAAATTGACATTGGCATGAAGGGTTTCGGCTCAGCACCTTCCCCAAGGCCATGGTACCCCAGCACAGCCGCCCTGAGCCCCCTCTGGACCTCCCTGGTGGTCTCAAGGCTTTCTGAGGCCATCAGCCCTCTTGCCCTGGGGTTTCTTGAGTGCCCTTGTGGAGCCTCATGACTGCACCTGTGGGTTTGGGTGAGTTGGGAGTTGAGTGAGAAGTCAAGTCATGATGCCAAACTGAGGAAGAGCACGTGTCCGCTGTACCTTCTCTGACCCATTGTAGTTTACCCTGAAAGGCAGGAAAGCCAGGGACAACACAAATATCTTCTCCCTGGAGTCCCACCCCAAGGGTCTGAAGATCAGCTCTTTCAGGAGGCATTCCTCATTGGACAGCCTGGACCCAACCCAGCTCTCAAAGCCAGAGATCATGCATTTTAGAGTTGTTGTTGTGGCATAAAAGTCACAGAGGTGTGTCTTGGAAGTATCAGGGTGTCCCACATGTTTTCTCGTGGTTGGGATGAAGGGAAGGTAAGTCACAGTGGTTTCCATGATGAATTACATTTGCACTTCTCTAGTTGGAAAATGTGAGACTATGCATAGGAAAAAAAAAATTTCTAAGGCTTTATGCTCAGTGGAAATCAAAGGTGTGTTTTAGTTTGGATTAGGTATCACTAATTTCTTTTGGCCACTCTGTAGTTCATTTCCTGCTTTCTCACTCATGTTGAATTTCCCTGTTAAAATTTTTAGGGTTCATTCTCTATTCTTAAGTACTACCACCCCCTTCAATAATCTGTCATTTTCCACATTGATTTTTCTTTCTTCTTCTTTCATTACAGTGCAACACTGTTACTTCATTGACCTTATTTTTGGTTTCTCACCATCCTTTTTTCCTTCACTTGCTGTGTCTATGCCCACTGTTCTTTAACATGTTCATGCTCACAAACACACTCACACTCTCACCTTGTTTAATTGCTATTCCTTCTGAACTCTTCCAATTCTCACCTCCCTATTCTGGGTCCCATATTTCATCTGTGCCAGTTTTTATTACTGCCACTTTTATCAGTGTCTCCTTCAAGCTTCCATCACCCTTTGTGTTACCGCAAACGAATGGTCACGTGGGAAGTGTATCTGCTCTTTCATTTTTCCTTCTTTCAACACCAGTGTGATTAATCCTGGTCTTTCTGATTGGTCCGTGCAATGATGATTGAGCTGTCGCTCAGACTTTCACCCTGTCTTACCACTGGTATGAGATTGAACTTCAAACCCGGAGAGATCCAGCACTGTCAGGAGAATGGGAGGCAGTAATTTACAAAGTGGCTCTGTGTCTCATGCACTTCCCCAACTTATGAATGCAGAAAATACTCTGCAGGACTCACTAATGAATCAGGATACAGCAGTGCCACTACATTACATAATCTTGCATCCCTTGAGATGAATGAATTATGGATACAAAACCATTATCGCTTCCTGTTGGCAACATTTTCACTCTCTGTCAAGCTGTATACCTGTGACTTGTTGGCAGTGCTTTATTTCCTTCCTCCCCCAGTATATTACAAAGCTCCTGGAAGCTTTGTATTTGTACTATTTTTGTAGATCTGCTTTAATTATCTTTCCTCTGAATTCCCTTTCTCTTTGCTATTACACCATTAACCTCTTACAGCTTACATTTATTGCTTTATTCATTTTAATAATTTTAGTTTCATGAATAAGAAGCATCATATAATGCAAAGTGTTTTCAAAATCACTAAGAATTAAAATTGATAATATCAAGGTTCTACTATATTTATATTAGACTTTCTAATGTGGAAAATTCAAAAGTTCAGAGAGACCACAAGGAAAACTGCCTTTGTCAAGAGTATGGGTACCTAATCAGAAATATGAACACATGGTCCAGGCCACCTTTAAAATTCTGATCATGATACTGGAAGAAGAACCTTATGAAAATGCAACTTTTCTTATTAATAAGTGAACTAATATTTTTTTGCATCTCCAACTAAGATTTGAGACTTTTTTTATTTCAATGCAAATGTCCTCTCTTCTGATCAAAAAGCCTATATGCCCTTCCCATGTGTGAAGTTCTTTTAATGTCATCTTTTCAAATATATCATAGTGCATATTCAGTATAATTTATAAATAATGTGGTGTGTTAGGTCAAAGCATCTTACAACATTATATCAAGGAACGGGGATGTGCAATCTTCAAGGCTCTGCTCCTGTAGAGGCAGGCGCTGTATTAATCTTTTGGCTTTCATTTTCACTCTTCCTTCTCTTTATAATCCATTTTCACAAGTAGGGTAACTAAAATGAACAGAGGATGGGAATATGCCTTTAAAAGGCCCAGTGAATTGGTTTCTTTTAAAGCTGCCTGTGTAGGAATGGGCCAGTGAAAGTAGCACGAAGTCAAATAGGGGAGAGAGAGATTAATTCATTTTCTGTCACTCCTGAGAGCAGAGTTCAAACCAATCCAAGGAGACAAAAAAGACTTTTTGCATGTGTGCTTAGTATGTACAGTTGTCAGCAGCGAGGTGCTTCAAACTGCTCTGTCCCAGTTCTTGGTTTAGAGAAGTATCACAATGCCAAGCACAGGGTCTGGGGTGTGGAAGCAGCCCAGGAGCTGAGCTCGACACGCTGGTGGTGCTTTGTTAGCAGCTGAGGGATAAGTCAAGGTGCTGCTGGAAGGGCCTGATTAAGGGATGCTACACCAGCAGACAAGTTTATTCTTCCAATCCAATAAAAATTAACCCTTCTTAATTAAACAGAATATGACAAAATGCATTTGTTAGTTTTCTAGAAATGTGTGTAACACCTGTAGAAAGCCATAATTTTTAACTTTTTAAACCACAAGACATATTTCTGTAATACTATTAAAGCAATTTTTTAAAGCTTTACAAAAAAAAGTCTAGAGGTTTAATATTCTATTTTCCATTTTCTTCCATAGAATATTGAAATAAAGGCAGAGGGCAAGTTGTACTCTATTTAGTAGCAGTAAAATGGCAATATAGAAGAAAAATAAAGTGAAGGATATGTCAGCAGGATTTAAATGGATGGCATGAGTAGCAGGTGAGCTTTTCTGCAGCAAAACGAAGGAGATGAGGCCATGTTTTTTAATTATGGCAGTGTTAGCATGGACACTTTGTGCAACATCTACACAAGATGTAATCTCTAATGACAAAAACCTCTAATACTCTGAGGACATCAGTTCAGTGTTGTTCCCAGAAAGATGCTATTCTCTGAATTTATGTAGCAACTTCCCAGAACAGTTATTTTGATTAAAACAAAGACTGAGGCAAGAAAAACCTGATTTTTCTGGTGAGCCACAGCAGTTGCTGGCTCTGTACAGCAAAGGAACTGAACTGACACGACACACCAGTACAGCTGTCATCAGTGGTCTATGGGAAGACTGCATGATTTGTCTCCATGTGCTAAACCCAAAGATTCCAGTCCTTTAACAGCCCTGTAAGCACAATCAGTGTCTTTTATGCTAGTTTTGCATGTTGCAGAGATGAGAGCACAAAAATAGACAAATCTTGCATTTTTCTTGTTGCAAAAAATGTACAGGTTTTTTATCTGCTGACTGCTTTATGGACAGTTTTAGTTGGACTTTGCTTGAGCTCAGCTAAGGAGGCTGTGACTAGGCCAAGGACCCAGCAAAGCTCCCAGAACAGGGAGCAAGCGCATGATTTAGTCTAAAGGCATCACTTGGAACCATTTTTGCTTTATTTTAAATACCTCTGCTTCTCTGTTGTTTTCCTCTTCGTGTTATCTTCTTGTATGATCCTTTGGCTGGATTCATGGAAGATTCTTTACCAAGTTTTTCTGGGATTACTTTGTTCTTTTAACAAGAAATGTCACATTGGGTCAAACAAATTCAGCACTGACTCTGTGTATGTATTTCTTCTCAGCACTTGGCCTGTAAGGCTTTTTTACTCTCCATCTGTTAATTATATGTGGTGACTTATGAAGGATTACATTAAAACATTTAGAATAATTGGTATGATGGGGATGTTATTAGTCGCCATTATCACCGACAGGTGATTATTTTCTGCTTTGTCCCTTCTGTTTGGGGATAATGCAGGGGAAGTCTGGTAATGGGGGGAGAAATGCTGACTAGATTAAAGAAATGTTGGACTTGATTCATTTCTCATGCACTGCATCTCCGCTGGTTCCACAGAGTCGCTCTTCATTTATATCAGTGTAATGTAGGGGAAAATAATTTTCTTAAACTATACTATTGTATGTGATTCATCTTGTTTTATCAGCCTAGAATGTATATATTGTATTTTTAATGTTGAGCTACATATCATTCAAATCACAATCCCATATTTAAACTAACTAAAATATTATCCATTACACCAGAGAGGTGTTTCTTTTTTCTGGTGGCTTCTTTATGATATGATTTGATCTTCATCTTTTCTGTTTCCTGTAAGACTTGAGATTTTTTATATATATATATTTAATATTCTTTGAGCAAATACTTTTATTCTCAATATACATCAGGCATTCTGATTGATGAGAGTAGAGTTGGGAACTTTAAAAGGTGTGGTCTAACACACTGGAAAATACAGAATGTAATACAAATATAGTTAAATAAAAATAGAATTGTTCTTTTCTGAAACAATGAGTTTTCTCAACAGGGACAGATTATAAAGAGAACTTTGTGCAATTTTCTTAAGATTCTGAAGTTGGTGCAAAATGTAAAAATTACATTTGTGGATAAATAATTTTTAAAATTGCATAGTTTTCCTTAAGGAGAAGCAAAAATGTTTATAGTTGAAGGAGCGGATGTGATCTACAGCTGTGGCTGAAAGCCTGAGAAATAGCAGGCACATGGAAAGAGTGTTCGAAAGTTGTCTTTCTGAAGCCATGATAGATTGTTCTGGAGAGAAGCCCCAAAGCCTCTGCGTACACATTCATACCTGTCCAGCTTATCAAAGAGTTGAAAAAGTGGTAGCAGGTCAGTACTGTATTAGACAGCACAATTTAGTCCTTTATTCAGCTTGCCTTTTTCAGTAGCAGAACAGTTTTTATATTGATGCTTCATTCACACATGACCTTGACGTCCTGAAGGGTCAGGTTACCTTGTATTGAACTTGAATTTATCCTTGAGGCTGGCCCTGCTTTCACTGAAGGTCTCAACGAGATGATTTCCAGAGGTTCTTTGTAGTCTTAATTATTCTATATGATAATATGATGCAGAGGCTTGTAATCAGCCTCTGTTGCCCATTTCTAGAGGCAACATAATTATTAAGGTGCAACGTCCCACTGAAGAGCTGAGTACATAATGAAACACTAGTGATTAATTCATAAATTCTGTCTGTGATACCAATTGCAATATTGCTGTGTGTATGTTAATGTACAGATGTTCCCAAATACTTCTCATGTTTGATGAAAAAGGTCTCCTGCTCCTAAAAGCACCCTAAATTCTAGCACAGTTACTAAACTGAAAGTGTACATCAGCCTTTACCTTAGACTATGTATTATTTAATCATATGCTTTTAAAAAAAAAAAAAAATTCATTTAACAGCAATGACTGGCAATAGAAAAGTAAGCATCCATACTTTGGAAAATTATAAGCAATTTATGAGAGTCACAAAAGAAGGATACATTTGTAGTTAATGCCTTTCACCACAGAGCTTCAACAGCTACAGGAAGAAAAGGAAAGAAGCTGTATTTAGGGTAGGGGTGCACAGAACCAGTGTAGTGTACTTAAACCCTCCTAAACGGCCTTCCTTATTCTTCTCTCCACCAAAAGACAGAAACAAAAAAAACACCACAAAATCCCACAAATAAGAAGCCCAAAGAAAATTTTTCAGCAGCTTTGGAATAATAAAGCTGCATTAGAAGAGAGTAAAATTACAGGAGGGAGGACTGGGTGTAGGGGATGAATCTGAAGGAAGAGTCAGAAAGGTAAAGGCTCTAAAGAGGTACCATTAGTAAACTATGTAAAAGGCAGGAACAGCATGCTTTTAAAATGCATAAGCCAGGGAATAACCAAAGGAATTGTCAGTCCACTGCTTAAGAGAAATGTAAGTAGACGAAAAAAGGTATGTAGAGAGCTGAATAGCTTAATAGCTATTTTGTGTTAGCCCTTCACTAAAAAGATAGTAGTTAAAGGCTTAATGTGCTATTAGTAATAACAGAGAGGTGAGATGGAATCAGGAAGGAACAGGTTAAAAAGTGCCTACCAATTTAACATGGAACACATTAAAATAATCTCTGGAGAGCCAGACAAAATTCTCCCTGGAGTGAGGTAGCATCAGTATCAAAGCCACTGGCAATTTAATTAGTGGGTTCATGGAGGGGAGGGAATTTCACAGGCGCTGGAAATGAATGCCATAGAATGAAATCAGGCAGGTATAAGATTCTCATACTCAAATTTCACTTTTTCAATTTAGATTTGTAGGTCCGAAGGAGTACTCTGTGCTCTGCGAATCCATTGTTCAATGTGTGTGTGGCCCTGCCTGAGCAGCCTGTGAACGTGGCATGCTATTCAGTACTTATTTTGGCAGTGGTCACTGCATGGCCACCAGCCAGCCTTGCAGGCTGTGGGGATACCTTCTGCAGAGACCTGGCCTTGGAGTGCCAAACGGGACATGGTATCATTTCCTACAACACTGAATCAACCTCCCAGTTGCCAGCAGTATGATCTGGTTGATAATTCACATTATTTTTTAAAGTTGAGGGACTCGACAATATTGTGCTAAACACACATGAAGAGGAAGCATGAAATCACTGTGGTTGCTGTCCAATCTTTTCTTTATAATTATTTCATAAGCTGCCATCTGTAATTAAGTTTAAAATGTCAGTGGTTCCATAGCATAGTGGTGTCATTGATAATAACATGTACACAATTATATAATCCTTTCTATTGAGAAACATCAAAAAATTATGGCTGGGAATGCATAATAGTTTTTTTTCAAGTGAGAGCAGATAAAACAGAAATTTCAATAGATTTCTATAACTGCACATTCTTATTCTTGTTTTCCTTCCTTTTTTCATTTTTTGTTTCTGCAAACAGGGTATTTTTGAAACTAGAATATTTCTGTGTTTTCTTTGTCAAACAGTCATCCTCAGATAGTTCAGGTTCCCATTTTAGGCCGAGAAAGCCTAAACCGTGGGCAGGTACGGTTTTGTTTCCAGAGTAACACATGGGTCGTTTCCTCTGGGAAAATTTGTCCAGGTATTTCAGTCACCTCTTCACACCCTTTCCAGTTTTCGTGATGAGGAGGAGGTATCCAAATCTGTCCTTTCTTTGGGGGAAGCTTACGCAAGTGAGCACGTGATTCTTCTGGCCCTTTAGGCTGTCACTGTTAAAATGTTCCATCAAAGCTGAAAGCAGCTGCATATCAAGCCACGGCAGGAGCACAGCAGCAGCTCAAAAATGTTGCTGGCCCTCCTCAGAATAAAAGAGCGTGTTCAATAAAAAGGAGAATGACGAATTTCTCCAGGCTCTCCTTTCCCCTGGGGCCCCTGTGGGAAATCTGCCGTGCAGGAGTGGTTCTCACTCTGTGGACAAATCACCGGGTCGATCAGCAAAGCACAAGAGGAATGAAGTGCAATTTGCTTCACTTTATTTCTGTGAAAGATGATGTAAATAATCCTGGGTTTATAGAATATACATAGCATACACAACACCATATACACCATATACATGTATGTATATGGTATGTATGGGTGTATATATGTATTTGTACAGAGAAAATAACTACAGGCCTTTATAGTTTCAGTCACAAGAACCTACACCACATTTGGCTCTTCCCTCCCTTCCTGCCCTCCAAGTTGCTGGCCAAGACTATTTGTTTTCATCTCACCCACCTTTAGAGGCCACATACTGTCATATTCCCTAGTTGTGATTCTGCTTGTAGATGGGAGATGATGCTCCCTGTCCAAATAACAGAGGAGGTAAAACTCTCTCTTCTAGGCTGTGTCAGGTGACTTCTCAGTCTCGTGTCCTCTTCTCAGCAATCATTTCTGAGAGCCTCTTATTCTGTTTGTGAACCCACCTGGGATTAGGCATTATGTTAACACACAGTTATATGTCAGCCAAAGCCTTTGCAATTTCTCTGTAAATGATACAACAGATCTTCAGCTGTAGAGCAGCACCTTGGGAATGGGTAGGGTGCAGTCATGGTATGGAGGCCATGCCATTGCCAGGCTGCTGTTTGCTGTCCTTGAAAAGTTGTGGTGAATGTGGAAAGTTCTTCATTGCAGGAAAAACCAAATGTTATACCTGACTTGGTGAACGGCAAGGAGGGTCCCCCAAGGAGAATCTGGGTATCCTAGTGGAAAATAAGTTGACTGTAAGACAACTTAGCCCTCCTTTTAAAGGGAAAATTTGGTAGATGGTGTTAAGGTGACCGTCTAACCTTAACTTTTCTATGATTTTTTGTATTTCGCTGACTTGGGTAGGTATAGGATTCCCAGCTCTGGCCTTGTATGGCCTCAGGAGTTCATCCATCTTTATGTCCCTGTCCCGGAGCACTCCCAGAGCTGTGCATGCACCAAGCGCTGGGGAGTCCTGGGGAGGTCACTAGATTTGTTCCTTGCTGCCAGAAGGGCTGGGGGGTCCATGGAGATGGCATCAGGAAGCTGCCTGTGGTCTGGCTCTTTGTATGGTTCTGCTGAAGGTGCCGAAAAAGGCTGTGGCGTTTTCTACCACCCGTGTGTGGAGAAACTGTGCTCCCTGCAAGGGAGCTCTGAGACACAGAGCAGGGTGATGTTCACTCAGGACCTGCTCTGGTTGGATTTATCTCTTATTCCTGTTTGCCAATACCATAAATTGTCTTGCAGCCATTTGGCACTTCCACTGCTCCTTCAGTGGGCACTTGTGTCGTGTTAGTGGAGTTGGATTCCAGGACTCATTTGAGTTCAGTCTGTTTAATGTGTGTTGATATTTCTGCCAGCACTATGCCATATTGGACTAATATTACAGAACATTTGGGAGTGACTGTAGCAGTGCTCACCTTTTCTTTAAGGAGGTAAAAGCAAGAGGGCTCATATAGCTGCAATATATACGCGATATTAGATCTGTGAGTTACATGTAGTATAGATAGCAATTTCCCTGGAGACACAGTGGGTGACAGTGAGCCCAGGGTGGCCTGAAGAGAAGGGCTATCTGCTATCTTGCCATGAAATATTAGTAGCAAACTTTTAATGTGGTTCTGTTTCTGCACTTTATTTCAAAAGCAGAATCAAATGGGTTTTGTTGCATTAAAACAAATTAGTAACCCTGTCAATGCTTGCACTTTATATAACTTTTCTAGACAGTGAACCGTGTCAGTGAGGACAGATCATTTTAAGAAGCTGCCTTAAAGGAAAAGCAGAAAAAGAAAACCTTTGTAATTATAAACACTGGTTATGTAAAGTAGTCAGATATGGGGTTTTTGGCTTGGGTTGTTGTTTCTCTTTTAGGATGACTTGTTTAGAAGTCCAAGTGTTAAAATGGAGGATTTTCACTTAGCATTTAAAATTAAATCAACCATCTGATTCCTTGTGTAGCTCTCTGCCTGCAGTCTTTAGGCTTAGCTGTACAGCAGCATTCCTGTTTGCTGGCTGGGTCTTTGAACCTCAGTGCTGCCCCTCCTCATTTTGTTATCATAAATTCAAAACACTTGACAAGGAAAAGGACTTCACAGACTACAGCGCAATCATACTTCCCCAACATCAAAGTGAGGAAAGACTGTGAGATGAGCCATCTTGACCAACATGAAACAGGACTTTGACATTGTAATGCATTGACATCACTCCTGTTTAATCCTTTTTTCTCTTTTTTCTCTTTTCTTATTTTTCCTTCTTTTTTAAAAAATGTATTTAGGACAGTAAAAAGAGGATATCCTAAGGATATTTTACAACATACACAACCTGTAAGTGGCAGAGGTGTAAAAAGCATCTGTATCCACGCTTTTTCTTTGAAAACAGAATGAAATCTATCAAACCTAGGCAGTGCCTGGCTGAATCACATACAGTGCCCAATGAGCTGAAGTTTCGTTGCTGGCCACTAAAATTGATTTATTATATCAGTTTACAACAAATAAATAGCACTTGATCCTGGTAACACACTGGAACATGAAAAACACAAGCTTTATAGGGTATGTCAAATAAATTCAACTCTTGTTTAAAAATTATCTTCAATAATGACAAAAAATGAAAACATTCTTCTTTGCTATTCTAAATTCAGCTTTGGTAAGCTAATGTCATTATTACTGAGAAATATACGTCCTTAAATAAAAGTTGAAAAGAAGTTATTAGAATCATATTTTCACTATAGTACAATGTAGTTATTCAGCACCTGGGAAATACCTGTGTTTGACCTGGAGTTCATGACAGGCAGGCATTTACACACTCAGGAAAACAGAGAAGTGCTTTGTGCAGTAAATGTCATAATGTCTCAGCTACTGGAAGATTATCATAAGTTTTGTATTAGGCAGCCTGAAGACAAGAGCTCTCTGCTAAATTCTAAAATATTTGACTTATTGTGCTTAAGTATATCTTGTTGTGATTCTTCAATAGACAAACATGCAAAATTCTTTATCCTCAGTGTGACACTGACAGAGTCTAAGTGCTACATTTTGAAAGTGTCAAATTATTAAGAGTAAAATACTGAAAGAAAAAAAAAAACATGAAAAAAGAAAACTTAAAGCATGTTGGGGTATTTTCCAATGCTATCTGCAGCATGGCATGATGTCGTGCTGTTTAGGCTGGGTAAGCAGGGCTGTAAATGAAAATGAAGTGATTGTATCTGAGGAAAAAGCCCACAATTTTAGGATTATTGTAGTTCTAGTGTTTTGACGTCTTTAATACTTAAGAAATAAGTTTTACAAACATATGTCTCACTGACAGTACATTTTTGAGCTAAATTTTGTATTTATGGACATAACTGTATTTATTAAATATTGGACAGAGTATATTGATGAAAATAGTATGACCAGTGTTATATGATTAACAGATGATTATATTTTATTTCTGTAGGTTCCTCATGTTTTTTATTAAACAAGTATTTATTGTTGACTTAAATAGAAGTTTCTTTTAAATGCAATATGGTTTGCTGTGTATGGAATGTGAAGTCAAAAATTCACAGGAAAATATCAGTCCTTTAAATAATAATGTAAATGGCCTGCATAAGTCAGCTTGAACACAAGTCAGCACAACTCATATCAATAACTGAGTTTGGTTTTTTCCCAACTGCTTTGTCTTTGGATGCGTGAGAACATCTCTATAGCACTGTTGTGATAAGTAATTATCTGTTGAATCATGTAGAGCTTGTGCGGTGAAGGTGGCACAGAGTGTACACCCCTGGCAGAACTGATAGGGAATGCTGTAGAGAAGAAAGGCAGTGAACAAAAGTAGTAATATTTATCCTCTAGTTTTTTTATGACAAGCAGCTGCTTTTATCTCACCATCTCATCATCAGAACGTTTATTTTATGTTATTCTGTGCTGTGACTTAGTCGTAATGCTGTGCGTTATGACAGGATGAAAAATATACATTAAAAGGGTATGAAATAAAGATGAAAAAGTGTATGAATTGTCAGTAAATACAGAAAAGGATCTTGCACCTCCTGCTCTCTGTGATGTAGCCACAAATAAGAAAGTCCGGTTGTATTTTTCAAGTGTGCTGAGGGTGTGCATGGAGAGAAGACGAGAATGCTGATGTAAAGATAAGTGGTCACTGCTTTAGCTTTAAAAAGGACTTGGAGCAAGCAAAGGAGGAAAGTCTTTTCCTGCAGCAGTGCAGTGAAATCTGTTGTTGCTATGGTCTCAACTGGGTGCCTGGAAGCACTGATGTACATGTGAAATGTTTTCATATCACAAACATATTAGAAATTTACTTGATACCAAGCACAGAGAAAGAAACCCGTACTGTTCATACATATTCTTGTTTTCCTCTTTTTTGTATGCTAGTGTTAAGTGAGGGAGGGTGTTGTTGGCAGCCAATTTGATGTCAGGTCTTTCTGTGATTCTTTCTTAGTGCTCATCAGGGTGCCCATAGACTAAAGCCATCCAGCATGAAGAGATTCTTCACATCACAGTTGCAGAAGCAAAGTGCTTCTTGCCAAGCACAGAAAATACCAACAAACATTACATATTCACATTTCCCTTTTGTTGTTTAATAAGGGAAAGGTGTCCTGGTGATTGCTCAGCCATCAAGCAGAAAAATCACAACTCCTTTTCTTCTGTTTTTTGCTCTTTTGTCAACACAGAGTCTTCTTCCCTCAGCCTTCTGCTGTAAACTATACAGAGTCTCAATAGGAGACATAATGGGAAATAGAAAATTGCCCAGCTCAGTCACCAGTCACAAATGAAGGCTCTTCTCCTCTTGGCTGCATGTGGGTTCCTTTGTCAGCCAGAATTGTTTCCCTGATGTTCAGAGGCCTGTTTATATATTTAGGATACATCTCTTTCTTCAAACACTGTGCTGTAAGATTTATTACTGAGTTGTATGTGTGCAACCTGGGTGTTCCCCTTGGTCTTTTTTGTAGAGTTTTGCTGTACCAGCTCCCACCTCAGTGGGTGGGGGTGCAGGGCACTGCTCTGCAGTGTGGTCTGAGGGCCTGCCCTTGGAATAACCAATTCATAGAGTGTGTGTGTAAATGAAATTCTTTGTTTGGAAGTCCATTTTGCCTGATTTTAGTGCTGCCATCCTCTCCTTCTCACTACTTACACTGTGAGTTTCTGCTCATTGAGAGAAAGAAAATTTGCCCCCTTTTTTTTTTTTTTTCCCCTCCTTTTCAAGATGACCGAATCCAGATCATTGCAAAATATTTGTGGAAATTCCTCCTTCTTTAGGCCTGGAATATCTTTACTAATCTTTGAGTCTACTAACCTACTCTGTCTGCCAGCATGAATTTGGCTCAGTTCCTTACATGACACTAAACCACTACTAAACTACTGTTACTATCCTAATCTGTTTTTGTATGCTAGTAGTCATAATAAACCAGCAATAGAAATACCATCAGTAGACATAAATATTAATGATTTTCTATTTTTTGGCTTGTTTTTGTTGTTTGGGTTTTTGGGGGGCTTTTATCGTTCATAATAATACAGAATGAAAATTGAAATAAATATGAAGCCTTCTCATTATTTTGGACAGTTCTGCTCTCAGCCTTTGTGGTCATCTCTGTGGTAGGTGTGCACTTTTACTGCTTTCACTTTACAGAAGTGAACTGCAGTGTGCTGCAAATATCTATATCTAACCTATGTCTATATATCATCTATATCTATCTATTCTTTCCTTAAAATGGAATCCATCTTCAAAGGATCTTGTAGTTTCAGACACTTGCTTATTTTCCAAGTATTTTGAGGTTAATTTCTTTCTTATAGTTAGAAAATTGTAGATGTAAAAAATAAGGCAATGTTTCAACAGTGCTGTTTATGGAGTGTATCCCAGTATTTTACTGAATATCCACTGCTATGTCTCCTTACATGTGCAAGTTGGGCACAGCCTCCGTTGCTGGAAGACCCTTTAGAAACCATTACATCTCAATGTTTGTCAAAATACTCTTATACTTGGACTTCTTTAGCAAATGTAACATATTGTACAGTATACAGATAAAATTTAACCTTTTTTTTGTAGCACCTGTAACAAAAGAATCTAGGAAAAACATAAGAAACGTATAGATGAACTCTCAAGCAGTCATCTAGTGCTATTTTTCTCAAATTCCAGGTATTTTTCCTGGTAAATTTGGACAATAATTGTACTTAGTACATTAATTTAGAAAGTATTTATACAAAGCTTATAGATATTAATTTATATTTAGGATACTGGGACCAATCCTTATGTAGCTCCATATTAGACTACATTCTGATTTCTGTTTTCATTATAAGACATGAATTTATATGACTGGCTGCTCTGGGAAGTTCTGGTAAGAGTTTTCTAATATATTGCTTGGCAAAATAAACATACTGTATTGAATGAATTCATACATTAGCATGACTCACATACAAGGCTGAGCAGTTGCACAGTTAAGCCAGCAACTTCCAGTAAATAGAATTCAAAATCTCATGTTTATTTTAATTTTATTTACTGTATTGCATATGCATATTTTCATGTTTTTCCAAGTAAACATGATTACTCCCCCTGCCTGCACCACTCTAATTGGAAGATAGGAGTGGCACCTTCTCAGAAAAACAACTTTCTCCTGTGGAGTCATATTTTTCAGAAACTGCATATCCTTTAGAAAGCAGGTCCCTATATGTAAATCAGTATGGAAGGGTAATGCTGAAAACCTGCCTGGCAGAAAACAGTTAAAGCTGTTTGACCAGAAGGTCTGGTCAAAATATAATTGTTCTGTACATGTTTTTCCATTAAAAAAAAAAAAAAAAAAATTAAAAGTTACCAAAAAAAAAAGGGAAATATTAAGAGAGAAATTTAAGCACACGATACCAACATTTTTGGAGTCTTTGAGCTGTCCTATTCTCTTTAAGGAAATATTGTAAGTCTTGTTGAAAGAAGTGCTTTTCATATCACTGTATGCAAAGAGGATTTATATTTCAGATACTGGATTAAAATCTAAATGTTTTTCAGGATACAGGGCTACACTGAATCTCTTCCAACTCTTTTCTATATCTTAAGATTTCTGATTTAGAAAATTATAATTTAGCTTGACCTTTGGATGTTTCTTTTTCTGTGGAATGGGGCACAAAGTGTTCACAACCATCTTCAAATATCCCATTTTTTCAGTCCACTCTCCTGTACACGGTGGGATACTTGTCATCATCCACTCCTACCATCCGCCCTGCTTGAAGGAGAAGAGTTATGGGCCAATATCTGGCAGTTCCTCAGATAAAGACTTGGACTTTAAAATTATATTCTGTGTAGGTGAGTGTAGCTCGTGTGAGGGTGAATTAGGGTGACACATAAATCACCACACAGCACATCAGCTTTCCTTCTCTGAGATTACAGCCATGCAGATTTATGTATTTTGGTTTTGCTAGTTAAAGCAAACAGCAGTAAGGAGGTGACTTCTTACCTTCTGTGAAGCCTCTCATTACACTCTGGTGGGATTCTTGCATATCATTCTGCTAATGGACTTTCCCTGCTGTGCTGAATAGCAAGCTTGTTAAGTAAGATCATACACAAATAAAGGACAAGTGGAATTTATTCTGTAATTTTTTTAAGTGATGGGCAGGAAGAGTCTTTCGCTGTAGTGTACGTTAGAAAAACATAGTGGAGTTTCACACAGTTCCTAGCTGATGGGGAGGTGCAAAACAACACTGCAGCAGGGGATTTTGTAACACTCAGGGAAGGGAAGGTTTCTGGGATTAACATGTCGTTGCTGGGGATTAGAAATTTGCATTTTTGTCTCCAATCAGAGCCTTGTTTTCAGTTCAGCTGAAGTTAAGGTGATTTGGGGCAGTGAGTGCCATCAAAATCTTGTGTTTCTTAAACTTGCTTCTTGTTCATTTACCTTTTGCTATATTATCTGGCATCTTGTAGGGGTTTTGTTTCTAATCCATCATCATCTCTGATAATAGCATCATATGATATTTTGGGCTGGCAGGGACCTCAGAAGGTTGCAAGTCCAAACCACCTGGTTGTAGCAGGGGCACCTCTAAGGTCAGCCCAGGCTCTGGTCTTGAAAACCTCCAAGGACAGGGACTTCACAGCTTGTTCAGTGCCTGAACACCCTGTGACCCCACCAGGTTCTGCTCTCCACAATGCCCAAGTGGGAACAGACAGGAGTCTGAACTTTCTTTGCTGAAGGTTACTCGGGTTACAGTGTCACCTCCAAGATCTCAAACATTATTTAAGAAAGCATTTGTATCAGGAAAGAGAAAATCGAGGTGAAAGTAACAGAGTCTGGTAAGAACATACCACATAACAATGAAATCAGTTTCTGTAGGGGGTTAGTTTGCAGTGTGGTTGTTTCACTTGAGTTTAATTCTGCTGGAGTTCCTCATGTCACCTGGTGTTATTCAGATTGCCTCTGTGATGAAGTTGTACCCAGGTGATTAGTCCTGAAAGATCTAAAGCACAGGGACAGAAGGGAAAACACGTTCTCTGGTTAAGAATCTGAACAAACCATCTTAACCAGTGAATTGGCGTATTCCTTTATAGCAGGAACTCTCATGGGGTCTCTTGGTGGGTTTTGGGTCACTGACAACTTTCAAGCCTTCTCTTATCAGCAAAATTAGGAACAGTTCAGTAGTCCCTAAAGGACTAAGAACTGATAACTTTTGTAAAGCATTAGGACAACTGGGGAAAGAGGAAGACGAGTAACAAGCAGAACAAGAACTATGCAAACAAAATATACAGGTGAGAAGTGATTTTCATGCTAAGTATATTACAATTATTTAGGATATGCCTATAACCTCATCCTAACAATTTTTTTTGTGTTATCCTATTATTTTTTTCATGCTCACAACTGAAAATTGACGTACAACTGTCTTATAGCAGGGCCCAAATCAGAGGGCACGCTGGAAATAACACCAGTTGGAGGTATCAGTCCTTAACTCCAAATCCCAAAATTCACTCGAGATGATTTGTGAGCAGTTGCTGCAAAGCCTTCCTGGGGGTCATCACTGCTGTAGCACCAGTGCCAAGGCAGTAGTCCACACTCCCTTGTCAGCAGCCAATGCTTCTGTATTTCTTTCATTTTCAAACATATTAAAAATTTATCACAAACATTTAAAGGAGAAAAATGCATTGACTTTTCTGAAAGCAATTTGTTAATTAACATCAAAGGGATGAAATTTGCCTTGCATTGCCTGGTGAGTGGCATTCTTCCATCGTCCTGGTTGCTATGGGGACGAAGGAAACTCTTGTTGCGGGTCACTCCTAAATTTGCACATGAAAGCGTTAGAGATTACTGCTGTCTAATCAAGTTATATGGAAAAGTTTAAAGGGAGGTACAGTGTTTTACAGCCAGCAACCTTCAACAGAATAAAACACAATAGCTGTGAAAAAGGATTATCTCCTGCTTTTAAAAAACATACTAGGAAAGTTCAAAATGGTATGAAAGCTTTTTTAGCCAAAAATCTCGATTTTTTTTTTTTAATGCTATTTTACAAATGATGAATGTAGAGTAACATTTCTAATAGAGAATTAGTGTATGCATTGCCCAACTCCAGAGCTGGATTCAGCATAATGAATAAGGGATGTGCTATGCATTCATTAAATGATTTTACTTTTGAACTTCAGATTCTTGTGTGTCAAAGTCCTTGATATTGTCACATCAGTATTGAAGTACAAAAAAAAATTGTTCCTATGAGTATGAACTAAAATCTCAAAAGCAAAGAAGTCAGAACTGACACCAAACTTCCAAGAAGAAGCTTCAGGAGGAGCCCACATCCTGGTGCAGATCCTTCTTGGCAGCGGGGTCTGCAAGCAGCATGTGCAGACTGCCTTGTGCCTGTGTTGAAAGGGGTTCTGCAAGACTTTAGGAGGTGCCAGGTGCATTCCATGGTAGAGAAAGCTGGTTTTTGCATGAGCTTATATTTGTATTTTCATGTGTGGATTATGGGGTTTTTCCTTTTTTTTTTTTTTTTTTTTGGTTTGGTTGGTTTGTTTGTTTTAGGGTTATTATTTTATTTTTGTTTATTTTTTCATTTTCATGACTTGTGGGTTCCAAATAACATGGCAATCATTTAAATGCTTTCTAAATGGAAAAGTCTAGAGCTTTGTTTAAATAAACAGCTCCATTACAGAACAGAACATGAAGTTACCTTAATTTCGGATATTTATGATTTAACAGTACTGTTGAGAATCCACAACTGAAGAAACATGATGAGTTCTTCAAGCTATATTTTCAATTCAATATAAACAAGCATATAGCATCCTTAATTATATGAGGATACTCTTGCTATAAAATAGCATTGTTGTCATGGAAGCAATCAAGACTCAGCAACAAGGAAACTGTGTTTGATTGACCAAGGCTGGTTTTAACAATACGGTGAAAAAATATCCATTTTTAAGTGACTGCTGAAGAAATGGATCTGCTTAAATGTTGGCTTATTTTTCAGTACTATACTGGCATTTTTCACTGGTAAACCAAGGTATAAAATATTTTTGTGATGGTACAAATAAGTACCACAAAAATATAGAAGGAGCCTCTGTCTACCCACACATTCTCACTAAAGAGGCCTGAACTGCAGTAGCAGAACCCTGACTTAGACATTTGTGTTTGTTCAGATATGAGGAAGGGCCAATTAAGAAGGATGTATTAGTTACATACATTTAGTAATCTGCATCTTTTATCATCCCGTACTACCAGGAGATTCACATCTAAACCTTTTGATTCTCCTGATGTTTCCTTCTCGATATGAGATTTTTCTGTGTGACTCCCCCCATTACTTTCCTATGGAGCAGAAATATGATTATTTTCTAGATTAGTCTATCTGATCTATTTGTCTGATCCATGACCTAGGTCCAAAAACTTTGAATTTAGAGAGCTTTTCTGTTCTTTGTCTTCTTGGCTATTTTTAAGCTGGGTTTGTTCGTGGAATGACTGTTCTTTGTATAAAAGTGGCCCCAACCACTTAGAAGCAGAGATATTCTGACATGAGTAGGCATATTTTCTGTTCTTCAGTTTAAAAGTGTTTTGTCTACACAAAAGTAATGCTGTGATTTTAGCTGACCAATTGCACATCATGAATAATGCAGAGTGAAATGAATAACTCATCAGGAACTCTGATGCTATGTTCTCATCCAGGGTCCACTAATTGTGATCTGATTCATGTAAAGTAGTCTGCTTATAAATGTATTGTGAACAGAAAAAGGAATACATTCTCAAATGGTATATTCAACAATTTTACCAACTTCGGTCATAACTTTTCATTTAAATTCAAAATCTTGTCCTTATTCTGTGCCCTATTTTGATCTGAAATGATAGAATTATTTTTTTTCCTTATTCAGCGTTTAAGAACCATCCATTTCCCAATTCAGCTTCACAGCAAATCCCACTGTTGGTTACTTTTTAAGCACACAGGCGAAAGTACTTCATGAAAATGTATCAGAAGGACTAGATATTTACAGTGATTGTTCTCCCTTTTTCTGAGCTGCTGAAGGGAGGAAAAGAGAAAAACATGTTATGTTCCCTTTAGCCCTTTTCATGTCCTTGAAATATACAATTTTATGTAATAAGCAATTGGCAATTCTCAGAAAAAGCTGTGGTTATGAATGAATAACTATTGCATCATGTTGCATTTTCATTTTTATTTTGAAATTGTGATTCTACATTCAAAACTGAGTACAGAATGGATATATTGATAATTTAATAGGAGATGAAAAGAGGGTGCTTTTTTTCTTTTTAATCAGTGCAAGTAAGTAAGAATGGTTACTTAAGGAATGACTCTTTTTAGAAGACGCATTGTTAAGGAATGGAACCTGAGCAGCTTGCTAAACACATGGAGAGCAGAAGAGATGGAAAAGTTATTGAGAAAAAAGATGGGTTTTAAAAAGTAAGGAACAGAAAGATGACAGCTGGGGGCCCGGGTTTTCCTTCCAAAACGTGGATTCTGGGATTCCATGAACGAACATGGCCTGAATGTTCCTTCCTGCCTCCCATGCCTTTTTCCATAGTGTCAGGGTAGGGGGAGATTCTTGAGAGGCAGGGGGTGATTTTTTGGGGATTATTCACAGCACCCAACAGCGAGGGACTTGGCTGATGAGTCTTCAGAGGCTGCTCAGGAATCAGTGGAATTGAGTAGGTTCATCCAGAGGTCACTGGGAGTATCAGTACTTGGTTGCTCTTGCACTGAAGCTGGGTGATCAATACATATCTCTTTTCACAGAAATTGCTTAAAACATTTTAAGCTCCTTTCATCCCTCTTTGTTCATATTCAGAGCAATTTTCACAATGTCAGTGTGGATATATCATCAAAATGGAGTGAGAGTATGTGGAGATGTCATTTTTGTGCAGGATGGCACCAGCCTCTGTTGTCCCATCTTCACAGCCCCTCATCCAGCTGGAGCAGCTCAGAGTGGTTCACTTCATCCTTCCCACAGAGATAGTAATGCTCCCCACGCTCATCATTCTGAGGAGAAAATGAAGTTGGAGTAGTAATGTTCAGGGACCTTGGTGACAGTGGCAGGTAGAAATGTGAGGATTTCTACTTCGTCATCATTGTTTTAAAGCTGGTGTGGGTTTGCAGCAATGTGAAAGTTCTTTACTAATAGGCAAGGGCTCGCAACCCAAGCCTCAGGCTACACTGAGATATAGTTAACACCCTTCGACAGTCTCAGAAGGGAGTACAAAGACCATCTGAGCTGGGGAGGCTGAAAAACCCAGTTTCTGTTGCAGCTGAGATCTTCACGGCTGAGGAACTTTGCTGAGAGAATTGAGAAGTCAACACTACTACTTTAGCTCTTCTGCTAGTAGTCTGGATATTGGGGACTGGGACTGTAGAATCTTCCACTAGCCTAAAAAACACCCTTTCCCTAATATTAAGTAAATTATTAGAAGAATAAAAATGTGGCATGTAAGTATGAAATGCATGAGAACCTTCACGGTTATTTAAATTAGTTTTGGTCCTCCTAAAAGGAAAAAAAAAGGCAGAAAAAAATTGAAACAGCACTGTCTTGCAGTGTGAAATCTTTCTGGCATTGGTGAAGCAGGCTGTGTTCCGCCTCTCCCAGTACTCATTGTTTTTTCCAGATTTGTTACAGTAATATTGCTTTTTCCAGCACTATATTGTTGTGATAAATGTGTGCATGTTTTCTTCAGCCCTGAGTTTTGGCTTCGAGGAATCGATTCATGGTGGTATTTTTCACAAATAAGCTATTATAAGAACTTCTGAGAGAGAAAATAATTTTAGCTTTCAAAATGAATTGGCTGCTGAGATCAGGAGCTGGAAATGTCAGGTGTGGCACCTGCAGTTACCTTGGACTTTCAGGGTCAGGTGCGGGCACAAAAGTGAGAAAGAGCTTGTCTGCTAAAGGTGCTGGAATTCCAGAGAGTTCTTAGCATTTCTGATTTATTTCTGGTGGTTATTTTAGGACTGAATTTTTAGCTTCTGAAAATATTTTATATGCCATTTAATTGCTGCAAATAGAATATAACTTCGCTGTTGGTTTGATTTCCTCTAAAAGCTGATGAATTTTATCAGATATGCAAACATTTCGAAAATACTCAGAAAAATGAAACATTCTCTAGTAGCTCCTTACCTTCTGAAACACTTATTTGCATGCCAAAAATCAGGTGGACTGTCCAGTTTTCTACAGGTTTAATGGAACATAATCACTAATGATTTGGTAATTTTTCTCTTAAGTGTTTGTTTGTATGTCAGGCTGTGAGAATTAAATGGAAATAAAAATACAAGGGAGTGCTGTGAAGTGTTGCTACACTACACATACATACAGCCTGTGTTGAATTTGCTGTCTCTGAATTTCCTGGCAGGTTCCATATTTCAGTTACTTTGCTTTCCTTAGTTCATTGGCCTGAAAGAGTAGAAGTAAAACTTCCAGTTTTACACAGTGGGAACAAGAATCATAAGTTGCAAAATAGTGCATTAACTTTTAAGTTACTCCTAGGTATCAAATACACACGCATCATTTCAGAAGCATCCCCCAGGTTTTTGTTCTCTGAACACTTCTCAACTCATTCTGAATGAAAGTGACTGGAAGTACACTCATGAATAATAATTTAAAATATAGTATTAAGAGCTAATCCAGTTAAATCTCCATCAGAGTTTCTAATTCTAAACTGTGATTCATGCAAAAGCAGATTTTTTAGGCATAGCTTTTAAATGCCTCAGGTTCGTTTTCTACTCTTCCTTAGCTCATAGCTTCAGAATAAAGAAGGAAAAGTGCTGGTAATGTAGACAAAAATGAAATGTGTTTGTTTCTCTCAGCTTTTTTCTGTACTGCGTAGCTCACAAAATGCTGTGTACTTGGCACTAAATCCACATGAGAAAGTAGAGTTATATTGTGAAATGGCAGCAGTTACTGCAGCATGGTTTCAGGACAAACTCACAGCTGTCAGTTTTTGGATCAGTCAAGTGTGGAGTTAGTGCAGGGAAAATGTTTAGCCTCAAGAGGGAGAAAGCCAGCTGCCATGTCCATTAGCACCCTTTGTTGACCATCCAAGAACTCCAGCAGCATCCAAGGCAGCTTTGTCCCAGCTCTCTTTGCTGGAGGAAATTATTGGAAGATGTCCAGTAAGTGAGCAGAGAATGCATGGGTGAAAATAAGGCAGAGGTAGAAACACATTTAGATTTTGAGGTATAGGTCATTTGATTCTTTGGGCATCCTCAAGTGAGAGTTAATTTGCACCTGTCCTTTCAAAGAGAAAGGGATTATTGAAACACAAGACAAGAACAGAGAGCCCCTCTGCCCTGCATGGTGAATGCAGAAAGAACAGGCCCCTCCAAAGGATAATCAAGGGAATGTGCTAATGTTTGAGCCAGCACTTTCAAAGTCCTCAATTAATTTTGGGTCTGAGGATATTGGGTGCTCAATCTGAGCTCTCCAGCTGCACTTGAATTATCTGACAGCATAGATGCTTGGGATCTCCTAAAATGAGATCCCAGCTGTTTCTGGTTGATAAGTCTAAAATTAGTAATCACTTTTGTCAATTTTATTTTAAATTAAAAATTAAGTGCTTTCATTCATTATTTGTATTACATCATAGCACTTGGGAGCCCAGTCACAAATCAGCACGCTGCATTATTCAGTACATACAGGCAAAGAACAAAAGATTGTTAATGTCCCAGACATCTTACAGTGTAACTATAAAACTCTTTATGGGAAAAAAAGTAAAGGATGCAGGGATATATGAGATCTGATTCATCAGGACTGGTTTAACATAACCAGCAGACTAAACAGTAGTAACTTCTTCCTTTGTAAAATTTTGTTATTGTTGTTTTGTGGTTTTTTGGTTTTGTTTTTGTTTTTTTGTTTAAAGGGCAAAAGTTTAAGGAGAATTGAAAAGAAACAAACCAGTAGCTCTTTTGGATTACACATCAAGCTGTGCATCTCTCATCCCATGTATACCTTGCTGCAGCTGGTATGCACAGTTATCCTCATCCCTGCAATGGGTGGAAGTGGCTGGTTTAATTGCAATACGCTACCAGTTGTTCTTTTCCTAAACTTTTAACCATTTCCGCAGTTTCTTTTTTTTTTTTTTTTTTAAAACAATTCTTCCTGGGACTATAATCAACAGATGAAGCATTATTTTGTATAGATTATAGTTGTTGAGTTGACTAATAACATAAGGCAAGACAGAGAAATTGCTATTGACGTCCAGATAAACATCACTCAGTGAAAATTCTCGACTTTAAAAGTTAAGAGAAGTGCTAAGGAGAAAGAGGTACAGCTGACACTGTGATCAAGACTCCCATATTAGCGCAGTGCATTTGTATTCTGTAGTAATTTCCTCTGGAGAGTGTTTGTGTGTCTGTGTACATAGAGCTATGTTTTCCTGGATTGTGTGGATAGACGAAAACAAAACATACAGGGAAATATCTGAGTACTTTGTTGTCCTTTTGTGTAAGCACTGTTATTATTCCCCAACTAATTCTTGTTATAAGACTGAAGCATTGTATTTTAATCTGTGAAAAAAGAAAAGCCATTGTTTAAAAAACAATGTAGAGGCAGGAATCTGAGTCATGACAGAACGTTGGATACACAAAGAATAAAATCCTTAGCAGGTTGCTTGAGTGTGGTTGTGTTGAATCTCCTCAGCACGGATGGTGCATCCACACTGCTGTAAGTATGCACCAGATGAAGAGCATTTATGCGTGTACTTATAACAAAAGGAGAAATCGTATTGACAATGTGGAAAAGAATTTTTGAAGAGTTGTTTACAGTTTGCTGGAGTAGAGGAATAGTACAAAACCTACTGTATTATATAAATGTGTATACTCACCATTTCTTCATAATTTTTACTTTTTAATTAATTTTTATTTATGAGGCCAAGCCAAATTTCTGAATCTAATCATCATATTTGGATGAGAGTAGGAAACAGATGTGAATTTTAGCATTCAGAGCTATCCTAGCTATCTGACTGGCTCTCTGCTTGCTATTTTTTATGGGTTTAATCACTTCCTCAAGTACATGACACATTCTTGATTTGGGCCACCAACATTCTTCCATCTTGGCACTAAGTGATAAGGAATTATTTCTCTGTGTAGGTGCGGGTGCAATACAGAATTATCCTGAGTGCTCATGGCTTTCTAATTCAAATGAGACAATCATAGAAGGTTGTACAAATCCACTAACAGCTGAGAACACCTCTGAAATATCCACGTAAACATCCTACAAGAACTGTTCTCACATTGACCCCAAGGGCACTTTTATAAATCTGAAAGTTTCTTGTAAAGCTCCGTTTAAAATATTATCTTTTCTTCAGACTTTCTTGTCTTCTGCAGGACCCTCTAGTCCTGAAAAGCTTTATCCTCCTACACTCCATATTCAGCTTGCTCTTGATTACAGTTATTTCACCCCTGTAAGAATTCTACTTCCAAAAATACGTATAAAAGCTTTTATTTCTGTGCTATTCATCAGAAAATAACCACAGTGTGGAGGCTACAGAAAACTGTGGATCCTGTTCCCTGCATACTTGCATTAAACAGTAGAGAAGGCTACTGAACCATTTCCATCCACCTCTGTGTCTCTCTCCTCTGGAGACCTGACATGGAGCTTTCTGTCTCTAATAAGCTCTTTCACTTGGTTTACAAAATCTGGTCATCTCCACACTCCAAAACAGCATTTTGTCTGATTACTTAGACAGTTCGAGGCTGAATGTCTTTCACCATCACTTTCAGTGAGGGCCTTGTCCTGTCAGGAGGAAAGAAAAAAAGGAAAAATGCAGTTCTGGCTTTAAATCCCTTTCATAAGCAAAAGGGCATAATAATTTAAAATGGTTCTCTTCTAGATTATCAAGGCTTTACTTCCAGTTATGGCTGGGGAGCCTTGAGCCAGTCTTAAAAAAACATTTTCAGGAACATTCACCAGTACTGTCTGATGTGGTCAGCTCCCAGAACTTCCAGAGGAGACACCAATCCTGATTGTTCTCCATTCATGGAGAAGGGGACAATACAAAAAACTGCCAAAAGGTCAGGCTTATTTATTTGAACTTCTTTTCTTTTTCCTTCAGGAATTAGAATTCCTAGATTATCTTCAGCTCATTAAGCAAGAAGGGGCAATTTCAGAGAATCTCTCAGTTTAGCTGAAAGGAGATATTCCACATCCTTGATTTCCAGGGAGAGGTTGTTATTATAAATAAAACAAGTTATATTAAAAGAAGTGTAAACAACAGGACAATGTATCAATAGTTAGATCTAGCTTTAGTGTTTTTTATTTCCCATTAGGTGATTTGGGTACACTTTAATGGAATTAGACCTAAATATTTATTGTGAAAGTGCTGTCAATATAACAAATGCAAGGAGAATAAAACTGCAGGAAAATGTTGCCATGCTCATAATAATTAATGTCTTTACAAAGTAGAGACATAGTAAGTGGGTATACAGGGGGGTTTTTTTGGACATTCAACCAGACGTTACAGCAAATTTATCTCTTTTACAATTTTTAATATATTGACAGCAGGAAAATCAAAGTAATCTATTTCTCTATGGAGTTGAATTTTCAGCAATTTCCTACTAATGGATGAAAGTTTTCCCTCAGCATGGATGTTGATCATCACTGTATGTAGTTTTGAATATAAGCATGATTTGTGAAATTAAATCTTAATATCTAAAAAATTTTGTGTAACATAATTTGTTTTTTTCTGCATGCATGATTTTTAAATGTTCCCAATTAGCCACCTCTGCAACATATTAAAGAGCTCCCCTTTTCCACAGCTGAATACCAGCATTTCCTGGCAGTTTATTTCCTCAGCAGCCTCACCCCAGCTGACGGAGTCCTCTCACAGCACATTCTCTGGTCTGCGTGTCACAAATTAATACCAGAACCTCCACAGTACAGAGAAGGGTGATGGATGAGGCTTTCTCTGGGTTCCACTTTTCTGAATGCTTTGTTCTTCAGTTTGATGGAGTTAGAGATGTGATTTTGTGTCAGAAAGGTCATGTAATCTGATTTCTGCATTTGTGCACAGAGTAGGTCTTTATCTAATTATTCCTGTAAAACAGGAATGACTTATTTTTATGAAGAGTATATTTTGAAAATCCATTTTGTCTGGGTCTAAAGATTTTAGGAAATGAGAATGTAAAAATTCACTTGGTCATTTTTTTCCAGTGATTAATTGATGTTAATGTAACATGTCATTGGAGTCGAAAAAGAAAAAAAGATTCTGACACGACTATAATAGGAAAATTCTGAGCTTTAGAAAGAATAGATATTTCACTGTGTTCAATTTTCCTTTTTTTTATGAGTTACTGGAAATTTTTTGATAATCTGAATTGGAATTGGAGTAGGTTCTAGTAGCTCAAGTATTTACAGAATAATAAATTCCATTAACTATTCTGTTTACTATCTAAATAGCATCAGAACGAGACTCTTGGGTTTTTTTGAGGGTTTTTTTGTATATTATTTTAGGATTCTTTTTTTTTTCATTTTTGTTCCCTGTAATGGAAGTGATAGAACTAAGTGATACCTGTGGGGTTTTTTGAATTTTTTTACCATCTTGTAGACATGTTTTCAATGAAAGGGTGCACATATAAACAAACACAAGATGTATATTTAGGAAACAGCTGTTTCTGCAGAGCAGAGTCCTCTGAGATTTCAAAATCTAAGTGGGGTGTTTCAAGTAATGTTTATATTTTGAACTAAGACTTTGCACAGGATAAATTCCACTGCCAGAAATGCAGAACGCCAAGAGGAACTCCAGTGTATATCTAGGAGGGCTTAATAAACAAGACTTGAGAAAAAATTGTTATTGTGTCATTCACAATTTAATGACAAACAATCAGCACCAACCCACAGTATCAGAAGAGTTTATTGCCTTAAATTTTATGATGTTTTCCTTACAAACTGTTAATTTTTTTCAGTTGAGTGAAAAAACCATCATGTATTCCCGTAATTCAAAACTTGTGAGACCAAGAAACTTTGTGGATTTTCTTCATCTTCTCATATTTTAATAATTTTCTTGCTGCTGTAGAGAAGACGGTAATAGAATGGGCACAACATTCTGGGAAAAGCATCTAAAATTTCAAATGGTGGTAGAAAACCCCTGAGGAAAAATATTTCCATCACAAAGTGTTCTCTTTTCAAGGAATCTTTGAAGTCTGTCATAGGACTCCACATTCAAAAATCTCCCTGCTTTGTTTCTTTTTTAAATTAATCATTTGAACATTTTGGGGGCTTCAAATGTTTACTGGTGATTATTAAGACACTGAAGTACTGAAGAAGACCCATGAGGCTGCATATTTACCCTCACAGCCTTTTTATATTTTATTTTGACAAACTATCAATTGGAATTTTTAATTTAAGCTATTCTCAAATGTTACAGCATTTTTACACAGTATATTATCAAAGTATCGAGTCCTTTGATTAGGGTAATTAAACATGCCAAGTTTGTTTCCATAGCCCTAAGTCTGCAATTGCTTCGTCTTCTGTTCAGTTCATGACTGACTTCAGCTCTCTCTATTTATTCCCAGCAAAGCCAATGGCAATGCTCCATCCCACTAAATGGGGTTATATTTATATCAGAATTTATGATAAATTATTATTTTGGAGTAGATAATAAAGCAGTGGGGATTAGAAAGTGTAATCACAGATTAAAAAAAAAAAAGTCATTTTTACATTGATTATTGATGAGAGTTGTCTGATTAGAACAAGAGTGTTATTTGTCCTTTACTTGGGGTGACAGAAGAAATAAGAAGAGCATCCCTATTTATCTGGAAAATAATATTTGAATAAGTTACATGAAATGATTCTTTTAAAAAAAAATTAAATGTAGTGTAGACTTTGTGCATTTTAACGAAGTTTAAATGTAGGTTTTGTGATGTTTCACAAACTCATACCTGCCACATGGTAAGTGGTTGTTTTGAAAGAAATTGTACTTTGAATTGGAACCCAAATGTTATGCTTGTGAAATCACTTTCCCTGTCCTTAAGCTGGCACTTTTCTTTTTCTAGTCAGGGAATGGCAAGGAATTCTCTAACATTCTGTAATTGTCTTGGTTTCACAACATAGTATCAGTTTTGTGTCACACACCCTGGCTGATCCTTTTTATTTTCTTTGTCTGAGCATGCTGGAACATCCCACTGCTGGGCCTTGAATTTGTCATTGGAATACATCCTAACAGAAATTTCAATTCACAGAACAGGGTCCTCTTTCTTTTAGATTTGTGTAGAAGTGAACAAATTACAAGTATTTTAATAAAGGCAGTAGTGGTAGCTCAGGAGTAAGGTTTAGACTTAGTGTCTGTGTCAGGGAGTACATTAGTGAAAAATAAAAGCATGTGAAATGGCATACTAGTGACATGAGCTGATTATGATAATGCCTTAGTACAAATTTTTGAAAATCAGATACTATAAAAATATACCATTAACTTTATGTTAATAAAATATTTTGCTTGATGCCTTTTAAATTATTCATTTGAAGTAGTCTAAAAATATAAAAAAACTCTTATTATCATTCAATTTACATGATTACTTTAAGTTCACTTTTTTGGTTTAACATAAACAGAGTATAAAATCCCTATCAAGGTTTTAAATATTTAAAATGTATCATTTTTATGCAAAAATTGGAGCCTGTTAGGATGTTAAGGTTGTCATTAGTATAACTATAACTCCAATTTCTGATTTGAAACTATTTTACACATAGAAATTACTGCGTTTGCTGATTTGTCTCATTATTTCTACTTTGATTATTCATATAGTCTTTTGAAAAACACAGTTTTACAAAATAAAAGCTAAAAATCTCTATAAATTAACTTAATATTGCTATGAGCCTTTCTTGCCAGTGACACAGGAATCAAGGTAGTCAGGGAAGGAGACATTTGGCTTGTTGAATATGGGAGTTGTTATTTTTTAAGTAAGCTGAGCTTTCTATGACCAGTGGCATCAATCCAAGTATGGCTGAGGCACACTAGGACTCACCAAACATTTCAAGTGGGGCAGGTATCTTTTTCTGATAAGGAAGACCCCATGAGCCATAGCAGGGAGGCTGAGGGACCTCTCTGCATTATGTGAGGGTGGCTGAAGTTTGGAGAAGGTGTTACCTGACCTTTGGCTGTCTCTGATGGTGTGAGATCACAGATTCAATCAACTTTCTGACATTTAGGATCACTGTTGTTTCCTAAAATTGGTGACAGCTTCTAGAGGATCAAATGATTTTTTTCCCCCCCCTTTTATTTCTATTTGACTGTGATCTCTATTTCCTTTGGCTATAAAGACGATTTTAACAGTACAGACTTCTGAGTCTGATCTGTCCATCTTCAGGAACACTCAGTCCCATGAATACCAAGGGTCCCCCTCTGGGAGGACCCCAGGCTCAGCAAGTGATGGGAAAAGGATGATGGTTGCAAAAGCCAACTCTCAGCACTCAGTTTTGTAGTGATGAAATGAATTTTATTTGGGACTTCCTATGGAGAGCTGTGTGCACAGAGGATTGAGAGACTGGGGAGATAAACCTTGGCACTGGAATGCGGCCACGAAATGAATAAGCCAGCTTTGCAGTCATTCACAAGGGATACGGCCTGAAATCAACTCAGGCCTGGATTGCCATCAGCCAGCATATGCAGGGGATTCTCACAGCTGCTGTGCTCAAGCCTTGTTTATTGTAGGAGGTCACAGAAAATAGATGGTTTCATTTCTTATTTCTAAGAGTCATCTCTGTTTTCTGTGCTACAGACTTAATCCCCACCAAAGCCACTCTGGCTGAGAAACACTAGACAGTGTTATTTCCCTCTGATTAGCACTTTTTCCCAAATGGTTGTTTAATCTCCATATCTGGGTTAATTTGAAATAGCAACTGAGAACACAGAGACTTCCAAGAAGGAAGGAAATATATTGTACTGCCTTGCTAAAAAGTTATCTTCACAAGGTAAAAGCAGTTGGATGAGGTGTTCGCTGTTAAAAGGCACTTTCCAGGCCTGATACCACTCACTATATCAGGATTTACAGACAGAGAAAATGTAGTAATTCCTAAAGGGAGGTTCCAGAAGCAAGTTAGTGTAATATATGAGTCACTGAAACTCATAAAGCCTGTTGGGGGATCTTTTCTTTCTTTAAACTCAGAAGTCATCTTGTGGTGCATCATATCAGGTCATGTCAGCCAGAGACATGGTTTAGTGATGGCCTTGGCAGTGCTGGGTTAACATTCGGACTTGATGATCTTAAAGGTCTTTTCCAACCTAAGGGAGACTATGATGATTCCCTATCATACCAGTTTGGATCCATCAGCAATTTTTTTTTAAATTGACATCATAAGAAAAATAAAAAAACCTTCAGCAGAGGAATTTAATACCTATTTCCACATTCAGTTTTCATCTTGCATTGTACAACTGTCTTAGCCTAAAATTTAAAAAAATGCTAAATTTGGTGTTTGTACAGTACATAACCCTCCTAGCTGGAGAGAAAGCAGAGGTTTATGCAACAAAGAGTGGTTTTACTTTGTGCATTAGTTTCTAGCTTCAGGGTTTTTTTAAAGTTTAATTTAGTTTCTTTTTTAGCTCCTTTTTTCTTTGCTACTTTATTCTCCTTTTCTTTTGGTCAGCTCTCACAAGGCTCACGCCAAGGTGTGAAATGTTCAGCATTGTTTTGCAGCAGTGCTTGTCTCTCTGGGAGGAATCGGAGTTTGTTTCACTGGCAACTCTGAAATCACCTCTGGGTCTGTCATGTGGTTAAGCTGCAGATGGTTTGCATGAGTTGCTTGTTTGAACTGCATGAAATATCCCTCTGGACTCTGCTGTGATTCTGAGGAATATATGCACTATCAGTCACATGAAAACCAATCCATGTTTTACTTTTCTGTGACATTAATCCTCACTAGCCATAGGTTTAGTTGTACAGTTCAGCTGCTTCTTCAGGTGAGGGGAGAGGCGCCGGTGGGATGCCATAGGAAGCTATAACAAGCAGGCATCACAGCCTGCTTTAACCTCAGGAGATACCACTGCAGATAGTCAGGGATGGATGGGGAAGAAAATTCTCACACAGAAGTTGATGTCAAGTATCATATCGTAAAGGAAACTTTTTTTCCCCTCAATGTATTGCCAATACAAGAAGGTTTCAAATAAATACAATAAGTAGTTTTTTATTTTGCTGTAGTTTTTAAAGGATGAATTCTCTTTTTCAGAGGAGTTTATATAAAACAGATGCTGTGGTGGTCAGGCTGCTTTTCTTCAGCACTGTAACATTTTTGTATGCAGCCATGCTTGATGTGAAAGCCACAGGCAATGCTGCAGCTTGTTGATGGTTTGTCACTCATTGAATTTCCCTGGCACAATTTATGTATATGCAAATACAACGTCTTGTCATGCCGCTAGATATTTTAAATGTCAAAAAACCCTGGTTACCCTGTACAACAGCAGAGGATTACAATCCTTGCGTGGCATCCGTGGTTCAGAAAGAGATTACAGAGCAGCTGAAACAAGAGTAATATTTCACACTGAAAATAGTGAATACATTGAGGAGGAGAGGTTATTGTCTTCATGAATGTAGGGCTCATGAAAGGTGTTCAGTTATCATTTCAGGAGTTTCATCTCTAATTTTTGTTAACCTAAGACACCTGCACATTGTGATTAGAGACAGCAGGGCAATATTTTCAAGAAATTTGTTCATCATTTAAATATTGAATGAACACACTTTCAAATATTCTCATTATATGAAATATTGACCACTTTTGAACATCTGGATAGAAATGGCAGAAGGGAAACACCTTGAGTGCTTAGTCCTTCTGAAAATCTCCCATTTACTCTTATCAAACTTCAAAAATCTCAAAATGTGCCGTTTTGTTACTCAGATTCATTATTTAGCTGGCTCACTGATTTTTAAATTAAATATATTCTATACTGTTTTAAAAATGCTGAATAATATTTTAGATTCCAGAGGCTGTCACTCTAACTGAATATTGGAATCCCGCTAAAATGGGATGTTTAATTTGATATAACGTGCTGTACTAGTTTGAAAACAAACCAGTGGGAGGCACCAAGTCAGAATAACAATTTGATGGAAATTAAAGAAAAGGAAAAAAAAACCTAAAAGAAAACACTGGTTCAAACTGACAGAGTCGAGATACAACCTGAGTCCCTGTTAGGCAGGGTGGTGGTAGCAGTCTGGTAGAATGGTGGCTGCAGTCCTCTGAAGCAGTGATCCTGTAGAAAAGGGTCTGCTCTTCCTCAGAAAGTCCAGTGGTGGCTGTGTAGTTCCTGTCCTCTGGAAATCCAGTGGAAAGGGTTCTCTCTGCTGTTCAGAGTCCCAGATTATATCCACGATGGGATGCTTGGTTCCTCCCTCTGGGTGGAGCATCTCACAATGGGGTAACAAGTCATGAGGCAGAGTGTTGATTAGGCTCATTAACAGAAGATAGTCCGGAGGGAGTTATCTCTGAGTCAGGCGGCAGGACAATGATGGGCAATTAACAGAAAGATAGTCTGGGGGGAGAAGGCAAGGAAACACTGCCCCACCTGATTTTAACAGCTCATGAGGATGGTAATAGAATACACTGCAACCCAGGACACATGCATAGATAGTTTGAACTGGACAGAAGGCCAGACTGGACAAACTGTGGGTAAATAAGCTGATAATGGAACTTCAAACATATCTGAGGTTAATTAGACTTTGTATTGTCAGTCCTGAGTTGTAGATGAGATGCAAAAGTGTTTTACTAATGAGTTGGTTTAAAGAAGAAGCAACAGCTTTGGTGTGAAAAACTGGAAGCCAGACTTGCTGCAATAGCTGGCTTTCCTACCTTAAAAAAAGTTTACTTTCATCCTGTGGCACAGCATTCAAATTGTAAGACTGAGAGTTGCATTTCTCCTCATCCTCATGCAAGATCCAACCTGATGGATCAGTTGTGAGTATCACAAGGCAGGCTGTGGTCAGCTGTCAGACCTCTGGGATGTTCTGGTGAGAGAATGTTGAAACCATGGGCTCTAGCCAGCTACGGGATGTGAATGTTGTATCTTCCTATTTTCTCCTTCTCCTCTAGGAAGAGGAAGTTGCAAAGTAAAGAGAAAAGAAGAGCCTCTGCATTTTCTTGTGAAGTAAAAGTTCCTAACTTGAGCTGTTTAGTTTGCGAAAGGGGCGTGGGGGTCACTGTGAAGAGTTAAGCTTTGCCTTGCTGGGGAGTCACTGTTTGTAAGGGCAGAGCTGTGGTATTGGCTCACAAGTGTCACAGCCCCTGCGAGTGTCACAGCCCCTGCGAGTGTCACAGCCCCTGCGAGTGTCACAGCCCCTGCTCCCCGTGGGGGTGACCTTGGGGCTGGGGCAGCGCTCACAGCCCTGCTCTGACACGGCAAGGCTGGAGCTGCTGTGCCCATGGCAGCCTCACTTTATTTGTGTGGAAATCACTCAGCTCTGACATTTGTAGTATGATTGTTGCTCTGCTCAGGTCCTTCCCTGATATATTGATGTGTGCTTTCTGGTCTGCTAAAAAAGTATCCCATCCTTACTTATAAATCCTTGAAATTAACAAAAGGCATTGCCATAATGTTTTGGTATAAACTGGGGATTCACAAATTGCTGAAAGGTCGTGATGCCTGTAGGAAAAAATGTGCTCTGGCCCCCAGTCCTGGCAGTGTTCATCCAAAAGGAGAGGCATCTCCCATGCAAGCCTAAAATGTGGGCTCATGTCCTGAATTTGTTTTACCCTCTCGTTAGCAGGGTTGGAAAAACTGTCAGATTTGACAAAGAGCTGCCTTGCATAGTGCTGGAGAATGCAGTTTTTGATGCCATCCCACACTCTTTTGGGTGTGCAATATGCTGGGAAATTATCCCACACTACCTGTGATCAGCTCGGGTGTCTCCTGTGCTGTACTACAACCAAACCAAGCCTAGGCAGGTCTGTCCTGAGGGAGGAGCCCTGTATGTCCCTCCTCTGCACCTTACAGAAATGTAGAAAAGCACATCATGTAGAAATTAAACTAGCAGTTTGTATGTCTAAAATATATTAAATATGATCTTTATAGATAATATTGAATAATATTAATATAACAGCAAATCCCAAATCAGTTTTTAATTTATAAGGAATTGGGTAATGATATCTTGCAGAAGTTGTACAGGTGCAGATCAAGGTGGCAGTGGCTAATTATTTTTTAATTTCAGCACTCATAATGTTTAGTGGCAGCTTTTTGAAAATGTTTTGGGAGCTGTAGTCCATCTCTCAGTTGATACATGTCTGTACTACCAAGAATAATGACAGATGTATTTTTTTCGTATTTGCCAAGGAGAGAACCAGAAAAGCGCTCAACAGTGAGTGAATGGTTTCCATGCTAAATCCCATGCATTATCCTTCACTTCATTTGGAGAAGTGAAATTTCTCACTCATAAGAGACCAGGCTGTTGGGATGTACAAAATCTGTGCTGATCATGACGATAACAGACTGTGCAATACATGGAAAGATATTTTGCCAAAAGCTTTGCTAGCAAAAAGTTTTGCTTCATTTATAAATTTCAGACCTAAGACACTACTTAATGTTCTCTTAAGAAAAGAGATCCTGATTGAAATATAATATGGATTTCTTCAAACAAAATGGAGGATTAAGACAGTGGCAGAAAAGAGAAGTTTTACATGAACTGTTTATTTATTAACCAGGGCACATAGCTGGACTTGTGTACTCTGAATGGATCAGACACTCTGGCAGATCATCAAGGATCATACAGAAGTTTAATATGGTTTGCCATTTTTATGTAGGATTCTGTCTCATAACTATTGAGAAGAAGTCAGTGATAGCTGCCATAAAGGAAGAGAGTCACTCCTGAAGCAGTAGAAATTACCAGTAGTATGCAAAAAATACTGGAATTCATTTTGGGTGCCAACAAGTAAGAATAACAAAAACCAAGCATGAATGTATGAATAAAAACTTCTCATTGCTCTTAAAAAAAAAATTACTTTTAGAGACATTTCAAAATGCAGAGAATAATAGATGTGCTGTTCGGATGTAAAATATTCTAAAAGGTATTTTCATCATCTTAGTCACTGTGGTAGCTCTGTCCCCTTTTGGAGAGGTCTGGCTGCACATAGCATTGTCCTTTTTTCAGATTCTCATTCTTCCAGAAAGAATATATATTAATATTTTGAGTTATATTTACATGTTGCCTGCTCTCACAAATGAACACTTTAAGGTCGATTAAAAGGGAGGTGTGGGGATGCACCACCACACCTACGCAAGAGCTGCTGGTGTTTGAATTTTCATAGGGCATTCTTTTATAAGTGACAGATTCACAAAATGTCTCAGTAATTGTAGGTTGGGTCTCTGAAGGCATCATGGCTACTCCTAGTGCAATGTATTTTCTGTTGTAAACAAGATTCTGCTTACAAGGCCTGTCCCCCAGAAAACTGCAGTAAAAAATATATTGTCTCCATTTGAAAGACATGTAGCTACAAAAAAAAAAAAATGGATGATAGATACCTGCTTGCTTTTCAGGTTTTTTCACCTTTCCTTTCTTCCTTTCTTTCTTAAACTGTGATGGAATTTCTCATGGTTTATTCTTCATCCACCCCTAATATGCTTCCATATTTTAATTTATTTAAGGGTCCTAAAATTACTGATTTGCACAATATTCAGAATTTTTAGCTGAACACAGTGAGCAAAAGTCTCTGCTTGAATATATGACTGTACATATACTGCTAAACCAGCAGCACTCAGCTGAGTGCAATAGCCAAAAATTACTTGTGCAGTCACAGTTCATGAAGTCTTGTTCATTTGATGAGGAAACCTTCATTGTGAACTTAATGCAAGAGAAATCTGAGCTGTTTAACATTACAAGTCCCTTAAATGCACTTTGAAGCAGCATCTGATTCTTTAACTGTCTTATAACCTGTACCAGACTCAAATTGTTGCGCTCACATGTGTTTAGTTTCTGCTTAGTATTTTCACTCAATAAATTTGGATTTAGCTTACATACATAGTAAATAAACTGTTTACCATTTATGTTGCTTTTGACTCTTTTTTTTTTCAATTTGAAACTCTTAAGTGTATTGAGGAAGAAAACTTACTTAGCATGAGTGGAGTTATTTCAATTGCATTTTCTATTGTCATCTAGGTGCCTGCAAGTCAATTTGCAAGAGTAGCATTTTAACTGTTAAGTGAACTTTTTAAACAGATGTGTGTATGCTCTGTGTGTGTGTGTTGAGAAAAAATTGAAAGTCATCATCCCAGTTCTTGGAGAACTCATTGTGTAAATCTTCACCTGATTCAGATGGCCAAATTTCCCACATGTAGAGATTCATCAAAAACCTCATGAAATCTCTTAAGTTCCTATGTAAAATGTCAAATTTTTTCCTACTGGAAAAATTGCTGATCGTAAGTAGGATCCCAGGTATTTATCCTTAATAAAGGGGCACTAAAAACTTCATGGTATTAAAATATTGTGACTTTGGAGGAGGAAGGGGTGATTGTTTTAATGAGGAGAAGCAGAAGAGCTATCCCCTGCCTCCATGTTTAGTTTACAGACTCTCTTTCTTTAGATGAAGTATTCTGCTCTGTTAAAAAAGATCATTTTTCTTAAAAATGTAGGAAGGAAAGAAAATGGTCAAAACCCAGCTATTATTATATGGGTGGCTAGCGAGAGGGATCAAATTCATACAAGTGCCCAAGTTTTTATTAAAACTGCTAATGTCTTTTCTATTTAGATGCACATAAAATAAACAGCACATCAAATTTAATACATATATATAATTGATGATCTCAGATAAGCTGTAGCCTTTATTCCAAATTTACAAGCATTATTCTCATTTATGATTATATTCTCCATTGTGAGATAAACACAGTAGGAATTCTCATATTATTATTAAAAAAAAAAATCAAATCTAGAGAACAATTATTCACTGTAGTTGCCTGTAATCTTCCAGAATCTCTTTTTTTTCTTTTTGTGCAGATACTCTCTTATAAGTACATTAATAAAGAGTAAATCTAAACAAGATAAGAAGAGAAAATTAGAAACCTTCTCAATACATTTTCTTCCCTACAGCACAAATTACAAAATAATTTTGTTTCTCTTTTCCAGTTCTTTGCTGTTGCCCAGCCAACACCTGAGGGATCACGAACAAACCTGGGAGTAAGTAATTAAAATTCAAAGCTCCAGCATTCAGATAGTTTTTACACTTTCTTTTGCTTCCAACTAGCAAGGAATTTTCCAGACAAGCTTTTAATTAACAGGTGAGTTTAATTGATATGTGGGTATTCTGTAAATGAGAAGGATATCAGTGAGAAGCATGGCAGGACTCTTTCATACTCCCAGTTTAAGACTGTTTGCACATCGACAAATCTGTTTTCTTTAGTGAATAAATAAAACTGAAAATCCAAGTATTGGGAAGAGCTGAGGCAGAGTTAACTAGAATGATGCTGATTTTCGTAACACCTCCTCAAAGGAAACTCTACCTCACCTGTACCTGGCAGAGATTAGCCTGTGGTCTGGAATAAAAAGCAAGTGATGGAAATTCATAGGCACCATAAGCAACCTGTTGTGCTTAAATAAACCTTTTGGGATTTCATTAGGTTGGATCTAATTTCACCTAAGTTTGCCATCTAAAACACGGGTGACCACTGGACTTGTGTTCCGGCAAGTGGAGATTCAGAGTGTTGTTGAATCCTCCTGAAAATGAGAAGAGCCACCTTCTGTAGGCTGCTAAAACCTGGTTGCAATGTGCCTTTTTGCCTATAAGTATTTATTTCTTTGGAATTAAACATGAGCAATGATTGCTACAACAATGTTGTAGTCAAATACATAAAATTTGAGGTTCAGACAAGAACTTGAGAACTCAGCCACCCATCTAATTACCAAAACACCCATTTCTGTGCACTGACCAGCCAGGGAACATGCCTGTCTTTTCTTCTAGAACAGATGGTGCTTTCAGCGTGCTGTAAGGTCACCAAATTCAAGCTGTTACAAACCAAAAGCAAGTTCCAAAGTTTTGCAGCTCTCACAGAGATGGCTTTGCCAAGCAGCCCACTGGGCTGTAATGTGGAGGAGCTGGTGGACTGGGCACAGTGGTGGCAGAGTATCACCGAGTGTCCGGGAGGCTGATCTAAGTCACTGCTTGGGACTGATCCAAGGATTGGAGAGCAAAGGCTTAAAGCCACCTTTAACTTCCCAGGAGTTGAATTTGGCATCATAATACCAACCCAAAGAGCTGGCTCAAAGCTTTATGAAATTGTAGAATATGTGAAAGCAAGCTGTGAAGATTTAATCCAGATAATATCACAGTAGTATAACGATGGGCTGGGGTAGCAACTGGGAGATTTGGCAGGGGCTCCGTTGCAAAATGGCCAGCATTTCCTTCTTCAGGATTATTTCTTTGTTAAAATAAAGGATAGGTTGTTAAAACAAATATTTTCAAAGTATTTCACCGTATACTGAACAGTGAGCACTGCTGTACACTGAGAAACAAATTAATGAATCAAACATTGCAGCACTATCCACAGGGGCTCGTTTAAAAGCAAATGCATGACAGAGCTGGAAACCGGCTTAAATGCAAATGAGTGAATGTGATGAAATCTGTAATGTTTGATTCATTAATTTGTCTCTCATCGTACAGCAGTGATCATTGTTTAGTGTGTGCTGCTAATGAAAGACTTTTATAGCCAAGGATTTCCAAATTTATAGATGAGCTTTATTTTAACAGAGAAGTTTTGTCACAAAACCCTTCATGGCCATGAGATTTTTGCATCTGTACTAATTAGTTTAAAAAAAAAAGAATTTAATATTTATATTAATATATATATTAGGTTTTTTATTATGCAAGCTAGCAGATGGAAGGAGAGCCAGCATCATCTGATCCTCTAGTTTTCAAAGGCCACCAGCAGCTAATATGTTATAGTTAAAAGGAGAAAAATACTGGAAAAAAATAAAATCTTGGCTGTATGATGAAAAGCCCCCCTCCCAGTTTTTAGAAACAATTACTTTCCAGATTTTAATCTACTGAACAAACATGACTGAATCCCCAAAAGGGTTGGAGGAGGGTGGTCAATGTTATTGTTTTCCTTTTATAGAAGTTAAACTATGGAATATCAGTCTGACAGATATAATGGTAATATATATTTAGTCTTGCACAGCAGTGACATCAGCCTCTATTTGTCTGCTTCTTGACTCTCAGCCTGTAGCTGTGATTCCCTTCTCAGTCATTCACATGACTCTAAACTGGGGCAGACAGGACAGAAAAGTATTATCAAAGTAAACAGCCACTGTAAAGCATATAATAAAATTTATCAATTTGGGTTCCAATGGCAAACAAAATTCTATCTCAGTCTCGTGATTTACAGCTTTAACTGCAGAAATTTATCTAAGTTTCTTCAGCATGTGATGGCTTTGGTTAGTAAGGATCGCCACGTGGCATTTTGAGAGTTCGGTGGCACTAACCTCCCGGTATACCAGGAAAAAAAGAAAGACAGAAGTCTTTTGTAGCATATCAGCAGCACATAATAAAAAATTGGCTCAGTTAGGAACCACATTTCCAAGATTCCTGTTCCAAATCCAAACAACATGCACCAGGCCAATCTGTCTATTTATTTCCACTCTGTATTTACAGTGCGGTGACATTTAGGCAAGTACAGTGCTAATTGCCTTGCAGGTACCTCTTGGTATTGACATCTGCAATTAATCACTAAGCAGGCAACTCTTGATTCAAACATTCCAATTTTGATCACGTCGCCATAGAAATGTAATATATTTACCAGCTTCTGAAGCCATTTTTTTTCTGACAGGACAGTTTCTGTTCTCTTGGCTTTTTCTGAGATTGCAAACTAAGATGTCAAATATTGTCTGCTACAAAACAGCTAGGTCTTGAGGGCAGCTAGAGAGGGTTGTAATGTCATTAGTAATGACATGTAAAGGTTTTTCTGTGAAAAGGACTGTCTAAAATAATAGAAAATCTGGTTCTGCTGTAAACAGAATTTGGTTTTTACAGCTTACTATATATTGAAGCAAAACAAACCACGTTTTTTCTGTGGTTACCAAAATGATTTGAAAAAGAGGATTGAAATAGGCATTTAGAAGTGTATGAATTATGATAAATATTTCCTCAGTGAAAATTTTCTGAAGCCTTCTCTCTGGAAGTCTTCTGTCTTTTCTTTTGTTGGCTGGAAAAGCAGCCAACAAAAGAAAAGAAATCCACATGCAAAGATATCAAAAAGTAAATTCCATGAAAATTTCATTTCTGTTTTCATGTAGCATTAGACTTCAATCTTTCTTTTTGCTTAAATCTCTTTTTCTATGTACAGTTTTTCATGTTAGCCAGTTAGTTTTCAGCTTCCCCAGCACCATTTAAACTCCATTTCTCCATCCTATCTTACTGTAGACCAATGGCACTATGTATTCTCTCAGGATTCAGAATTATTTTGAAATTTCCAAGAAGAAAACTTTTACTCCGTTACTAGCTAGTTCTGTTCTGCTAAAGCCAGTGGCAAAAATCCTCCTCATGTCAATGATTCAGAAACAAGACACAAGAATACTGCAATGTATTTTGCAAGAAACCATAGCTTTACCTGCTGTTTTACCTTAATCCAATTAAAAATATTTTTTGTAGCTGTTTCTGAACTAAGAAACCTGGTATTTCATGGAATAGCTGCATCTTCTATCCTTACTAAATGACATTTAATTATCTATTCCGTGCCCCTCTTTTGAATGCATTGGTTCCTATTCTCTATGATTAGAAATACAATATCAAGGGGGCTTTCCACCCAGAGCACAGTGATTCATGTGGCTTCTCTCCGACAAGGCAGTTGTGCATTCTATGGCTCGGGCTGGGAGTAAAATGAAGATGGGCTGGGCAGGGGAGCTGCTGTGCCTTCCAGCTGGGAAGGGAAGTGCAGGTGCTGCCAGAGATACATCGAGGGGTGCAGGGTTGGAGAGCAGGCTCAGGAGCTGCCTGGAGGCAGCAACTGCTGTGGTGCTGAAATATTTATTGTCTTTAATCACTAAAATGGTTCCCCAGCATTGGCATCAAAGGGTTAACAGGGTAATAGCAGGGACATAGAATAAGTTGATCTTGGTCTTAGTGGGATTTTTTTTGTCTCTCTTCTTTTGTATTTTTTTGTATTGTTCATTTCTGTCTATTACAGTAAAGTCTTTGAAGTCCTACCTACCATGCTGTTTTTTTCTTCAAAAACAATTTTTGCTTATTTTGAAATGCACAGCTCCTTTGTGGCTCTTATGTTGATAAAACATTTTCTTGTGGTTATGTCTATTTCCATTTGTGGATCTATTGCTTCTCTCCTGAATGTTGTTCCATTTCTTAGCAGCCTTTTTTCACCATCTCTTTTAGCATGTCCAATCCTTTACATCAGACTTTTGGAGGGTTTAATTCCTCAATTCTTCATCTGATGGTATCAGACCTGTTTATGTTGCCAGGCACAGGCAAAGAATTATAACTTGTATGCCCTGTTCCGCTTCATGCACGTTTATTAGTAAGCTGGTAACGGTGTAAGAAGTTGCAGTAGCCATTGCCTGATGCAATGTACAAAAATTACAGTGTAGTAATTCAAAAATGTGTTATCTCAAAAGAAGGTTGTTCTTAAGAACTTTTACTTGATTCAAGTTACAGCAGGTGGTTTTAGCTAGTTAGAGAAAACTTTTTAAACTTTCTTCTTTTAGGTTATTTTAGATATTGTAGAAGCTTTACAAATCCAAAGGTGTTATTGCTAAACAACTGAACTAACTACTTCACAAGCCACTAGAGATCTTATTTCAGTATTATCCAAGGTGTTTCTACTGAACAACAAAATGTTGCACTTTTCTCTTTAGTGACATTGTATTTTAATGTTATGTAAAGTAGCTTTCAAAAGGGACAATCACTGCCTAGTCCACAGTCTGTGTCCAAGGGCATTTTTAGTTTTTCCTTTAAGTGTTTAGGAAATAGCTTTGTAGTTTATGCATAGGCATGTGAAAACAAAGAAAATGGAAATAACAGAAGAGACTTGAAATTAATGAAAAAAGTTACAGTTACTTAAAAGTATTTCCAAGGCCACCGAGCTGTATGTTTAATATCTTGGAAGAGCACTGGGGTGGTTTGAAGGCTCTGACACGATGTGGTTACTGCACCACCCCACAGAGAGACCCATGGGAGGAGTGTGGTACAGGGATCTCTGAGCTCAGGAATGGGTGTCTGTGACGCGGGAGCTCAGGATTCCTGGCAGGGCTGCAGCTGCCTGTGTACAGCACTCTCAGGCTGCCACTGTGCCCCGGCTGATGTAAAAGGGATTCTGTAATGCTGTTCCACGGGGTCCCAAGTGGCAGAGAGGTTTATTAGTTTTATTCTTGTCATTCTTCTTAGGGATTCTGCACTAAACAGACTAAGTATATGAAGAAAGGCTGAATGAGTAGTTTTCTTGGAGTGTAAATAAAACTGGAACAATTTTCAATTGAAAAAATATGTTTTTTTGATTGGAGCCGACCTGTGAAAGATGATGAGTAACATCTAAGCTCTAGTGAGAAATTCTGCTTTCGTGGCCACCTTCTCCATATCCACGGGCTTTGACATAAAGAAAAAGTCCTCAGGGCAGTGAGGGCAGTCCAGCACTGGAGCAGGTTTCCCAGGGAGGCTGTGGAGTGTCCATCCCTACGTTCTTTCAAGTCTGAAATGACCTCTGTGTTGAGCTCAGGATTGGGATAGACAGCTCCCTCAGGTCTCATCCAGCCTCAGTTACTGTCCTCTCCTCTGTTTGTAACCCCATACATTGTTTGTGCTGCCTTTTCCAGCAGGGAGTTGTTCAGAAATAACAGCACTGCTTAACTCACAGCCAGCATCTTCCCATGAATGAATCTCCAAGTATCTCTGAAAGGAGATACAGGTGATTTGGGGAATAACTGGGACAGAGTGAGCTGTTTAACCACTTGTTAAAGGTCACCCATGCAGGCAGTTGTAGAGTTGGTGACAGCCAACAAATCTGCTGCTCCCCAGTGGTGCTCCCTTTATCCGTGACACACTCATGTGTGATTGTGGAGGTGCATGGGCTGGCTGGAGGAGTGTCCTTGAGCCACATGGCATCAAGCTGGAGACCCAAAAGGCGAGCAGCTTCTGAAGCATGATCCTGTGACTTCTCAGCAGGGCTGATTGGTTTGGGGGCAGCATCAGGCTGCCACAGGCAGACTGGATCCTCTTCTGGAGTTGATTACCGTGTTCTGATAACATGAGCCCACTGCACCATACTCAGTTCTGTGTCCTGGACTTGCCTGATGCTATTCCATGGGAGAGGCAATGTATTTTTGTGTTCCTATAATACAGAGGTTATTAGGTATTTTTTAATCATATTTTTCATAAAGACTTCTGAGAAAACACGGAAACCCCATCAGTACTTAAGTCTCCTGTATGTCAGAGAAAGCACAGGAGCCAGTACTGGTCTCTGAACCAGTCACCTGAAAACCTTAAACTGCATAAAAAACCCCTCAAAGTGAAGTTCACTGTGAAGTACATAAAGCTAGATGAGCTGTAGCACCTTATCACAGTATTCCTAGTGCCTTCTAGGTATTTCAGGAGAGTGCACAGGAGCTACCCTGGGACTGTTCCCGAACGAAGCATGTGCTCACAGCAAGGGTGCCTGTGTTACAGTGAGTTATGTTTGGTGTGTGGTGCTTCTTAGAGGCTGTTCCACCCTTAGTGTAAGTTATGGGTGTTATTAGCAACAGAAATTGATCCCCTGAAAGCAGCAGAACATGAATAGATCAGTTCTGAAGACTCATTACCAGGATAAGTGAATACAACGTGTTATGTTTTGTAATGGATTCTTTTATTTAATTTTTAAGTACCACATAGCTGATCAATCAAAAAGCGCTAGTACTGCCCATTTTCCTCTTGTGTAAAATTTAATTTAATTCCTGTGAAGAATCTTTAAGAAATAACATCAGGAATTGCAGTAAATGTTAAAGACGTTGTAGAGAAAAGCCTCAGAGACTTTCTTAGTTAACTGGTGTTTCTTTAGATCTGAGTTTCCCCTCTTTGTGCTGTAAAACACAGGACTAAACCAATTTGGTGTTTAATCCCTAGAATATGCTGTGAACCTCACCTGTCTGTTTTTGTGTCAGTGCTTTCTTGACTATGACTACAGATGGGAAAAATTGAATAGTAATAAGTCTCTTGCTTATATTCGATATGCGATTTTTAGATGGTTTATGCTATTTCCATATATTCATTTGCCGAGAACTAGTCTTTAAAATTACTTTTTACTTATCTTCATGACTCTAGACTTTGAAGTAATACTTCAATGACAGCTGAACTGAGACATTTTAACAGGGTCTGGACAGACCTCTCGGTGTTCTGTACCATGCTAAAGAACTCCTTCCCTCTTGAAAGTTTTATCATGTAGGAGGCTATTAAAGTTACGAGTTTAGGCTGAAGCAGGAATAAATCCTGGGTCGTACTGATGATGTCATTACAGCGGTCAATAAAATACATGGAAGCAAACGCTCTTCATGTTACTAAGATCAGCTAACCAAATCTGGATACACGAGCAATTAACTCTTTAATTAAGATGAATGGATGACATTAGCCCTCCTTAAACCCTGCTCGTCAGCATTTACAAATAGAAAAAGACAGATGTCTCCTTCCCAAGAAATCTAGCTTTTATTTTTCATTCTTTGACAGCATCTCATTCTTTCTACTTTGTAAACAAATTCACTGATGAGCGCTGCCAGCCGCAGAGATTGAAACAGCCCCGTTCAATCAGGGCTATTGCTCAGAGGTGATGTATGTGGATTTCATTTATTTTCTCAGCAAGTTGCATTGAATCTTTGTTTCTAATTAAGAAAAAATACCGGGCTTTCGATGCCCAAATATATAAGTTCATATGAATTCAATCATCGTGACATGTTAGAGGCCACATAATTAAGTACTATGAAACTTCTTGCCTTTGAAGTGGATTATTAGTTCTGACAAAGGTGTTTGTGTAAACTGAAGGAATGAAGTCTCAGTTTTCTGTCCTTGAAAATCAGAATAACCTGTCTGGAAGGAGATAGATTATCTCTCCCTACTTGTAGTACATATATTGCACTATATTTTCAGAAACATTTAAATTTCCCAGTGATTGAAATATTGTTGCCCTTTTGTTATCCTAAAAAAATTCTAAGTTTCCCACTAATAAAGTCAATTTATTGCTACTTTCTATTTTAATGATATATGGTGCATTTGTAAATTTTGGAAAGGAATAGTCTTTTTTCCTACTACCTGTATTCAAATAGGATACCCCTACATGTGGGACACAGATTGGAATCAACACAACTATTGAAAGTAGGAATTTATTATTGTTTGCACCAAAAATCCTATGTGTGTATAATGTTTTAAGGTACAATTTTTTAATCTGTATTGATGTTGCTGTTGCTAATTTTTGTGAAGCAGAATTTTGTGAGGCAATATGAGGATATTGCTTTTTACTTCTGTAACAAGTTCTTTGTTCAGAGTCAGAAATGCTGAGTGTGTATTTAAACCCAACTTCTCTGAAGAACAGAACATCTGTGTGATCTTTCCTCCCACAGTTGCATTGTCAACTGGAAAAAACCCCCCAGGTTCTTGTTTCAGGTGCAGCAGTGTAGGGTGCAGCAAAGAAACAGAAAAGTTCTTCTTTAAACACAGATTTTTGCATTGTTGTTGGTTTAACAACAGTTAAGCATAATGATGTTTTCAGTTTTCCTGTAAGCTCACCCACACATTAAAAATAGTAGTCCAAAATTTCTTGAAATACATCATCTCTCTGTCCTGACCTAATGGATCTATAGCCTTCTGCTGGTGTCAGGTTCATGGAATTATTCAGATAATCTTCTGTGCTGTTCTGTTAGCCACAAACCCCATCCAATAGATAATTATTGAGATGCTTTGCCAAGTCTATTCTAGGGGGTTTTTATTTAAAAAGAAAACAAAAAAAAAACAAACCACCCAACAACAAAAATCCCCCCAAACAAACAAACAACAAAAAAAACCCCACAAAACAAAACAAAAAAAACCCAAAAAACAACAACAACAACAAAACCCCAAACAACAAAAAAAAACCAGCATAGTTTGAGAAGGTGGAGAGGTACATATAGGAATGAAGAAGGAATTAGAAGAGTTAAGAGCAAATAGCTGATTACACAATGTGTGACTGTACCAGGATGTAGAGAAGTTGGTGGCAGTTGATGTCCTGGTGGTTTTACACCAGAGGTGTAGCAGAGGGATTTCCATTCACGGTCCAGATGCACCCAGAACTGGCTTTAACTTTGCTTAGCTAGATCCAGCAAAGGAGAATTGAAATTTTGCCCCAACTTAAACAGCAGAAACAGGCATGGCAGTAGCAGAATATTCTTGATGCCCTTTTGTGGTTCAAAACCTATGGAGCCTTTTATGAAATGGCTTTTTGATCCCTTGACGCAGCTGCACGTAGTGAGGCTACATGGGACATGGGGGAAGGACAGGACTGGAGGAGCAACGGTGTCATTTGCTTTGTGTAAACAGAAACTCCCATCTCTTTTGGAGTTATGATTTGCCCAGCAGTCTCCCCTGCAGTGCAGCCAGTAACCTGCATAGGCAAGTTCTGGCTCCAGTGTTTTTCCTGCTGTGTGGCTGCTGCCACGCAAGATTGGAATGTGGGGATATAATCCCTGCAAGCTATTTTTGCCATTCTGTACTCATGGCACAAGGCCTGGGAGTACCTGTGATATGTTTATGACATTGTGCCTGCAGTACCTCGAGCCTGAGGCAGTCTCCCAGCAGTGCTGTCTGCAGCAGGACTGTCTCATCCACCATCAAAACACCTTCACTTAGCAGCTTGTAGCTCTTCCCTGAAAAAAGGAGGTGCAAAAGCTTCCCTACTCAGGGATCCTGACATAGAGGATGTGGTTGAAATGGTGAGGAGATCAGCGGAGGAGGTGGATGATGACAGGGAAATAGCCATCTGTGTTTCAAGCAGATTTTTTGGATTCCTGACAGAAAATGGAATAATGCAGCTATTTGAACTGCCCCATGATTGTCTTACCCACAAGTCCAGTCAAGTGAGATATTCTTTCAAAAAGCTTCAGATGATAAAAACTTACAAGTACAGAGAAAGATTTATAAAGGGCACAAACCCAAACTACACAGATTTCGTAAGTGAACTCTTGCAGTTATTAAAATGTTTTGGCTTCGTAACAGGATACGAATCTGCAGTTTTGCCAAAACCTGGATGCAAGGCCTGTGTGGAGGTGACAGTGTCACTGTTAGGGCTGGGGGAGCAGTTTGGCACAGGGGGCTGCTGACGTGGGCAGAGCTGCCACGCACGTCTGTCTGCACTGGGGGGTATGGTGGGGAGCCATACACGCTCCTGTGATTCCTTTTGTTGTGCCATTGGAATCCAGACTGATGGATTTTCTAGCAAGCTTTTTAAAATGAGGAATGAAAACAATGTTTTATGAGTATTAGTAGCTTTTCAGTGTGTTGGTATGATGACTTTTCATACTTTTAATGCTTATTTATAGTTAAACTTTCCACCAAAGTCTCACATTTTGATTATCATTTTCACCATTTTGGGTTTAGAAGACTTGAGAGGATTGCACTGGGATATGAGGATGCTTTTAACCTCCAAGTCAGACTTCCCTGGGGTTATCCTGTATGTCAGTGCATGTCCAGTGCTGCTGAGTTGGTAGGCTGACCACACACCATGGCTGTGGTTATCTGTGTTCATTATTGGCTTTATCACTGATGGCTTGGATAGAAATACCCGCCAGGACACGCAGCACAGGCTGGTGCAGAGCAGGGGCTGGGGCAGAGCACAGGCTGGCTCCCCACCACACAGCTGTGCTGGCACGGGCTGGGGGCTGCTGCCACCTCCGGGTGCTCTGCTGCTGCTGCCCACCTGCAGCACCAACGCAGATTTGGGTAAAATAATTCTCTGTAGTTGTGACTTTGCTTTGAATATAAGTGTTGGTCTCTGCTTCCAGCAAGGGCCATGCCTTCAAGATGAGTTTGAAACATTTGGCCTCTATATCCCCGTAATCATGTACCCAAAGTGATGCTCACATCTAGGGGCCAGGCCTGGAAAGAGGTTCTAAAGAAGAATTTAATTCTTTGCTGTCTCAATCTGAAGTCATTATGCTCCTTGAAATCTTTATAGAAAAAACACTGGAAATTTCATATGGAATCCTTCTTTAATAGAAAATCATTGATGACAATTAAAGATGGGCATGAGACTGTCAAAGCCCAAGCAACTCAGAGGTAAACCTGTTCAGAAATTAATATAACTTATGCACCAGTTTCTTAAAAATTTTTGGCAATTCTATTGCATTTTAAGGCAGGAGTTTAAATTGTTGTTATATATATACCTAAGCCTATGTTTCCCTATAGAGATGTAGATACAAAAATATTTTCAAATTCCTATATTTATATATGTGGCTATAGGGAAAAGAAACTGAACTGTTCAAATTTTGTATCCAGCTGGTTGGGAAACTAGTGCTTATGAAAAGGCACTACTCACCACTTACATATTTGTAAAAAGGTAAAGTGATGCTCTTTAAAATGGTAAGAGGACATTAAGATGGAAGACATGAAATAAATAAAAAGTCCAAAGTGGAAATGGAAAATAATCAGAAAGAAACTTGATTACTTCATTTTACAGCTGACAATTCAGTGAAGTTTCTGTTTTAGTATTATGTGCAAGCCAAACTGCCAGGTTTTATTTATCATCTGATATAACTCTAGCTCTGGTCCAGGGTACTGGAAAACCTCTCTTGTAGAGTTTTACCTCTTTAACCTCAAATGAAAACTGGCATTCCATCTGGATAGTGTCCAATGTGTCACATTTTGGTAGTCATCAACCAGCTCGCCTTATAAATCAAGAGCACTGATTAAATAATCAAGATTTTTGAAATGCCTTGAGGGAGCTGTACGTTTTTTGCATCAGTGATTAGTATTCAGTGGCAATACTGAAATCTATTTGAGCTGCAGCTATAAAACTGCATTTTGCATACTAGGCATAATCAGAGAGATTATATTCAGAAAGTGTGCTTCCCCTAAGACAGCAGAAGGTTATGACTTTTGCCATGGCTCCATTGTTAGCTTAAGTGAGCTTTGTCCTTGCTGTTGTTCAGCCCTTTATTCACCAGAATAAAATCATTTCTGCAGCTGTGTACTGGGAAAATGAAAACTTTAGGTAATAACTTTCATAGGGCAGCTGGTTAAAGAAAACTCTAGCCCCTGAATGGAAAGCAATTTTAATTAAAGATCTTTTTAGTTATTAAAGCTTAGTTTATATTGTGTCATTTCTTTTGTTGTTGCAAGTTAGCGTTTTGTCATTTAAATCATTCCCCCAAATCACATATTACTGGCAACAAGAGGGGCTGCAGTTTACAAAAGAGACAATAGTTATTGGCTGCAAGAGAGACTGGCTAAGAAATAAGTTATTGTTCATATCAAAAAATAGAATCTAACCGTTAAATTCAGTAATGAACTTATAAGAAGTATAACAATATAAATCAAAAAAAGCTTTCCTGAAAACCAGTGCTCAGGTTGTGCAAAATGTTGCAGGTTGTTTCAGTTGTTTCTGCCTCTCTCCTCCTTTCTAATGGGTGGGTTCTGCTCCTCTGGGTACCTGCTGGGACCTGAGTGACGAGAGCAAACGGCCCCAAAGGCAGCAGTGGCAGCGTGCTGAGCTGCCTGGGAGCTCAGGGCTGTTCTTCACACATGGAGCCTTCCTGGGCAAGGCTGAGCATGCAACACCCTCCCTCCCTGCACGCTCGTCTTCCCAGCTCCCAGACAGACAGGTTTTATCCAAGTCAAAGTGTATCTTGTTACCCTTGTGATGGGCTGGAGAGAATCCCTTGAACAGTGCTGTTTTCCCCAGGCTTGTTAGGATAGCATGCCCTGGTGTTTAGCAATTATATTAAAATTACCCTTACCTCAAACATGTAAAAACTAAAAAAAAAAAAAAAAAAAAAAAAAAAAAAAAAAAAAAATTAAAAATGAAAAAAAAAAAATCCTTGCAACTGTCAAAAGAATGTTTGTGCCTTGACATGGAGCTCTGCCATACATCAATCTATATATCTCATGTAACCTTGCAGTGTAATGTGTAATCATACTAAACACAGTCTGCATGAGTGGGCTTAATGCATGCTCATCACTGGCCTGGAGGTGATTTGGGATGATGATGTATAATGATTTGGAAGGGGGAATGGAATTAACGATTTGGGGGCTGATCTGTCTCACTTCCTAGCCCTGCCTTTGGTGGATACTCTGACAGCCCTCCATACCAATTTGTCACCCACTGGAAGGCAATGGTATCAGTACTGATGCTCACCCTCCCTACCAACAAACCTTCAGACCTGGAAAAGGTGGGGTTTTGATGTCACTGCCTCAGTTAGCTTTAGGAAGAGAATAACTTTTCCTGCAAGTTTTGCTTGTACCCTTAATTTATCATAACTACAACAATACCATTGCTTCATCTGCAAAAACCAGAGCTTCCTCCCAGGAAGTAGAGAGCCTGAGTTCACAGTCCTTTCACTCACGTTACTCTCACACTCCAGCTGGAGTTCTACCCTGATGCAGAAGGGAATTCAAGCCTTATTCCACAGGTGGGAAAAGGCAGCAGAAGTAGCGTGGTCTGTTCCACAGGAAGCCTTTCCTTTCAGCTTTCAAACTTCTGCACAGGGTCTGTGCTTTGTGTTAAATGGTTACTGGGTAAAAATGCATTACGTGAGGGTAGGGATCTGTATTGTAAAGCAAGTGGGATGAGCCTGGCATGGCACCATTCTCAGGCACATGGATAGATTTCCATAGAGCCAAACCAGGCAAGCTGGGAGCTGGCTTTGCCCAGGGCTGTCACATCCGCTGTGTGCTGGGGCTGGCTGGGAGGTGCTGATTTTGACCAAAGGCACACTGTGAGGATCAAGTTAAACACGTTCAGGCCCAAACCTGGCCCAAGTATAACCTCCACCCTCCTGTCTAGTGAAATCCTTACAAATCAGGTGGAAGGACTGCCCTGAATCTAGCCTTTAGGCAGAAAGCACTATTGCATACACTGCTACGGATGGGAGACTCAAAGCACGTGAAATATTATCAGATTCCACAGTGAAAGGAAGTGCTGAAAGGTGTTGTTGCTGCATTGTTTTGGTAAATACACGAAAATGTTGTTATAGACACACATGTAATATGGGCTAAAACCAGGAAAAGCTTAGGATAAAAGTGTGGCTTCTAATAACCCTCCCTTTCCTTGTCCCATGATAGGGATGGCATTGCCAAATAATCTCAACTGTGGTCAAAATCATACAGTCATTAAGATCCATTTTCTAGAGTCCTCAAGCAGAAGTTGGTCTTAGGTAAAACAAAAAGGATTAGGATGTAAATGTAGGTATTGTGCAATTTTAAACACGCTTTATATTTTTCTAAGTGAAATTCATCACTAATTCCACTGGCATCTAACCTGTTAAGAGTATGTGGAATGGGATCTCAGCATGTTCCAATTGAATGCCTCTTCATTTCATACACTAAATTGGAGATTAAAGATGTTTGACCCTCCCATAGCATACTTGTTTTGGTGTTTGATGAATATATGTCCTTCAAGTGCTCTGTTTGTCAGTTATCTGATATTGATGCAGACTTTGCTTGTCTTACTTCTTAAGACAGCTACATTTTTACCCTCTCCATTTTCCCCTTATACTTAAAAATAAATAGCATACCTTGTGAGAAGTTAGGCTACTTACTTTTTAAGTTCATCATTATTCAGTGCTGTTAACTTCCAAGCTAGTGCAGTTACCAATTTACTGTTAATCAGTACACGATCTAGTGTGGCTAAATCCTCCTTGTCTTTGTTTTCCTAAAATTAATACCATATAATAATTTGTTATTGACCCTTGTTTTATACCTTTCCTTTACTTGATTTCATCCTGTTGGCATCAAGCATTATCAAAAAAGCATTAGCTTTTGAGGTTTGGGTTTTTTTTTCAAATATTTTTTGGGTCAAGCTTTACAGACTCGTCATTTAACTATTCTGCAATGCCACTTTTGTCCACAGTGGTTCCTTTCAGTTCCTTTTCATTCAGTAGATCCACTGTCTCCCTTACAGGCTTACTGCTTTGCCTGGAAGTGTTTTTCACTGGTTGTTTTATGGCTGTGGCCAGCTGCTTTTCAAGTGTTTCCATGGGCTTCCAATTTGAGCATCCTATTTCACCTGAAATATATGTACTTCTCATAGGCTTTGAGTGTCTTTATTAAAGACTTAATTGAAAAAAAAAATTTTTTTTTTTTTGCTTTGCCCTAAACTGTGGTATTTTCATTCTTTAGCTTTTAATTGAGTTACACCTTGGCATATGTAAGAGGTAAAGTACATGGGCAGAGAGGATTCTCAGCAGAAGGACAGAAAGACAGTTTTGTGGTTTGGTAGAAAAATCAACTTTAGAGATTTAAGGGCTCATTTACAGGGTACAAAATATTATTAGCTGATCTCAGGAAAATTCTCTGCTGAGGTTTGTGAGTGTTTTGGTGGGAATGAGCAGAGAATACTGAGCTGAGCCCATTGATGTGGGTATTTTAATTTGTGTGCCTCTTAGCTTAATACAGAATATTAAATTACTCTGCTGAATAATTAGGCATTTGTCAAAGAAAATAGATACTTGTTAATGGATGGTTTGCCAGGTTTCATCCCCTCCACCACAGACATGCTTACTGTTCTATTATTTAGCATGCAAAAAGTTCTCTGTATTCATCTATTCACTTATGCACCTGAAATCTCATTCCCTTCATATCTGTATGTACAAACTTCTGACTGCACTTTTCCCAATTTTTTTTTAGCTATAAGTTCTCATAATTCATTTACATTATGCTTTAGTTAATGTATTCTTGTGAGTAAATGTTATCCGTGTAGTATCTGTCCAGTTCCACGCTCCCCAGTACAAAAGAGATCTGGAGGTACTGGAGAGAGTCCAGCAAAGGGCCACGAAGGTGATGAAGGGCCTGAATCATCTCCTCAGGAGAGCTGGGACTGTTCAGCCTATCCAGCCTGTAGAAGGGAATGCTTGGGGATCTCAGGAATGTGTGTGAATTCCGGAAGGGAGGGTGGGACGAAGATGGAGCCAGGCTTTTTTTGGTGGCCTCCAGTGACAGGATCAGAGGCAATGGGCACGAAGTGAAACACAGGAGGCTCTGTGCTTTCCTGTGAGGGTGACAGAGCACTGGAGCAGGTCCCTGCAGGGGCAGTGGGGTGGTCCTGGAGATACTCAGAAGTTGTCTGGGTGTGGTCCTGGGCAACAGCTCTGAGGTGCCTTGCTTGAGCCGGGACAAGATGATCCCCAGAGGTTCCTGCCAACCTCAGCCAGTCTCTGATTCTGGGTGACTGTGTATGACACTCATCAAACTGACCAGACATCGGCAAATGCAGTGAAAAGAGCAGATGCCACCTTTATGTTGACATGCACGGCTGTGTTGGGTACCTGCAACTCTCAGTAAAATATGGCCACAGTGCAGCAGTTAATTTCATAAAACACCAGTGGCTAAGAGAGCATTTCTAAAATGAACATAAGAGATGTGATGTATTGTAGCTAAGAGCATGTGGAAGTCTTTCAGTGATATCACAGATATTTCTTCTTACTGGCAAACCACTTTTTTTTCTCTGATGCTAGGGAAGCAGGGAGGCAGTAATAAACAGGATTTGAAAGAGTTGAAAACAACATGAATAAGTGGTCTGAGGTTTTTAAATGTTCTACCTATTGGTAGTTACTTGTAAAGAATTATCTAAGAAATAATATATTCAGCAAGTAACATAAGTAATTGAATTATACAAGGATCAAGTGCTGTTCCATCAAGGGTTGAACTCCATGCCCACTGAATGCAATAGCCAGACTCTCATGGGCTTTACATCAAACCTCAAATAAAACAGTTTGATTAGTGCTATTTGACCAGTATAACTGTAAGTCTGTGTGAGCTTAGTCTCATGCTGTGTTTTCAGCGTATTTAAAATTATTTTAACATAACGCTGACATGCTGTAGAACTTCAGTTTAATAAATGCAGCGTATGTCAGTTTTAATTAATGAAAAAGCCCTCTTGCACTTTTTTAAAATATTGGTGGATGTTTGTATCTCCTTTTCCAATTCACATGACACAAATCTTTATCACCTTGCAAACGAATATTCTCCATGATGACCTGACAGGGTAAGTTGTAAATGGGATGTAATGGGATCTGTCTTGTCACAAATGCAGCTGCTCGGGCAGGTACAGTTCCCAGCCGCTCAGTCCCTGGCAGAATGAGGAGAAAATTGTGCAGGTTGTACCCAGACAGTAGCAGGTCAGTGCTCCTGTAGGAGGGAAAACAACCCCAACAACTGATGAAGTTTATGGAAGGATTGCAGTGATAGAAGCCTGAACTTCACCTGTGTGCTCCAGCCTGGCCAGGCACTGCTCTGGCAGCACTGCCTGAAGTGGTGGAACATGTTTCTGTCTCTGAGAAGCATTCCAGCAATAAAACACTGCAGTGGAATACCAGGGCATTTTGTGCGTTTGTGCTCACTTAGCTGGGTTGTTTCTCCGTGGAGAGAGGAGGGATATCTCACCTCCCTTGGAACAACTACACTCCAGCTGGCAAACAGTGCTCGAGCTGAACAACTCTGACAAGTATTTATAATAAGCTATTGCAGCTGTTCCAGCTCATTCTTTGCTTTTGTGTATCAGATTTTGCATTTGGTATTTTCTTTTATGATTTCATCTGTTATACGAGCTAGATTACTCACAGATTCACTCCAAATAGTAACAACAAATTATACTACTATTAACAGAATTGTATTATGTTTCTACTAGTAGTGAAATATTTTTCCACAATTTAGGCTACATAAAGTGGAATCAACAGATATTCTGCTATTCCTTGGTGGCCTTGCCTCTTCTCTGTAGGAGGCAGTGAGTCTTTCATTTCAGCTTGCTGTCCTCAAAGTTCATGCTATTTGGAGGCCAAGCTGTGGATGACAAACTGCAAAGATGACAGGAAAACATGCAGGGTTGATATATAAAACAAGCCACACTGCTCGTGCTTTGACTGTCATCACTGCTTTCAGGAAAATAAATAATACTGCCTTGGTCTAAGGCTCCTTAAGAGTTTCTTCAGCTTCCATGGGGAATATTGCAAATTCCTTCAGTCTAAGTTTGGAACCTAAGAGCTCAGCTTTCTAAAACAAATTCAAAAAAACTCTTTTTTCCCCCCAACCAACTTCATGGGAGAAAATAAGCTTGTATAACTTGTTCCCAAATTGAACAAAGCTAACAGAAATTGATGGTCCCTTTCATGAACTGTGAAAAATGCTGTGGATATTTCTCTGGTTTAACAACTGAGTGAAAACATTCTCTGTTCACCACTTGCTCTGCAAATTTTGCTGCGAGCACCAACAGCTTTACACCAAGAAGACCCAAAGGAATTTTCCATCAAAGCAGAACTGTGCATCACATGAGCAGGTGAAAATGTGATGGAGAAAGGTGTGATGTCTCTGTAAACTTAACCCACGCCAGTCTTCATCTAATGTGCAGTATTTTGTTTTATTTCCAAATTCCTGTGGATTTAGTAATTGAACCTTATTCTTGTGATAAAGTGAGTATTTGGCATTCATGTACATAATGATATGCTAATATATCCTTAAGAAAAAATAATCAGAATTCATCTTGGCTGTTAACATGCTTCGAATTGTGCATGTAATAGAAATGGATATTTAAAACATCTTTATTTCATTATCTCATTTATTATATTGTAGGTTGGCAACTAATTAATATAGATATTTGAAGTTGCAGATCGAGGAAACTAAATTAGTGCACTATAATATAATTAATCATAGAAAACTTTTGTTCAGCTGCTAATCTATTAGCTACTTTGCTTCTTGTTGATACTCGTAACTTTGATTAAGATTTTCAGTGCTTTATTTAACATCATAGCTTACTGATATGAAATTCAGTGAAGTATCTACTATCTCTGAATAACATTCCTGGAATAAACTTGCAATGAAAATCCTCCTGGTGCTAGACTTCAACAAGAAATAGCCTATAGAGACCTCCAAGGGCTGCCGTGTGCCAGCAGTCCCTTGGCAAAGGATGCCTCAGGGTATCAGACATGCTTTCCATTTTTGCCCTCCCCTCTAGCTATCCTCCTGTGCTTTCACACGTTCCAGCCACTAAGTATTTCAGCCACAGCTGAACGTGCTGGAAGAAAGTAGTAATCCAAACCAAGACCAAGATTCTTGCTTTGGAAAGCTGCAGCAGATGCAGAAACCTGCACAGGGCAGAACTGGTGGTTTGTGAGCATCTCTGAAGTGCATGCGAGAGCAGGACAGGGTCTGTACGGGCACTGCATTCAATGGGGGTAAGATATTCCTTACTTTTCTCCTAGAATTGCTGTGTTGTTCCTGTCCTTTCATCTACCTACTGAGAGACAGAAATACATGGTAAGATTTCAGAATTGAAAATTAATTATCTCTTAACAAAATTCAGAAGAATTGTCCTGGGCTTCTGTGGTAGAGTGAGTTGTGGGTGAGGGAAGGGCTACAGATGATGTTTATCTGGACTCCTCTAAAGCCCCCAACACACTCCTCAACTTCTTAAACAAATGTTTGCTGGTGTAACCGAAGCTACTCTTTCAGAAACAAGCCTTACCTTGCCTATTTCCATTGCTAGTATAATTATAAAGACTTATTAAACTATGAAACTAAACCTTTAAATGCTTAATCTGTACGGTTTTTAATCTGTAGGATTTCATCCAGTCAAATGGTTACCACTTGCAACTTTCAACACATGAATAAAATATCTGAGCAATCCTTTAGAAATGCCAAGTAAACAAAATGACAGGCTATTGACCAGTCATTTAAAAACACTGTTTAGTCCATTTACTAAATGTTAGAATATTTAAGTGAGTTGTTTTTACTGTAAGATGGTTTTATTTAGAATATTCCAACAGAAAATAACTATTTTTAAAATAGTACTTTCTTTTGGGGTAACATATTGGTAAATTCTAAAATTCCTGGGTTTTGATTTCACTGAGTCTTTTGGTGCAATTTGACACAAATGCAACCTATATTTATACATTAACTGTGTATTTATGTTTGATAGTTATTTACAATTCATGCCTCAGTAGTCATTTTTATAATTTTACTTGTCCTGTCAGCCAGCTTTGACATTATCACATGACTCTGATTTGTTATTTGCTTTAACTAATGAACAGCAAACAGGCGAAGACTAAGCAAAGCAAGTACCTTTTTAAGAATAATAAACCATAAACTGATAGAGTAGCAGTAAAATATGTATAGCAAACACTTCCTTTTAACCAAAATCCCCTTTATGGATCTTGGAAAATGTTACTGGACAGATTGCTTGCTAAAGCAATATTTCTGGCTCAAATAATGATATTAATACAATCAAACATGGATATTTGTTATAGCAGACCATAAGTATTTAGAAAGTAAAACCAGTTTTCCTAACTTTTTTTTAGTAAGGGGATGGTATGTTTTCTGGTATATATTTGAAGTCTTTTTTCCCCCCAAATATCATTATGCTGTGTTTTATTATGGAAAAAAGTAGGAAACGTCATACAAATAACCATTGTATACTGGTGAACAGCTTCGGGTATCTTGCAGGATTTTATTTTGAAAACTGGATAACGAGAAAAAGCTATCAAAACTCAACACCCAAAATATTTGTAAGAGCAAAAGGATATACATAATATAAATGCAAGATTTTCCCTTCTGTATATTCAGATGGATTTTTAGGTGCATTGTGTTATTATCAAAAATTAATATTTGATATTACAAGTTTGCATGACACGGATTTCTTTAGACACCAGTTTTATAATGTGTGTATAAAATAAAATGCACATATGTGGAACAGTAGGCTCTGCTAGGCTGTAATACTTTATAGTTAGGTCTCCAGGATATTTGTATTGTAATTTACTAGTTTTCTTTTTTTCTTAATGTTGCTTGAAAGCAAAAAGTCAATTGTATCATTTTATGAAGTACACAATAAATGTCCATTTTACAGCATCAGGAACCAGAATCAGAAATAGCTGAGCTCTGAACTGTGCTCACAGTTTATGACACTGTTTGATTTCTTTGTAAAAATTCATTTGACTTGCATGGAGATCATCTGTAAATCCTCATGAGTCAACACATTAATGGACTTCTTCTTATCAAAATTCCCAGTGACATCACCAGTCCATCCTTAGAGCCACGATGTGCATGTTAACATACAGCACAGTGCCAGTTTGTGGTCTCTGGAAAAACCCACAATTTTTTGATGTTACAGTTACAGCTCCTGGGACTTTCCTGTTCCAGCTCTTTTACTGCTACAGAGAAGCTGCACTGGTAATACCAATGGTGGGAAACAGTGAACAAAAATGCACTTTATGCTTTCCCATTAGGAAATTAATATGCCTGTTCTCTTCCTTAGGCCTTGATCTTGCCATGAAATTAAAAACATGCAAGTCATAATTCTACTTAAACATATTTTCACTGACATAATTCATGGCCAGATGCTGTCAGTAATCATGCACAGGTATCATTACTGTGTATGGTCTCTTACAAATAAATCAATAGTGGTACAGGAATTACAGACTTGCTGCAGGAGTAGGGTTTCACAGAATCACCTGCTGAGGGCCAAAGGGGATCATTACATTGTGTAACCTGACCTCCTCTCTAGCATATCCTGCCATTTCATCCATTTACTCTGTACTGATCCCAATAACTTATGTTTGACTAACACAGCTCTTCTCTGTTTGCCTTTATATTGAGTTTCTTGGCCAAAAATCCATTACCATTTTGGTCAGGTCTGCCATCATCTAAAAGAACTTCTGAGGATTTCTTTTACTCTATTAGAAACCTGTCATTGGGAGTGTGGGACCAAGTTCCTTTTAGTAGCAGTGATTATCCTCGAGTCTACAGCAGTGCCTGATCCGTAGTGTTTGTGCTGGGCTTTGGGATTCTTCTGAGTGAAGTATGCATTGAAACATAGGCGTATTACTGCCTGCCCTAGTTTCTTATTTGCAGGTTTTTTTAGGAAGTATTAACCATTTTTTAAGACACTGGTCACATTAATAAAAACCCAGTGGTTCTGCAATTTTCAAAAGAAACAGTATATACTCAAACCACATTCTGTCACCATGCAGAGCCTTCCTCCCAATCTTTTTTTTTTATCCTTTGTAATTCATAACAACATCTGACATGCTTCTGCTAGCATCAGATGATTTGAGAAGAATTTTTAAACAGGAAAGGGAGATTTGGACAAACATACATTTGGACTGTGGTTGTTGCTACCAAGGTGGACATTGCCAGCATTCTTCAGCCTCCCAGATGTACACTGGCTCATTAAATCACTCTGTTTTGTTTAAAACAGCCATCTCCTCCAGGCTGTTAGAGAATTGCATTCCCAGAATTTATGGTTTGTCTGTAGTCAACTCTTCTTTAATATGTATTTAGGAGAAATGTCTTTACATCACATACGTCACATATTTTTCTTCTTTTTTTTTCCCCCCAGGGGAAATTTTAGGCTAAACAAAAACCATTTTTGATCATCAATAAAAAAAATTAAACTATTTCTGTAAATTTGATTACTGTAATATGTTCCTTATCTTCCCCCTTAAAAAACCCACAAAATAATAAAGCAAAGAGCAGATATCCCTCTTACAGATCTCCTTGTAACTGAAGAGAGGAGGCTTTTATCTTGCTGGCTGTCTCAGAGCTGCTCTTTACTCCCTGTAAAGGTAATGAAGACTGGAAAATACAGCTGGATCTTTTAAATTAGGAGTCTTATTCTCTTCCTCACAGTATAGTTTGTGTTCCTGTAGACACTTGAGCTCACTGGTGTGAGCACCTGTGGGGAGGCCATTTGTGGCTGCAGTTGCAGAACCCAGCCCAGTTGCATGAAAGACACTGAAAGCACAAAATTAATTCCACAAACTGGCATTTTTTCTAAATTCTTTACACCCTCATTCAGCAGTTGTACAATATTTTCAACAGCAATAAGGAAAACAATGGCACCTTCATGCACAGACTGGGGAAGGTTTTATCTCCGCAGATGAGCACAAGAGCTTTAAGCATCTTGTAAAATTAATTGGAGGGGAGCTAATAATTTGTGAACACTTCTCATGCCTGCCATCACTTCTCAGAAGTTGTTTTGTTACTTATTTAAAGGTGATCATGCCTTTCTGGCAAACCTGCTGCTTTCAGGTATTTTTAATAAATTCACGGTACAAAGTACGTGAAGTACACAGATGTTTATAATGAGCAGCAAAAATGAGAGGTATTTTATTAGGCTGTGTAACTATCGCTTGCTGATTGCTTTTAATTGGTGAAATAACAAATTGCTGGTTTATCTCTTTAAGCTCTTGACCTAATAACTGCATGGCTTTTCATGAAACATCCTTTTTGGATGCAGCTAAAGGCTTTCTCAGTGGTTTTGTTCACAAACTTTTAAATTACTCTCTGGTATTAGTTCAGAGAATCATAGAATAATCAAATAGTTTGGGTGTGAAGAGACCTTTAAAGGCCATCTAGGCCAACCCCCTGCCCTGAGCAGGAACATCTTCACCTACAGTAGACTGTATAGTTAATATACATCTCTAGCAGTGTATTTATGAGTCTCCAGTAAAATGCTGCTGGTCTTTTTTCAGCTTTTTGTGTGACTTTTCAAATGAAATATTTTTCTACCAGCTCCTAAACACCACTTCACATAGAAGCAATTGCATTACTATGATATATATTATATATTTTATACATATATATATATATATATAACATCTGATATCCCTGAGAACAGTTGTCTCCAACAATCTGAGAAACAACTAATTGATTTAGTTATCTTTTTTTAATTAAAAAGATATTCACGGTATCACTGTGAAGTCAGACCTAATGAGTTACTTCTTCAAATTATTTTCTCTTCTCAGACTGTTAGAATATTTATACAGAATTCTGTATATTTTCTTGCATCTAAATGAGACCATTCTTATTCATATAACCTATTTAATATGAAAAACTATCCTCTGAAATTGATTCTAGTATAGAAAGGTGTACACGTGCACTGATGTCCTTTCCTTGAGCAAAGCAGAAATTAGCTTATTAATCATATTCAAATGTAATGGGTCTCCACTTTGAAAGAAGTTAGCCCACATAGAAAACTGGGCTTCAGAGGAGTAAATGCCTCTATAGAGATTTTCCTGGCAGGGAAAAAACACAGCTGCCACAGTACAAAAAGATTTTGGTAGACCCAAGAAGAATGGATTTGTATCTGGGCAAAAAAAAAAAAAAGACCTGAAACCTTTAAAAAAACAAACAAAACCCACACACAAACAAACAGAAAACCCCCCAAACAAACAAAAAAATCCACCTTGAAGATATTATTTTATTCAGGCAAAGATTAGTCTCTTTCTTTACCCAGTTAATCTCTACAAATGCAGTACAAGTTCTATGGACAGGGGCATTACAAAGCTCAAAAGTCCTACCCCTAAAGCACTGGCATCTGGTTTTAGTCAAGTGTTGAAGACCACTTTAATTTAAATTATTTATTAATGAATTTATTTACCAGTCCTTTGAAAGTGTCATAGGATTTCCTTGTGGAAGTGCTCATTCTGAGGGAAGTAATGCCTTAATTTGGAATCCATATGGACATTAGTCTGCTGATATTCTCTTAATAGAACAGAAATATTAGAAATAGCCAAAAAACCCATGAAGCCATGTCATCAACTCTACCCCTTCTAAAGAATAAAATTAACAGAAAAGAACAGGCACCTGAATATTTTGTTAGTGGTTATTAACTCAAACCACCCTTCAACTCTTTACTGAAGTAATGATTGAGAACAAATTTCTGGTTTAATGAATGTAAGTGGGATTAAAAAAAGATAAAAATAAGTTGGCTATCCCTTTTGTTTAGTGGCTTTTTAGAAATAGAAATAGGTTTGCTGGTTTGTCAGCGTTCATCCCTCCTGATTGGCTCTTCCTTGCATGGCCAAATTCAGCCCTTGGGTGAGTGATACGGATTCTTCCAAGTGAAGAGATTGCTCACTGATTTGGAGCTGCTCTGAGCTATGCTGACCTGTTTCCAGCTACATGTGATGTTTAAGGTGGAGACTAAAACATCTTATTGGACAGTAACACAGACAAAAATAATCATAGGAAAAATCCTATGATCAGATAAATATTTTTAGTAATGAGAGAGCAGGATATAGTCATGCAAGATGCTTAATCTCAAGGCCAACAACTCTTCAAATCACAATACAGTTGTAACATTTTCCATTTCCAAACAATGAGCAATCAAACATTAGCTAATTAAATGCTTTCAGTGGTGAAAGAAAATATAAAAATACATGAAATTATCAAATAAAAAAACCAAGTGACTAATTTGTCAGCCTCAGCATCACTTTACAAATGGCAGCAGCCAAGTTATCCCTACACTGAATATCAATCAATTTTACTTTTTACAGCTGATAAGATATTCTCTAATTAAATTATGTTTTAATTGCCTTTGACTTTCAATGCAAGGAAAATGACAATATGCTTTCCATGGAAATACTCCCTACTCATTTCTGTATACTGTGACTGTCATTATGCAATTAACAGTTGTTCCACAGTGGTATCAAGAATCCACATTTCCTCCTGAAACTAGGATGCTGAAATAAACGTGATTTAGGAAGTGTTATTCTCTATATGCTAATATAATTCTTTTAATTGTTGGCAACGCTGAGGTCTGCCCACTTATAGTCTATTGTCATTCTCAGAGTTTTTTAAACAGCATCTCCAGAACCATTTGATCCTACATGTGACTGCATTTACAATTAAAATGCCAGTCCTGGAAAACACAACCTCCCAGTTTTCACACTGAGTTACTTACTAATTACCCTTCAAAATGTTTGGTTTTTATAAGGCTACCATGAAGTGCATAGATTGAAATATTAATCCTGCTTTATGATATGATAATTAAGTTAATTATAGTACAAAAATGTGTGTCAGTAAGAATGTGCCAGGATTAGGGCAGCAGACCAGGCCCAAGATGTCAAGGAGAGTGAGCACCCTTCTCTAAGTGTCTCTTCTGCATCTGCAAAGCAAAGGGTGGGAAAGAAGCAGCAAATGCCTTGATAGTACCCACTCTACAATTATGAACACACAGGCGTGGTTTGGGTGAAGGCATTTTGGATGATTCAAATCAGACTTCATCTTAATTCAGCTCAGAAGTAAGGGAAGGTAAGCAAGCTGTAAACAGACACTGCTGCAAGATATGAAAGCAAAACCAGAAAAACAATAAAGAAGAGACAACTTTTTTCTCTGGGCTTTGAGATAAGCAGATGGAAGGAAAACTTGAAGTGCAGCCATACTGCATTTAATTTGTCCTCTTACCTAAAAATTAATTTCTACATCAGTTACAAAGAAAACATCGCCTCAAGGTTGTACATGAAGGCTTTGGTCACACTGTGACACAATTACTCAACGTTTACCATTCACTCGTTGCCATATGGACCTGATATATGCTCCTTATCCTTGATTTACAAATAAAGTCAGAAGTGCTGCAGTTGTGTTTTCCAGCCATTCCTTCAATGAGTAGATAATGATATAGCCAGTGCTGAGATATTTGATGTAAATAGTGGACATTTCAGTCGCTGCGTGAGTCCTTAATCTCCCTAGGATCCACAGGAAGAAAATTATTTGATATGAGAATGTTTGATATTACAAGTTGTATTTAACATTTCAAGGCTCATTTGAGTCAGCTCAGCTCACTGAACTGCTAAAGCACACTGGACAACACATTCTGTCCAAAGGAGAAACCTAGAGATGTGTTTAGTAGCCTAAAGGAATATCACCAAAAAATGAGTTGCTGAAGATTAGGCCCAAAATTTTATTGGTGCTGTTCATTTCAGATGTGATCTGACATCCAGGCCTGGTGCATTACAGAACAGAAGGGTGGATGGATCAGTAGCAGAAAATACTGCTGACGTCTCTGAGGTGCACTGGGAACTTCTCATGACAGAAATTCTGTTATGACCCACAAATACCTGTAGAGCACGAGACAGTGAAATTTCATATGGATGCAAAAATACTGTATTATAGCACTATATCCTGATTTATTTTCCTCTGTTGTAATCCATTAGGATGCTAGAAAACTTGAGTTTTTAGTAGCGATGTGCAGCAGTAACATCTGCCTCCTGTGCCTTGGAAAAGGACTAAAGGCTGTTGCAAAACACTTTCTGTAAGCATTCAGCCAGGTTTCTGCCCACAGCAAATAAATGAATAAGGATGTTTTTAGTGCTACCTCTGTTAACACAGTGTTTTGTAACCTCAGTATAAAATAGAAACAAAGAATAATTTCAGGGGTTATGTATTTTGTGGTACATTGAGGATGGAATCCTAAACAGAAGGTTTTATGCCATTAGAAAAGTGTATTTGTACTTCTCAAAGAGCTTGGTGTCTAAGTACAGCACTGACGCTTTCCGAGTGCTTTCTGCAGGTCTCTAACAAATGGCGTGCTGATAAAGGAGAGGCAATCCTGAGGCTTTTCTTGGGTGGCCCATTCTCAGTGACCCATTGGGACAGATTTTGCCAGGGGGGTGTTTCTGTTAACAGGCCTGAAGGGTTAAACTTGCAATTATTTTCTAAGACCAGACAGCTTTGGACACTTATTTCTGCTGGTGGTATCAAGTGAGAGCAAAAAAAAAGACAGGATACAACGTGCACATTTTCTTCTCATGGTGTTTCTTAGAGAGACAACGAGTCGGTGGTCTAAGAATCAAAATTTCACAAAATTCAGGGAAAAAAAAGATATATATTCTAGAGGAAGTCAGACTGCCTGATATATAAGCTTGTATCTGTAGAAAGACTAATTCTACGCAAGAGTGGTACCTCTTAGGAAGTGCAAAAGGATACAGGGATACATCACCCAGTTCCTGTAGGGGAAGGTCTGCTGTAGGCTCTGAGAAGTCTGTAAGATTCTCTCTGTTAATTCTAATCAATTGTGGGTCATGTCCTAGATTTATAATAATTACATTTAAAGTGTTGTGATTAAAAACGAGCCCTAGCTTTTATAAATACAATGGGAATTAACACATACCTTAAAAGATCTTCCACAAATGCAGTCAATGTGCATGGGTTTAATTTTTTTATATGTGGCTTTTTTTTCTTTTTAGGCAATAATCAGAACCCAGAGGAAAAGGTTGCAATCTACAGGAAGCTGGCAGGTCAAATTTTAAAATTATCTAAACTCCAGTACAATTAGAGACTAAAAAATTGTAAGCGGTAAAGTAATGAAACTTGCATTTACTGGATATTCAGAGAATATGCAAAATCATTTAAATTTACATACTGAGGGGGTGAAAATGTGGTTTAGCAGAGGCAATTAACATGAGAAAGTAAGACAGATGCTGTGCAAATAATTCATAATGAATAATTTCTTTGCTCCATTATGTGTTTGCAAGTTTTCCAAACAAACTAGTTTTTCTGATGTATATGTTCAAACTGTTTGCTGAATAATATCTATGCATAATTTTTTATGTAATTCATTCATAAGCAGAGCTTTTTGAATATTCAAGCTCTTTTTGAATGGATACGTAGGTTGTGCAACACATTTCTCTTTTCCAATTGGAGAAACATGACTTATAGGTTCTGCTATGAATAATCACAATATTTAACAATATTTGCTTCATTATTTTACCAAACATTCCTGCTAGTAAACTCATTTGTTAAGATAATCATGGAAAAGGAGATGCAAACAAAAGCAAATAAATTAGTCTGGCATCCTCTCTTTTCTTTCTCACTTGAGAAAAATAATTTGCACTGTCCATAATTCTGTTTGTCTTTCATGAAAATATATGAGGAAGCTGAAAATGCAAATCATAGTCTTAAATAGACTTGGGTTTCCTATGGCTGTGGAGGAATTACATTTAATGCAGAGTGCCAGCCCAGCCCTTTGGAGCTGGGGCTGCCTTTGGCTCCCTCCCCGAGGGGCAGCGCCTGTGCCTGTCCCTGGGACGGCTGAGTCCATGTCCCTCCCACGGAATCCGCGTCCCTTGGCAGCCAAACGGGGTGTTTAGAGCTCCTGCTCTACAGCATAAAGGAAAGGCTCCCGTGCAGGAAGCTAATGAAGATAAATATACTATTTGTTGGCAGTCAAGGTGATTAATTGCCAGAGGCAAGTTAATTATGCCAGGAGTAACAATCAGCATCACGGACAGACACCAAGTTTTGTGTGGCCCATTGTTAGACATGTGTTGGAGTTTGAATTTGAGCACATGAATGAATTAGTATGGATTGTGTCTTCTTACATAACAGCCACATATTCTCAATTATATTTAGAGTCATACTTATTTGGAAGACTGGAAAAGACAGTTTTTCTTTAAGTGAAGCAGGTCATCAGACCTGAGAAACTGCAGCATTCCTAGGATAAATTGGGTATGATGAACTCAATGATGAGTGAATTGCAGTTCCAGAATCTTATTAGCAATGTAAAGACTGCATTTGATTTTATATATTTAATGTTATTTTGTGCATGTTTTTATATTGAATATATTTCAGAGTTTCTATTTCAGTTTACTATTTCAATAGTGATAATTAAGAAAAAGGTAATATTGGTATTAGTAAAATAACGTTCACATTCCTCAGGAGACTGAGAGAATTTTAAGTTCTCTTTTTGAGGTACCTTAATATCCCGTATATATCCTCTCATAATGAGGATCTGACAGTCTCAGCTTACACCTTCTTTTTTTCCTGAAATCAGAAATTAGCCTGGGAATGGCTTATGACAGGAATAGTACAGAGGATCCCCTGCACCTTTCTAACGCTAACAGGACAGAAGAATGCAGAGAACATATAAATACAGTTTCACAAATGTCAGTTCTGCAAAAGTGTATCAGTGTGAAAGTTCTGCCATCCTCATATTTTACACTGAATAATGTGAGAGCACCAAGACAAGTATTTTAAATAAGTATATCTGCATGTCTTTGGAAGAGAATGGGAAGAATAAAATATAAAATAACTCACTTAGCAAGTCCTGCTGTCATAGTGTGTTAACCAGCATTTACTAGTTCCTTTGGGAGCAAAGAAATTATGTCTTTAATGAGCACAGAAAAGTAAACAACTGTTTGAAAATACAGAAAAATTACAGTGAAGTGACATTAAACCGAGAAGGAAATTGTGGATCATTAAGTTGGCAGATTTTATATGGCAAGCATGACATTTTTTTAAATGATACATATATATATTTAAGTAAGAAAACAACAGAAAACATGCATTAAACTAATCCAGTTGAGTAAATATTCTCGTTGTTCCTTGGATTACTTGCATTCTCTTCTTTTCCCTTTTTCAGCACTTTAAATTTCAACTTTATAAAACATCTAGACATAATAAACGTTTCAATTCAGTTTTGGTTTGTTCTTTCCTATTTATCTACAGTTAAAACCCCCTTATTTTAGCATTTAGGCACTTCATTAGTGATTCCTGGTATTTTCATAAACTTAAAACGGACACTGTAGATTATACAGCCCTGAAAACTTATTTCCGGCTCAAACTTGCCATTCTTCTATGGCTGCCTTAATTTCTTTCTGCACTGCAGGAGTTCATACTGGTAGAAGTGATAAATGGACATGTTTCTTTGCATTATACATATTTACAGCAAGTATACCATATCACTTTATAAATCTATTGCCCAGTGCTGCTATAGCCAATGCATTAAATATTGGGCTTCTCAGGGACTGCTCAGTGCAGTTTAACACAACAGATAATGAAAGGAGATCAGGCATGAAAAGTTCCTCTTTATCTTGCACCTTTCGTCACACAAAGTAGCTGATAACAGCTAAGTTCATCATCCTTCTTTCATACAGTATTCAGGAAATCAGGCACTTAAACCACGACCTTCACAGAGAAAGGACTGTGTCATCCTCTTTAGTCAGTAGAAAAAAAAGGGCTCTGATCCTGAATGGAGTTGTTGGATTTTGTCAGAAGATAAATTAAGCAGCTGAATAATTTTGTGTGCTTGTGTGGAACTTCTTTTCAAGGAAATACTTTGCATTAAAAGAAAAGAGGGCATAAGAAGGCACAGAACATAAAAGTCAGTAATGAAAGACTGGGGTAAAATTAAGGTTGAACAGAGCAAAAGTAAAATTAACTTGTAGCTTACTTAAAGACCTATCTCTAATATTTAAGTATCTTATTAAAAATGCTGTGCACTAACAAAGAACTCATGCTACCTGTTGGGGGAAAAAGAAAATTCTGAAAATTTATGTTGGTTTATTATTATTTAATATTTCTCATTCTTTTGATAGTTCTTGTGTACTAAAAAAATGAAAAAAATATTGTTCTATTATATTTTTTAATTGTAGGCCAGCCTATGAAAGCTAAAATATTTACTTATCTGTGCAAGTATTTCTAGATAACAAATTCCGCTTCCCCCCCTCCACTTCCTCCCTCCATCTCCAGAGTGGTTTTACTTAACAGGAACAAACTCTGTTGGTGAAGTTTGCATTGGCATTTCATATAGGGGTCAACATGTATCATTCAGAAGGTAAACTGAGGTAAACTTTCACAAACTGCACGCCCTGTTTTATATTCTGGGCATTTCTAGTTTCTCTTTTTTTTTTTTTTCCCCCACATGCACCTTCCAGGAGATGATTTGTCTGTACCAGTTCACAGGCTCTCTGCTGCAGCAGACTGCAAACTTAACATTGCTTTTGAGGCAGGCTTCAAATCTTGGACTGACTGGAGTAATTTCCATCTTATACAAAATAGCTACTGCATCCTTTACACCTTGCTACTTGCCCTTTTTTTTTCCTCTGTGTATTTTTCCAGATATATATTCTACCACTTCTTGTGGCTAAACAAATGTAAGTGACCTTTCACCTAGACTAGGTACTAGAACTGTCTGTGGGCAGTGCCATTTACCTAAAATCAGCCTCATTTAGTCTCGTGCAGTGTGCGTCTGTGGGGTACCTCATCCACACCAATACCACTTCATGCAGAGCTGAGAGAAAACTTGTGACATCAGAAATAAATGTTGAATTTATCCTCAGCTCACTTTGTCAGTGAACTCATTGTTACCACCCAGAATGCTCCCTGACCTCCATGGTTTTTATCATAATCACCTGGTGGTATTTTCTCCCACTCTCAAAAAGCAAAGGCATTTTTATATACAGACAACTACAGAAAGCAAATACTTTTTCTTTAATGTAATGGCTACAACCTCTCAGTAATTACTGCAGGAATACAAGTGCAACTGTGCATCCTCTGTCGTGTCAGAGTCATTAAAATGGCTGAGAGAATTAACACTGCAATTACACTCAGCAGACAGGAGCTTGCAAAACCAAACTAAGGACTAGTTAACAACTGTATCTTCCGTTTATGTTACAACAGCAATGACAATACAGATTTCAGTCTTTGGGAATTGGAATCTAAAAAGTCTTTAGAAACCAGTATGACTCCAGTAACTGGGTGGGCCAGAGGAGGTAAGAGACCTGGGTCCTGATTCACAGAGTAAGAATGGCCCTGACATTTATGTCTTTAGTTTAACATTTGTATAAGTGGTTTAGGATTATCATAGAAGCATTCTTAGCACAGTAACTACTGTGTGAGCAGGGCATCCCACCAACTCTTCAACAGTGACACCCAATTGTAACACCCACAATGTGTGTTTTCCTGTGAGCTGGACAAGTTAAACACAAAAATTCTTCTCAGTGACCAGTGAATTCTCCTCTTGGTCAGCCAGATGAGCAGAGACTCATTTGTTTACAGCTAGTACTAATCCACTTTACAGTTGGTTGACAGCCATATTCTTCCAAATGCCTTTGAACCCTTTGTGGTCAGCTATAGGGAAAAAAGAGGTTAGGTGTGTAAGTCTAGAGTTTCCTGTATGCAGAACACACATCATGGCACACAGGTGGTGTTCTGGTGAGTTTTGCATCCACTAGGGATGGCTGTGCATACTGAACATGCTCTTTTGAAGACAGCAATTCCTCAAAGCACAACAGAGTTCCAAAAGTCTTCACATTATCTTAACTTTCCACTGAGCAGGTATTACCTACAAAGATTTTCCATCTTTTTTTTCTCGTCTTCTTCTTCCAAAACTGCAACCTTGTTGATGGCTTTGCATTGTTGAGAGCTGTTCAAGCATAGAGCAAGTGGCTTTCTACCTGCTCAGTGCTTCCATTTGAGCCACTTCAAAGACAGGCTATAATTCTTACAAGGTGGGTGGGCTGCCTATAATAGGGAAGGGGAAAAAAAGAGGCTAAAGAGACTGGAAACTACCTGAAAATTCTGGTACAATTTCAACACCTTTCTCTTCTTTTTGTTTGATGAATTACACACGGCTTCTGGCAATATTTAGGAGGTGACACAAACTCTCTTATTGCAATGTCAACCATACACCACACCTACTGAATTACCAAAGATGGTAATTCCAGTGTGTTAAAATTCTGTATCATGCCACTGCTTTTCTGCTGGGTGCTCACTGCATGATACACAGCTACTTCTCCCATAACCATGGTGTGGTTACTTCCTTGGAAGAGATAGAAAATCACATGTGTGTTTTTTGTCTATTTTTTTCTTTATTTCTTACTATGCAATTGCAGTCATAGGATAAAGAATGAAAATTGGACATTTAAATAAGTTGCAGTTGCATGACTGACTAATGATATTCCAGTATATATAATAAATGTAGGAAATTGTACCAATTAATTAAAATAATCCTCTTTATAACACATTAAAACATTTGAGAGGCATTGTTCAGGAAGATAAGCTCTCTCTTTATTCTGAAGAGTCCAATGTTGTTACAATGGATCATTGCATTTCACAATTTCCAGCCTACAGGGTTGGAAAAAATTATGGTTATCAGCCAGAGTGACCTCTTGTGTGATGCCAGCCAGTGAACTTGCCCCAAGTAACCACTCCATCAATCCCATAACTTACATTTGAGATGCAGTATAACTTTCAGAAAGATCCTATTTAGAGTCTTAAGCAACACCAGAGTGCACATTCCATAGGTAAAATGTTCCTATTATTAATCAGCTGCACTCCTAAAATTTCGCCTTCATTGTACAATGTATTTATATAGCATCGGCTTCCAGAAATTCTTTTATCATGCCTGTTTTGATCAAGCTATAGCAATGTGTGTGGTGGAGCACCTACATACTAATAGAGAAATAATGATGTATAGGGACACATTGAAAAACCAGCAGTTCCAGGTTAGAAAATCCAAACGTGTGCTTAAAAGGCAAGGGGACAACATCCAGCAGTTACCACCAGTAAACTGCTAATCTTTCTTGTTGCCTCTTTTCTTCTTTCCTTTCAAATCACACTGAAGGTCAATTTTTCAAAGAAATGTGAAAAAAGAGAGCCATGGCCCTTCTGAAAGTGGACAAGATGCTTTCGTGTCAGCAGGCTCTGTAAGTGACAAGGTGATTCTGAGAGAGCCCCTGAAGGCATTGGGGACTGAAGCTGGTAACACGTGCAGGCTCCAGGCTGTGCCTTTTCAGCAGCTCAGCCATGGAGCAGTAGCTGATGCAGCCAACAGGGCAGTGACACAGCTGCAGTCCCATTCCTCAGGCACCTTAATAAAAGCTGAAGAAATACACTTATATTCACTTCAGATTCACTGCTTGGAACTTGTTTGTGAAGGTAGGCATGCACATTCTTTCCTCCAAAGAACTAAGCAGAGCTAATATACTTAAAATATGCTCAAGGAGGAGTAGCCTGTGGTCACAGTATACTGACTAATCCGGTATTTGGAGACCTAACCCAAGAAATGAGGTATTTGGGTTATTCTCTGCAGCCTCATGCATATTCAGTCTCACGTCTCCCACTCCCAGGAGAGTACCCTTACCTCCAGATTAAAGGGATGGGAACAAACCTGTCTTCCACTGAAGCTGTACCACCACATCTAAAGGAATCCAAGATCAATTTAAACAGAGAACAAGAGGAAGAGAGAGCATGGTTCCCTATCTTGTTAGGACTCTCACTTTAGGGAGAAGACACAGATATCCTTCATTAATTGTCTCTCAAATATTCTAGATTTATATAGTTAACATTAATCCTGAATACGGACACAAAGTGAGTATTTCCACATTGGTCTTACTGATACTGCCTCGACATGCAACTTCTGGTTATTTTTGTTTTGATACTCTCTCTGCCACCCATCCACTCCCAGCTGTCATCCTCACTAACCCATAACAGTGGGAGCATGTACTCAGTTAATCACCAGGACAAACTAATGCTGCTTATCGTAAACTGCCTTCCAGAAAACAATCCCCCAACCTGAAATGTCATCCGTGTTCTTTTTCACTAGATGCCTGACCTTGACTTCAACAGCTCTGTTGAACAAATGAGGCCACCTTACCAAGGCAGCTGGATTGGTCTGTGCCATTAACCCATATCCATCATAACTGACCAGCAACAAATCCTTGCTGCGTGGCATTTAATAAGCCTTTTGCTTGTTCTCTCTCAAATCACTGGTCTGTTTAAGTAGCTTTGTAATATTCTGTATGCCACTCCAATGAGGTGAAGATTTCCAAATATCTTTAGATTGTATGAGCTGAATGAATTCTGAATTTTGTTAATTTGCTTAATCATCATAAGCATCAAGTCACACACTTTATGGACTGCTATTACACACTTTCCATTACCTTTTTCACTGATGCCTGCCTCCACCAAAATGTAGTTTGACAAGATTTGCTTCCAAGCTCAGTGTAATTCTGTCTTTCTTTCCTGATAGGGAAAACTCATTACTTAACTGCAACAGCCTTTTAAAGACTTCTCTAACATTCATTTTTGCAATCTAGTTTACTTTCAAGCAGGAATATTATTTCCAGTAAAATGGCTGTCACAGTATATCTGTACACAAGTTTCTCTGCAGAATCAACACATCACCATGCATATATTAAAATCTTGACCACAGCTTTAGAGACAAGGACACATCTTGAAATCTGTGAAATGCCATGGAAAAGGATGAGGCCAGGGAGAAGTTGTGGCTCTGTGGATCTTCTTCACTCCTGTGAATAGATGCAGTCCTCAAGCGACAGCATTGCATGTAATTTACCGAGCTCTACCAGTACACTAGGCTCTCCCCTTTTCTCAATTAACCTTGAAAAGCTGAGAGATGCATCCCTGCTGGTTTCTGGATTACCCCTTAAAATTCTTGCTCTTTGTTGACAGTTACAAAACTACAGTTACAGTTGGGAAGTTAACTCTGCTGTAGTTTCTCTCTAATCAGAAATTTACAGTGCACTTTTCCCAACTGCAGCTAATCCAATGTGCTCCAGTTTACTTCATTTCTCTACAGAGATTTTTTATGGTATGGAATATATACATGAAGTTAAGTGGCACCATTAGCCCTGCTGCCATGCATTACCCATGTCCAAGGCTCCTTTTCGCTTCTGTTTCCGATTTCTGGCTAATTTCAGTTGCTATTTTCCTCTTGGCCTTGCCAAGAATATGTACAAAGTTTTACAGGTTGACATCAGCTTGTGCCTTGTACCTTGTCACTCTCTTGTTTCCTGATCTACTTTGCTTTAGTGCTCCTGGTTTTGGTGCTACTGGTGATCTGACAGATATGTAGCAATGTGGAGGGAGAAATTAAAGGTTCAGTAATAGTCAACGTCTAGTTATTTCAGTGAAAAGATAAGTATTCTGCACACAGTTCGGAAGTAACGTTATATAGAACGTGATGTTGGAGGCTAAAGCCATTCCATTCTGCAGAAGTGACAACAGTTGTTGGAACGGTTCTAACTTGTGGCAAAAAGATGGAAGCGATTTTTTAGCAATTCTTTTTTTTCCCCTGCTCAGATTTTGTTGTTGTCTCTGCGCGCTCCTCGGGCTGCGCAGCGGCGGCGGCGGGCCCCCCCTTGGGAAGGGACCCTCCCCTCCCGACCCGCATCGCCTCCCGACCCGCATCGCCTCGCCGGGGCGGCGGGACGAGCATCCCGACGCCGGAGACCGGGGGCGTCTCCGGCTCCCGCGCCTCTGCGGCAGCGCCCGGCCGGGGCAGCCGCCCGCTGTGCGCAGGGTCGGTCAGGGGAACAAGGACACGCTCGCGGCGGCGGTGGTGGCGGTGCTGCCGCTCCCGTCCCCGTCCCCATCCCCGTCCCCGTCCCCATCCCCGTCCCCGTCCCCGTCCCCGGCCCCTCTCCGCCGCCGCCCCCCGCCCGCCCCGCTCCCCGCACCGGCGCGCGCCCCCGGCGGCGCGCGCCCTTGCACCGAGCGCGGGGATTGGCTGCGGCGCGCGCGGCACCCGCGGGGAGAGGCGCGCGCGTCGGGGCCGCGGCGCGCGCTCCCTCAGCCGGGCGCGCTCCCCCCGCGGCCGCGGCTCCCGCGCTCCCCGGGGGCGGCGCGAGGCTGCGGCGCTTCCCGGCGCTTCCCGGCGCTTCCCGGCGCTTCTTCCTGGCGCTTCCCGGCGCTCTGCTCCTGGCGGGAGGGACGGGTCGCGCAGCGAGAGCAGAGCGAAGGCGGGGAAGGGCAGGGGAGGAAGGGGTGTCCCCTCCGCACTGAAGGAATCCGCACCGGTGCGAAGTTATCGCCCAGAGACGGTGAGAGGCGCTCGGGCTGCTCAACCTGCTGCTGCCGCCGCTGCTGCTGGTAAATGCTCTTCACTTCTTACTTGCCGACATGCTCAGGGCTCTCCTCCCCTCTCCGCTGCACTCCGCGCTCGGCGGAGCCGCAGCTCCCGGGGCTCTGTGGCTCCTGCCTCCCCCGCTGTAATTGCGTTAGTGGAGTTGACAAGTTGGGATGTGTGTGTGCCACAGCCGGCAGTGCGCGGGCTTGTGCCGAGCCGGGGAATTCAGCACTTGGAGAGGTCATTAGTTGCATGAGTTCCAGGGAAGGAGGATTCTCTGTGCCTCTGCAATAAGTGCCGCTGCTGCTTTTCTGCCCATTAATCCTCATCCTTGACCGCTGGTATTTCTTATATTTTCACGATGTTTTAATGTTGTCTTTGTTTTTTAAGCTGCTGATTGTTAATTTATTTATTTACTTTCTTTTCCCTTTTCCTTCCGGGATTGTAGCACAGTGTTATTATTTATTTCTTCAGTGTTTGCCAACAGTGTGGGAAGGTATCGCTGATTCAGAAACTATTGTCCACAGTGCGTCTCGGTTAGGAAAAGGCAGCAATAGGAGAAGGCAGGCATTTGTATTCCGAAAGGGAATTTAAAAAAAAAAAAATGCTGCTTTGCATCATTGCTGCAGATTTGCGGGAAGCACTGAGGGACGGTGATATTTTGTTGTTTGCAAAGGTAATAAACATAGAAGCGCTTTGGTGTTTCACATAGCCCTGCGATTGAGCTGTTTCAGAATTGCTGTTAATAATAAATTCCTGGCTGTGGAGGCAGAGATTGCTGGCGTGTATCACATCCAGCGCCGAGACAATGTACCAGCGTGTGCTAACACCGGAGCGCGTCCCTGCTAGACCTGCCGTGGAGTGGCACTTTGACAAGATGCTGGTTTGTCTCCTGCATACACCCAGACTGAAATTTTAATAAGGTGCTTCATGGGTGCGAATTGAGCTCTAAACTCTCTGTCTTTGAACCAGACTCCTTTTTCAACACTTCTTGTTAGGATGCTTGTAAATGCTTGTGTAAACATTTATTTGTAGCAATTTTAAGGGATTTAATAGTACTGATGTCTTAATATGTGCTTTTTATGCCTTTTTTAAATTTCATGCTTAAGTGTTCTGTTCTTCTAAAAGGCTCAGAACGTAATGGCAAGTCCTCTCTGTGTGTGTGCATATGTGTGTGCATAAATATTTAAATATTTATATATAATGTTTGGCTTGTACTTGTTTAAATTTACCGAATCTTCTATTATGTGGAGGAAACAGGTATTATAACAAATTGAAATGCAGGAACACAGACTTAAAGGAGACTTCCTTTATAAGATTTAGTTGTGTAGTTAGAAGATTATGTAAGATCAAAGACATTCAAAATGCATATGTCCTAGAGAAGTAAAGTCTAGAAGTAGTAGCATTCTAGCAATTTAAGAATATATAGCTTTCCTGAAACAATACAGAATGCAAGCTGTCAATAAGTCTGTGTAGCCATCTAACATCCTCACAGGGTACTTTATGAAATGCTATTTAAAATCTGTTGTAGTTAAACCACAGTCTCTGTTAAGGGCAGAGTTCATGAAAAAGTAGCATCACCTGTTAGTGTGGTTACTTTATCTAAGTGTAATAGTTTACATTGGTTGTACAGACTCAGAAGTTTTTCTTCGAACTTCAGAGGAATTGAGAAAGATGGTTCTTTCTTCAAGACACTTCTATTTGTCATTCAATGCGTACACAACCACTGTACAGAATAATGACTGGTACTTTTCTAAGGGGCTTATATAAGTGCTAGGGAAAATCAATTTTTACAAGGGGATGACAACCTAAAGATAAGGAACATTTCTTGCTTTGTCAAGATTTAAAATATACACAAACAATGTGTTTGAGCATCATTTTCCTGTGTATTGGCAAATCAGTGGCCAGGCTGATGATTAATTTGGCTTGGCCCATATGCTGAGGTTTCTAGTTGCTGAGTAATAAATGAAAACTAGTCTTACATTACACCCATATAGATTGTGTGGTATTCAAAAAGCCAACTATGAGGTCTGAGCTTTAATTCATTTTGAGAGGAAACTTTTCTAGCTGTGATTTCTTAGTGTCCTGGCAACGTCTGAGAACTCAAAGAAGTAATTTTTAATCCAATTGTTAACACATTTACAGCATGTTATTTTTTTTTAAAAAAAAGTTTTGGTCCAGATAATGTTTGAATTTTCATTCTGCTTTTTAAAAAACCCTTTCCCACTAAGACAGCGCTTATAGGAAGCAATAACATTTTAGTCTTCTATGTGCTTATTTTTTATAGGGATAATTAAAATAATGGTTTTTCTGTGTCATTAGATTTCAACTGCTTGTGTAGCATGGGGAGAATTAACACGTGAACATCATTAGTGATGTTTTCCTGTAATTAAATTGAACTGTATTTTCAGTTTTAATATTTCACACTGAAAGTCAAAGGTGCATGAAAGAATTGAGGAGGCGCTTTCTCTTGTTAGGTCGCAGAGATTAGCAGTGGTTCTTGACTTGAGGGGGCTAATAGTTATTTTTCTTTGCCTTTTTAAAGAACAGTTTTATTTCTGAAATATATATATATATATATATCTCTCAGCGTTTCATATATGGACATGGTTTTGGCATTTTCCTGTCAAATACTGACGGTTTTGGTTCTGCAGTCAAAGAAAATTTCCTGTGAACAGTTTTACTGTTAGTCATGGTATTAGCTGTATTACTGATTGTGTGCTTAAAATTATTTAGAACAACCTAGAAAAGGGAAAATGTTCAGTTCAATCAAGGGCAATGTCTAGACTTTCTTGTCTGAGAGGTCAAACTAAACTGAAGGTCAAATTAGATGGAGACAAAGCTCAAGCCACTATTAGACTACTCGAGTCAATATACCAATGTTTGAAAAGCTGTTTTGTGTTTGTTTGCAGTTTACTGTGAATTTAATCCCTCAATCCTTAATGTTTTTGGCAAAAGATGCACATAGAAGCACCACTGAAGTCCATGCTTAAAGATAAGACCAAAAAATTATTGAACTGATCCTTTAAACAATAATATTATTTTATATAAATGGATAGTTCTAAAAAGTTTGCCCTTCCCTGCCCTGGATCTGTAATAGAAAATATAACCTTACAATATAAATTAAATTCGTTTCTACTAAACTAATTAAGATAAGAGATGTTTTAGTCCTGACTTGCTCTTTCAGAAGGTTAATATTTAATGGAAATGGCAAGTATTTTCCCAGGCTTTTTTTTTTTTTTAACTATACTTTACTTACAATTTCACAAGATCCTTATCAGGAAGAACAGTTTTATATAATACTACTGTGCTACAACAGACAAGAAGGTTTTGCTGATATTCAGTACATGTAGAGCTGGTCCACACTTTCTGACCAGAGGTGTCACAACCCAGAGCCTTCATGCCAACTGATGGTGACTCATCTTTCTAATTTCTTACTGCACAAAGCAGCTCCTGCACAGAGTGCTTTTAGTGATGTACGAAATGACTCTGGCTGTGTCAGACTGTTCCAGCCACAGACTGGACCAACTTTGTATCCTGGTTGTGTCTGCAGCCTCGAAGAGCCCCTGCTTCCTTCTGCTCCTCACTGAGAGTGGCTGAGCTGAGCGGTTGCAGCAGCGTGGAACGTGTTCCCTGCAATACAGCCTCCCCTAATCCACACACGGATTGAAAAGAGACTTTGGGGCATTCTCTGTTAGCTCAGTTTTGTCTCACAATTACTGGTCTGCATTGGGATCTCATAATGCTGGTGAAGTTCAAATACATTGTTTTAAATCCACCGTGCCGACTAACTCAATATAATCAGACTTTTCGGATAAGTAGGAAGCGTGCTAGGCTTAGATATTATTCATTTTTTATTATTTTTTAAATAGGTTCTTTTTAGTTCAATTGATTGACGTTCAGTGCCAAATAGTAATAAATTGTCTACTTTCATCTTTATTGCTGAACATTAATAACCCAGTAGTCATCCAAATAGGGGTGTAATTATAAGATTTTCAGTGACAAGCTGCACAACATTGGGTTACAAACTTAGGTTTAGCTGAGCAGGTTGTGAATGGATATCTGCTGCACACACTGCCTTACACCAATGGCTGTATTCAGATTCATTCTGGGCAATAGTTAGGGAAACAACTGATCTTAAGCCATGCCTTTTTCTTTCCCTCAGGAACAGATTTTATAGAAGATACATTTTATTCTCTGATGAATGGAAATAAAGTTTCACTGAGGCAGGGTGGTGTGGCTTTGGGGATATTTTTGTTTTGCATTTGTTTGCTTTGAGTTGTTTTGCGTTTTTTTAATGATCATGCAAGTCAATATGGCAAAATTAAGAATAGAGTATCACCCTTTTTGGTTTTGGATAATAGGGTCTTCATTCTATTTTTGTTTTGACGAGACTTCTTAGCCAAAACACATTTAGCCAAAATATTAATTGTAACCCTTCAGAACTACAAATATGTGTTAAAATAGTATAAAATGTATAAATAGATGCTTTTGAAGGATTTTCCTAGTAGTTTGGGGCACCCTGCCTTTACCTTTAGTAGCTGCCTTTAAAGCTTTGTATTGGTTTCAGTCCCCCAGATTTATCTGCTGTTTCTCAGCTCACAAGGCAAGGAAAGCACCAGGGCTTATTCAGAGGGGTGGGTGTGAGCCTATCTAAAATCCTTAATGAACATATCAGTGAAACACTTGAGGAGGATAGAAATAGCTTCTGGATAAAGGCTTTGTGGGAGATGGCACGCGAAGTACGTGGAGAGGCAGCAGTGGAAGCCCAGGCCTGGACCTCTGCATTGGAAGAGGCACCATAAGCACATGGTTTATACCTCAGGTGCTGCCTGGGGGGAGCAGTTTTATTTCAGGTGCTGTTTGGGGGGAGCACTGAAAGTGACAGAAACAAAACTGTCTTCTCCTGCTTTTCCTGGGCCGTGTAAGGGCACAGGGATAGCAGCCAGTGTAAATTTTTTGAACCACAGTCTGAAAGACCCAGAGAAGCTTTTTACACCAGTGTGCACATGTACAAAAGCAAAGCCTATCTCCATGTAAGTACTTCTGTGCTTAGCTATATAAGAGTCTCAATGCCTCCTGGGAACTTTTAGGTGTGTTCCCTTAATTCTGAACAGGAGTTTTTCTTTTTTTTACTTATTATTATTTTTTGGGATAATTTTTAGGAAAGTCACTTTTCCTAAATAATTGAGTTAGGAATGTTGGTTCTGCTGTGGTTTTGAGTTGCTCTGTACAGTGTTGTCAGCTGTGTTGTAGAAAACTATCTTGTATTAAGTTTAAGAGGTATGGATGACTGTATGTAAGTGGAAACTATAAAAATTATTTTATGAAGCCATTGTGTAGGAGTGGAGGGCTTAGATGTAAAAATGCAAAATACAGAAAGTCCTACTAAATATAAATACTAGATTTTTCCCAAGCTTTTTGTGTGTGCAATGGCCTAGTGACTTTTCTAATCTCTCTAAAAAAAGAAGAAATAAGTTATCATAGTAGTGTGCTCCAATATTGTACCACATGCTAAACCAATGGTAAGCACCTTTTCCAACAATGACAACAAAAAAAGTTTAATATTTAGAAAGGCAGAAGACCAGATGTTGAAATATAACAATGACACTAGAGAGAAGCTTTTTGATCTTGAAAATAAGGTTCCATTTACTTGCTACACTTGCCAGTGTTTCAGGAAATACTCTGATTCAGATTCTGGAGGAAAAGTAAGTCAATTGAAATAAAGTAAATATTAAATTCCTCCTAGTATATAAAAATACATTCCCAAGGGAGAAGTGTTGTACACTTTATACTTGTAACATTAAATGAGTTTTCTGAACCAAATAAAGCAAGTGCTTTGCAGTTCTGCTGTCACTGTGTGGATACCTAATTGACCATTACTAGAGAATTAGGCATTAAAAAAAAAAGAAAAGAAGATACTTTAAAGATACTTTTCATCCTAGTTCCTAATTATAGATGCTAGAGGGTTGGGTGTGCAGGTGCAGTTTGGTCTTGGTTCTGTGCTCAGGGACATTCAGAAAGTCGTGGTCCATCAGGAGGTGGCAAGAGCATAGTCTGGAACATAGACCTTTCTTTTATGGGATGTTTTCTAGGGTGGACATTTCTTCTAACTTTTCTCCACATAGTTTCGACACAAAGAAAATGCTTTAACGTTGTCTATGGTTTTTGGGAGAGTGAGCTCTGGTTGGTGTGTTGGTTTTGCATGAGAATGTACAAATGTGAGCATCCACAAGAACATAAGCCTTGAAAGGATACGGAAATAGTTTTCACTCCTACTTTAACAAAGCTGACTGAGCATTGAAATCAAAAGGGTTATTTCTGGGTCTCACAAAAAAGATTATTTTGTCAGACCCCTTCCAATCAGGGTAACGTTTTAGGTAAATCTTCTTTTATAGAAGAATATTTTAATGAGTTGAAACTTGATACATTTAACAACAGCTGTGAGTAAATACAAAAGTACCATGGAAGTGGATTAGCAATTTCAATAATCTTGTAGCAGTTTGATTTGTTTATGGTGTTTTTATAACATGTTTATAGTTACCTAAAACATGATTGAGTTTATGCAAACATACGTGTGACACATGGAGGTCTAGGTAACAATGAAGATACTGAAAATTCCCATGGTGAATGGCTTTGATCAGTTTCTTCTGTTTTGGGAACATGTGGCCTAAATATCAGCTAAAGAGCAGTTAAGGGAAACTGTAAATTGCTATTGAGAGTGACGCAATACAGAACAGGTTTTTAAAGAAACTTGACTGTTTAGAGATGAGTGGATGCCTATAAGATGATGAAAAATTCTTATTAGCTGTACTCTAAGTTCAATTCTTAATGGCCCTCTGGACTTGGTCTTGGATCTCTGGCTGTGGAAAATCCTTGAGGGAAAAAAAACCTGTATAAAGGTATTTCTGTTAAGTCACTTGAAATAAATGCATATGTTTGGTAGTTGAGTCTTTTCAGGAAAGGTTTATGAGAAGCAGACTGTCAGGTAGATTATTAATAATCTAAAAAGCAAGGATAGTAATAAAGATTTATGTATAGCCTTGGTCACAAAAGGAACTAAACCTTTTTTGTTTTGCAGAGAAGTCAGCTGGCTTTAGTCATCTCCTTGCATAGCGACTAACCTAAGTCTTCTCTGTTTCCCTGTCTCTCCAGCTGCTTGTTGTGGGCACAGAGCAGCCTGAGAAGAAGTCTCTTAGTGCAGTGCTAAATTTAGAGGTCGCAGCTTTATTAACCAGTTCTGAAGTATGTGGTATTCCAGTGCAAATCTTAGCTGACACCAATGGCCTCAGCTGTGGAATACAAAATAAGCTTATTCAGCTCTCTTTTCTTTCAGCTTTTTTACCTGCTAAGGAATGCTGACTGAAATCCAGAATATTGTCACCTTCTTTCCTCTGTGCAACATACCTGAGGCTGAGAGATGACATGAGAGTGGAGCTGCACATAACATACTTCAGAATCATGGCACTGGTCAGGACCAGTGCTGAAGTGGCTGAACATGCAGCACAATTCGGTGCAGCGTTTTTCTAGGCTATCAAAGTCACAATTATTTCAGTATTCCTTACAAAGCAGGCCCTCTCAGAGGTGGAAATATCTTCATGGTCCTTTGTTTTATCATTGCAGGGCAAAGGAGAGACATAGTCTTTTTGAGATCACAATGTAGATAACCAAAATGCCTCGCACAGGAAAAAAGCTGAGATAGTGAATCCTCAATGGATTGCTGTCATTGCTCTCTTCCTCCTGCTCCTTTCAGATCGTTCCCTAGCAAGGTGCTACCCTTGCTTCAGCAGCCTGCCTATAAACAGCAGTCTCTTTCCCTCTGGGGCATGAAGAAGGGGAGAAGGAGAAAAATGCAGGGAAAAAAGTAACCTGAATAATGCCTCAGCTGCCCTGGGGTGTGTCTTTCTCTCTCAAAGTGTACTCAGGGCCTGGGGCTCCACCAGTGCATCACTGTTACTGGGTGAGTGCCTACGAGACCCCACGCCCTGCGCTTGCCTCAGAGCAGTGGAGGGAAGAGCTGGCAGCTCCTCCTGGTAGTGTGTCCCTTGTTGTGTTTCCAGTGAGGATTAGTAACTAATGAGTTGAATGAGAGAGACCTTTCCCTTGGCTTTCACAAGCAGATATCACTGCTGGAGAGAAGAAGTGGTGAGAGGTGAGTAGAACCTGTGGATTGCCTGTGGAATATTTATTCTTCTATTGAAGCTCTAATTACCTTACTGCAACTCTTCTTCCATCTCTCCAGTAATCCCAGGGGCCTCCGTTAGTTCCTCTAGTTCAGCTGGCATTCTGTATCAGCTACCTCCAGGCTTAAATTGCCTTTCTTTTTCCTTTAAAGGAGCAGTAATCACTTCCCTCTGTGTTTCTCAATCCAAAATATAAGCCCTTATAGATTTCTCTTTTACACAGCATCTTATGCATTACCTCTCATGCCTGTCACTCTGCCCATAACCTTCGTTGACTGTGAACATTGGAGTTTATACATTGTCAGTTCTGTAGATCTTGTGTTACAAGATTAGAATTTACAGTTGTACCCCAGTTACTTTAAGGCCAGCTTCCATATGACCTTTTCCCATGCAAGGATACTGGGATGGAGAGGTCTGTGTCATTCTCTTTGTCTCAGCAGTCTTCTTGGGAAAAGTCATAATTTGGAGTCTGTTGATACTCCCCACATCGATAGCCATTCCCTACTTCCCTGGTGATCCCTTGCAAAGGAGACAATCTTTCTCATTCCTCTGCTCTTGCAGAAGAGAAGCACTATGAAGTGTGGGGTTTAGATCCTTCGTAAAGCTGCTATGATTGCTACTTTGTTCTGCCTCCATTTGCCAAAGGTTTTCCATCTAGCCCTGGATACAAAAGAGTCTCTGATTATTGAAAATTTCCTGCCCCTGGAACAAAGTGTTAGAAGTCTGATGTATAGTTAGACTGGGTTAGTCCTTGTCAGGATGAAACCTGGTGGGTATTCAAAAAATATTCAAGCAGCTTTTATGAAAACAAGTATTTAATCTCATGTATTATAGAAAGGTCTTTAAATTTGCAATATAAAACCACTTTGATAAAATGACAGTTGAGCCTGAATTAGGTACGTTTGACTATTAGGGTCTGATCCTGAAAATAGTCATTATTGCCCTGCTGTTGTTCAAATGACTGTGCATGAGAAAGAATCACCTGCTTAGGGCAGCCTCTACTAGAACACATTTTCCCTATTGTTGTCCATTTGCAGTTTAGTTTAATTGATACATTTGAAAGAAGGACACTTAAAAGATGGTCAGATGTCACTTCAATTTTGCTAATGAAATGCTGTTTTGTACTGAGTAGACCCTACTATTGGCATAGCAGAGCCTATCATTTATAGCTAGTAGGTATTATTTTCAAACTAAGCAGAAACAAACATATATATGAGCTTGAACTTGTGGTAGTTTAACTTAATTTATGCCTAGCAGCGATTGTAGTGGCTTGGGATCAAACCTTGCTTATACATGCTACAGTTTTAGCTGGGTAGGGAGGCTCACTTCTTGTTTCTAGGTGTTTTTCTTTAATGAAAAAAAAATAAATGAGTCTTGGCACCACACATTGCGTAAAGAATTGCTGAGGTTAAAGAAAAAGGTGCTCAATACTTGGTTTGAGATTGCTTTCCATTTCAGCAGTGCGAGCAGAAGTGAAACCCGGGGCTCTCATGGTAGTTCAAGAGCAGCTATGTCCTACTCCATCTGTGTCTTGCCTCATTTGCAAAAAAGGATCTTGGCAGGCATGGCAGATGGAAGCAGTGGCTGGTGTGCTGTTTACTGGGTCTAGACAGTAAACTAGCAAAAATATGCTTTAAAAATGTCTTGCTGTCCTCCTTCTCGTATCACTTACGTACTCTACATTTAAGTCTGACACAGCTGGATGTAAAGCTCCAGGGTGCAAGCTCCATAACCAAGGGTTATTTGACTTCGTTCAGTCAATTCATGAATATTTTGGACTGTAATTCCCCAAATTTATTATGAACAGGTCTGTCTGTGTCAGAAGTCATCGTAAGAACATTCTTGTGTATTTTAACATAATGCTTTCTGTGTTACGTGATTGGGTTATTTATTTTCTCTGTCAGGTGGTGGTCATTTATGCTATGACCCTAAAAGGAATCTCTTTGTTGGATGGTGGTACTTTTTCTCCCTTCCACCTTCCTTTCTCCCTCTTCCCTACCCTGCTCCCCTCAGCCATGACATTACTGGGGAAGGTTTTACAAGTATAGTTTAAAGTTTGTAGTTGACTAATTACCTTATTGCCAGAAGTTGTATACTTGCTGACATTTCTTCTGTTGTGTATGAACTCTTATTTGTGTCCACGACCAGTAGATTATAGCTAAATGCTCAATGTTAAGAATTGATGTTTATTCCCACTTTGATTACTTGTAAGTCCATAGAGCTGTTTATTCATCTTCTCTACTTGGCAATTGTTTAATGTCCCAGTTTGCTCACATAGTAAATCTGTAATAGCTTTTTGTATTATGGAAAACAATCCTTCCTTGAATAAGGAAACAGTGCTGCAGGATAAGCTAATGCATTGAAAAATAAGTTTATTTTCCACTAAGAAAAAGGGCTGTTGCAGTCCTGCAGATAGGGGTCTGTATCTGTTGCCTCTGAAGAGCAGACAAAATTCTGCTGGTCAGTTCACCACACTCAGCTCAAAAACTCTGCTTTCCTTCCAGACCTGCTGTAGTAGGTCCATTTGCGAACTGGATTTACTGCCAGAAATGTATCAGTTTTGCGGGAAGATGTGCATCTTTGGGTTTGCTAATTAAGCACCTTTTGCAATTGTGATTTTTTTTGTTAGTTTTTAATTGTAAACGTTTCAATTAGAAAGTGTTTTGGAAGATGATAGAAGTTGGATGATGTTTGAGTAGCGTAGGAGGGAAAAAAAATTAATCCAATTTTTAATTTCAGATAAACGGCTTTATTATAGAGGCTATCTTCTCTCTTTGTGATTAGTCTGAACATGGACAAGAGTGTTTTGAAAAAAAACGAAGCCAGCTGTATTATTTTGGAAGTATGTGGCAGCAAGATAGCCCATTCACTGATGGCTTTTACCACATTATGGAACCATATTCTTCTTTCAATTACCAAGGCTCAGGTTTGGTCAAATAATGTTTAGTCAGTTTAGCCCTTCTCTTCAAAATTCTCCAAGGCTGAAATTCTTTGGTGAGCAGGGTGGATGTACCTCCCTGCTGACCAGGACCATGCCATAGAGGTGCCAGAAGCACCTGAGCCTCCCCCAAATCAAAACTGGGTGGTAGGCAGCACTAAAATCCCAGTGTCACTTTGTCTTCCATTTCTTCCTCATGTCTGCAGTCCTAAAAGCTGACTAAAAGCTGAAATTCTGGAATACAAGAGCTGAGCTTCTCTAAACTCCTGGGACACACCTGACAAGGACTATTTCAGTCTTCTCCTACGACTTAATCCATTATCCCCGTGAATAACGGAATACAGTGTCTCACAGTGGAATATGGTGTCTCAATGGGAAGCATGTTTTTGGGAAAACTGAGTAAGTTAGACTTTGGAGCTGCCTGCTTTTCTTAAGTGGTTTATTTATAGCTGTCCCTGAGTCTGATGTCTGTGAGTTATCAAAGACTTTGCAAGATGAATTTGCAGTTTTATTGCGGAGAGTAGTTTCTTTCACCATGAGATGGACTTTCTTTCCCCCTCCTCTTTACTGTGTCCGTGTGTTACGGTTAAGGCTTGTTTTCAGGACACTGTTATCTTCTCTTTTGAGTGTCATGACTTACAATGGCAGAGACAGTACGCCTACATGGAAACATAGCTGGAATGGAATGCTTAACCTGGCTGCTCAGTTCCCAGCTACCATTTTACAGCTTTTGCGTTCTGTTCATCACAGTTTTTAAAGTCCACAGGACTTCTCTTCAGACCTTCTCATCTTTCTTCTTTTCCCACTTTCTTGCAGGAATTCCAGCCCAGAAAGATTTGTTCTTTACCACAGTTGGCAAAGGTGTTTACTTCATGTACCCTTTGAACAACCCTGCTCTCCCATGGGACTTCTGTAAAGCTTTCACCAAGTGAGACTGAGGTTAGAAATTAGAGAAAACAAATAAACCCAAAACCCCAAATCCCCTTTCAAATGATGACAATAGTAAAGCATAGTATATCTGCAGTGGCTGTGAAATCCTCACCATTACTGATATTACAGTGCAGACTAGCCAGCCATCCATCTGGGATGATAGCATTACCATTGATATTGTCCTGCACTAAGGGGACAGGTTAGACAACTTTGCAGTGGGAACTCTCCCAGCTGTATTTTTCTGCAATGTACTGGACTAGCACTTCATAATAGAAATAGGTAGATTTAAACAGATGGCTACCAAAAACCCTCCAACTTTTCTCAAAGTATGTTTCTTAGAAATCAAAAGCATTTCTCAAGTGACTGAACTCGAATTTTCAGTTAGGACAGCTGAGTAGGACAGGGTAGTTAGAGAAGGGTAAAAATTTTGTTCCTGGATACAAAAAGCCTTGCAATGACAAGGTAGGATATTGTGTTGTTTCCATTAAACTGTTTTTTTCCTTTTCAGGCTTCCTATCTAAGCAAGCCCTTACCGTATGGAAAGAAGCTAGGATCATAAGATAGCTGTTTTACTGAGCTGTTCTATATGTGCTGCAGCAGCCTTCTAACTCCACAGTTGAAATTTTGCAGTAATACTTATCTGTATATTCCAAACAATTCATTTGGCATCACATATCCTAAGAACAGCATCCAAATAGCTGCTGAGACTTCACCAAATGCCATGTAAAGACAATGCCAGTGTCCTTCCTTATTTGGTGACGGATGTGATGTGAGAAATAAAAGCCCAGAAAAGTAGATCATGATTTACATCATACAGGGACACTGTGAGGAGAGGATAAGAGGAGCAAAGTCTTCATGGTAGTCCCTGGAACACACATGAAGTAGAGCAAGATGAAAGATGTAAGCTATAATAGCTTTGTGAGGGAATCTCTCCTTGTTTCCCTGTATTGCATCAGTACTGATCTTTTTAAAAGTGGAAATAGGTGCCCTCTGTGAGTACCACTGTGTCAGTACTGCAGAATGGCTCCTTGAACTCTGAATTCCACTGAGGTATCCCCGGATGCCCTAGATATTGCTGAGGCTTTCCCTAGAAAACAAAATGGCTCAGAAAAAAAGACCGATTATCCAGGCTGGCATAACCTTCCCACATACTTTTCAAATATAAATTACAGTAGAATTAGCAAGTAAAATATTGGATATCGTCTCTTTTAATGCTGTCCTTTGAAATTAATGGTAATGATGATTCTCGAATTTGGAGTACATGGCAGTGGCTTTCTAGTGACTAATTGCCTCAGTCAGTATTGTAATAGATTTTTGCAACATGATAATGAAGACAATTCTAATGAAGGTCAGATAGCAAATGGCTACTGAATTGTTAGTTTTAAAAATCTGTCAAAATGTGTAATAATTTCTTCAGGTTTTGTTAGGAAGGATTTTCCACCCCTGGTGACAGATCTGTGATCATTGAAGGTATATCAGTGATTTTGTGGGAAAAACACACCTACTCTGTCAGGCTCTTGAAGAAGGGAATTCATGGTGCTTAGCTTGATGCATGATGTTGAAGTCCAGTTGGGTTTTCAGACTCGTTAGGGAAGAGGCATTTTTGAACCTGAAAGTGCAGCCAGGGCTGTGAAGTCTCATTGGCTGAACAGCCATCACAGACAGCCCAAGGGCATGATGCAAGGGAATGTATCACTGTGGAAAGACAGATGTTTTCCACTAAATGCCTTCACTGTAGATGACTAAATCAGCAACACAGTGATGCAAATACCTGCCTTTGAGACACAAGTTTGGCTTTGTAAGTTTGTAGGGTTTTTTTTGTTTGCATTATTGTGAGCTGTTACAGCGCTGGTATTCTGCAGGGGGTGGTGGTAGTGTTAATGGATCAGGCTTTTTATGTTCAGGTAAAGGACTTTTTCAAGGACATTGGAAGGAATGTGTCGTGTCTTGTAAACAATCTTGTAAACGCATTTCTAAATTGTGGCTAAAATCAAATGTGTTACTGTAGAATATTTTTTCCTCATTTGCATTTGTGAATCATTCATCTGTTTATCATCAACTGGTGGTATTTTTGTAGTAAGTGAGTTTCCAATAGAAAACTCATGATGAAGCTACCTTTCTCTGTGAATCAGTAGTTTAGAGTGAAGGTATTACTAAAAAAGTATATTTCAAGTGAAGGCTTGGTCGGCAATCCTACATAAAACCTTTGCTTCTCAGGATGTGTTTTGGAGAAGCACACCACCACATAGGCTGTTATTTTGTTCTGGTGTTGAGATAAATTTGTTTGGCTTTTGGAAGGATATGCATGTATACATATGATTTCCTTCAAAAAAAGTTTCTGATTATTGGTTCTGTGAAGATAGAAGAGAGAGTCTCAAACAAATTTGTGTTAAGAGGAGGTATTAGCTATAAGATTATTATTGAATTAGATAATTCCTATCATGTCTATTGAGCTTTTTAATAATAAAATATTGTTGCCTAGTTTGAGATTTGTATCTGAAAACTGGAAAGGAATACAGATATTTACTGTATTAAAAAGACCCTAGGTCTTCATCAGATACTAAGTTGCTTTTATGGTTGATTTGAAAAAAATTATTTTTTGTTCAATGAATTGGAAAAGGGGGTTATGCCTTACTTCCAGATAGAAAACAAAATCACAATATAGTACAAAGTACAGTATACTACTTGATTGTACTATACGTGCAAAATATTGTTTTAAGATTAGGTTTCTTCAAATTAAAAATAAATCAGGTTAGAACTACTGCAGAAAAAATATCTGTGTACTTCATTATGTTTCATTTAGTAATATGTTTCATTTTGCTGTAGCAAAACTACACAAATGAATACCTGCAATCTGCAAGTCTTAAATAATTCTATTACGTTAGAGAATTTAGAAAAAAACGCTTAAAGCTTTATTAATTTAGTTGCTCATTTTCTAAAACATTTCTCTCTTTAATTTGCTTTCCTGTTACACTTTGACAATACACGTTTTTGGGGCAAAACCCATCTGAGCAGATTTCTCATACATCTTCAGTGTAGCGATTATTTCTGCGCAGTGACTGTTAAATCCTTGATTATGCTGTGGGAAAAATGTAATAAAGTTACCCAGTACCTTTTCTGAGAAGGAATAGCTGTTGTGTTCTTAATAGGTTTGGTGTGGTGCTTATGGAGCTGTCCGAGGTGAGATGTAAAGCAGGAAATTTGTATATTGCTCAGCTGCTGCACTGAAGGTTACAAATTTGTAGCTGTTGCGCGGTGCGTTTGCTTGTTGCGGCCATGCAGAGTGACAGGAATGCAGGTTAGAGGGCACAGAGTTAATGGTCCTGCTGGCTCTGAATTGGTTATGGTCCTAATCTCTGTGATTTTTCTTGTCTGTGATGCAGAAAACTACAGAACGTGTTTTGTCTGTTGAGCAGTTCACACTGCTGCCTGATGACCAAAGCATGTCAAAACCAACTGCATAACATGGTGTTATTATCGAATATTTGCCTTTTTCTGGTGCAGCATGAGCCAGGCCCGGCTGTTGGCAGAACTGCTTGGGTCAGTTACGTGCAACAGCAGGAGTCACTTCAGTTTAGTCTCTGTTGCCTTTATAATGCCCTTCATAAGAGAAAAGGCTGCCATCCTGCAGCTGGGGGTGTAGCCCTTGCTGGGTCTATGGTATGAATCACAGAATCAGTAAGGTTGGAAGAGACCTCCAAGGTCATTGAGTCCAACCTTTGACTGATCCCCACCGTGTCAACCAGACCACAGCACTGAGTGCCACGTTTGGTTGTTCCTTGCACGTCTCCAGGGATGGGGACTCCACCACCTCCCTGGGCAGCCCATTCTGATGCCTGACCACCATTTCTGTGAGAAATTCTTCCTAATGTCCAACCTGAACTTCCTCTGGCACAGCTTGAAGCCATTTCTCCTCGTCCTGTTGATGGTTCCCTGGGAGCAGGCCCCAAACCCCCCAGCTGCACCCTCCTGGGGGTTGCAGAGAGTGTGAAGGTCCTCCCTGAGCCTCCTTTTCTCCAGGCTGATCCCCCACAGCTCCCTCAGTTGCTCCTCATATACTTAATCACTACAGCACAGGTACTAGGTGAATGGATTATGCTGATTCAGAAGGGTAGGAATTCTTAGATTTGGTGTCGGAGTGACTTGTTTTCTCCTCTCACTTGAAGCAGGGATGCTATCCTTCATTGTTTTATTGGTATGGTACCCAGTGTGAGAAATTAAGAGTGGATGCTGATTCATAAGAACAGAGTTTTCATTTTGTAATCTGTGACAAGCTGACAGAACAAGAGAAAACATGATGGCCTTTCTGCTTCAGACATATCTGTCTGTCTGGGGGTGAGTACACAGCCTGTGACAGCAGCCTGTGCAGATAAAGTACATGTGATGATTGGATACACAGGGATATGCCTGGGCATCTCCAAATTAGATGTATAAAGTATTGTGGGTGAACTTTTAAAAGCAAATGTGTTGTCACAGGTCTTTCCTACACACTGTATGAACTTTAATACTTGATCTCAATCTACTGGCACTTTGAATTCTGGGCTTGTCCAAGCTGTATGGAATGGTGAAGCAAGGTTTATTCCATTTTTCTCAATGCCACATTCTCTGTTAGTGGACTTTTCATTTATTGCGTGTGCTTTGAAGTGGAATATTGAAGCCCAGATAGTTGTACCCTGGTACCTTCCCACAGCTGAAAATGCAGGTTCCCCCTTAGCCATGATTTCTCTCTCACTAAGGATGTGGTAAGTGTAGCAAATGCCATGAATGAACTTAAAAATCTCATCTCATCGGCGGCCAACTCTTTTGATAGATCTGAAGAAAATGAGGTATTTCTTTACCCTGGCCACTTGAAAGTATCATCTATATCATCTAAAATTTGCATAGTAAGCACATCATTTCGGGGGAGCTTGGTAATAAAAGGTGTGTGGTTTATCACCTTGGTTAAAGGTGATACAGTTCAGAAACAAGAAGTACAAGAAATAGGAATTCTGTGTGTGATTCAGACTGCACGTACTATGGATTTCTTTCATTCTTTCACAGTTCACAGAAAATATATTCTCAAAGAGACTGTATTTTATAATACTAAAAAAGAAAAGCTGCAATAGCTATATGGATTTTTAAGTCAGCTTTGATTCCTGCCCTGCTGAATAGAAATGAGTAGTCTGATGTGGAGTCTTCAGAATGCTTCACAAGCGATGGTCAAACACCTGGTGTTATATCGAAATATATGGCAATAGCTCTGCCTCAGACAAGTGCTCGTTATTTGACCAAAGAACCTATTTTTTGGTATGGTCTCTTATGCAGAATTGTTGAGGCACACGAGAAGAAGCTTTTCTTTCATATTTCCTTCCCAGTATTTGAGACAGATGATGGAGAAGCGAACATTTCATGGTCTTGCTGCACTTTCTGTTGCAGGAGATTTGAATGATTGCATCCCCATCTGGTCATTTGATGGGAACATTCTGAAGCTTTAACAGTCTGTTTAGATTCGATAACATTTCACAGCTTGGAGAGATCTTCCCCAGCATTACTGCGCTGTCTGATTGAGTCTGCATTTACTAGAGATTACAGTTGTGATTCTGTAACCAAGAGATCTGGACAGATAGATAAAGATGAAAATCCTTTGTATTATTTGGCTTTGATTTTGTTTTGTTGTGGGTTGTTTTGTTTTGCTTTTCCCTCACAGATTGGAGTTGAATGCAGGAACTTGAGAGAAAGAACTAGAACACAGACTGGGGAAAGGAAGACAGTAAACTGCAATTGGAAACCCTATAAATCAGGGGTTTGGAGTGGGTGCATTGCCTTTACTATATATATAGATAGACATAAATATATATATATTTGTGTATGTGTCTTCACACATATGTGGAAAGGCTTACAATGCAGATGCCCTTGCTGTGATTTAAGAATATTTTTTCTCTACAAAATGTTCTTTGTTAATTGTTAATTTCTATCTGACCATTTTGTATTTGGGTGAAGATGGTAGTGGTAAGTAGTTGTTTTGCAGTAGAAGAATTCAAACTTCATTAGGAAAACACAAAGCTATCTTCTTTGCCATCTTATTCTTCATGGAAGTAGGATTTTATACAGAGCCACATTAATTACAATTAACTATAGCATTCTAATTTGTTGACTTTATTTATTCAGAACTCTATTAGTGTTAAACAATTAATGGTAAGTTGAACTTTAAAGTGGATAAGAACGTCATTCTAAGCTGTAATAGCTTAGTGGGTGAGCATATTGTCCTAAATTGGCTTAGCTGCATCGTTCAGTGGTTGTTGTATACAGTCTGTGTAATTATGCGATGACTGAATGCTATTAAACCTATCTCTCTTTCAGGTACATGTCATGATATCATAGCAAATGTTCCTAAAACTTCCAGTTATGAAAAACTGTTGTTGTAAGCACTATCTTTAAATGTTCACTGGATTAATTCTAGATCAATTTGCAAAAATATACAGGTCAGAGGATTTAACTTATTCCCTAAATCTGGTTTTGCAGGTGTGTTTACTGTTTGGCAGCATTGCTTTCCAATTGTGCTGGGAGAAAAATTATTTTACCATTTGCTCAATAGCTTTATTCTTTTTCTATATGCTTTCACTTACAGAGGATTTGCATTTTTAACACGTTTTTCCATTTAACATGCTTTATATTATTGTAGGAAATGGGGAAGAAAAATTGCCAAGCTGTTTAAAAATTCAAATAAATACTTGTTTGTCCTGTGAGTTACATTTGAATTCATATTTTTTTTCCCCAAACTGCTAAGTGCAGTGAGGACACAATCCATTGATGAAGTAATCAGTTTTCTAAAATAAAAATATGCTAGCACACACAGTTTAAAATAAATGTCTGTAGGAAGGATATTTTCTCTTTGCATTTGCATTAATGTGCGTGGGAAGGATATTTTCTCCTTACTTCTGCATTACAACCAGATGCACACATGCACTCAGACACAGCTATTTATCTCTCTGTATTTATAAATATAGGCAACTCCTTTCAAGCCGTAGTAAGGCAGTGTGTGTAGTGGGAGCAGTCCAAGGCAGAAAAAGTGTGACTGAAAACAGCTGTTGCATCCTGGTTCCCCCACTTGCTCCCTGGAGAAATAAAATGTTGCTTATCTCCAGACAGTAGTTGATTATTTTCTCCTACACGTTGCTTGGCTGTTAGTGGGCTCATGGACGAGATGAGGCAGAATCACAGCACCACGTGCCTCTACTTAACTCCGAGAGAGGGAACAGTGCCCTTTGTAGGCTGTGCTTCCCCGTCAGGCAGCCAGCAGTGGCCTACACAGGAGAGTGACTAATTCGTGCTCTCTGACCTTCTGCATGTAAAACAAGCAATATTATCATCCTCATTTGCACTTCTTTATTATTTGCTATGGTGATAAAATCAGAGGTTCGCAGATGGGTTTGAAGTGCCGCTGTCCTGGGTTTTGCTGTGCAGGAACTGGCAGTTCCTGCCCATGAGGATGAGGGGTGATGTAAACAGACTCCCGAGGGATTCCGGAGCTCAGGTGTGTTCCCTGCTGCCTTGCTCCATGCCCCAGTGCTGCTGTGCTTCCCTCCTGCTCTCCAGCAGCACTGGCTGCTCCCCTGTCCCTGGGGATGCCATCACCCCTCCAGGGCTCCTGCACAGACAAGGTCAGCCTCTGGTTTTCTGGCTTACCCTGTGGAATATCATGTACTAGGGAGCTAAGAGGTGTCTTACCTCCTGCCTCATTTTATAGACTGCCACAGCCTTGAGAGGGGATTATTTTGTGTTTAACCTGCTGTCTTCAAATCACCCTTGGCTCAGGTCAGGCAAGGGACAAAATGCTGACTGAAAGCAGTCACAGCATCCAAACAAAACAACAGCAGTGTTGCCAAAAGGGTGTAAATAAGGAGAAAGATTCTTAATCAGTTTTTAACTAAATGATTTCCGGAAGTTCTCTGTCACCTTCCAGCTGTCAGCTGACCTGCAGGTTTTCCTGGCCGTTCCTCCTTTTGCATCAAGTATCTCTTATGACAGCTGTTGCAGAGAACAACTTCTTGGTGAAACATAGCATTTACTGCCTATCCTGTTCGTCCTTGGCCTTAATGGAGAAGGTTCTTCTCTTTCTCTCCAAAACTAGTTTATTTCTTACACCAGAAAACAGTGCAGCTGTTCCTGTAAATTAATGGGTTTTGTCACTTCTAGAAGCTCCCTGTCGGTTACTTGTGTTGTGTTCCCTGTACTTACCTGCCTGTTGGTGACTCCTCCCTTCCACTTTTGGTGATTCAGTGTTTGTTTCCCAGCGTGAACTCTCTTGTTGATTTTTTTTCTGAACTTAGGATTCTCTGTCTGTTCATCCTTAAACAAGCATAGTTGATATAAATGTCAAAAGGAGGTGAGCGTAGGTGGCTCTAGATTGAGCTAAGCACCGTGGTAATCACCATTCTATGACCACCAGGGGCTTGGAGCAATTGACCTCCATCATCACGATTTCAGAGTGCAGAAACACAGGGTTTCAGAGGCAAGGCAGAAGCACAAAACAGTGGGTCTGAATTAATTGCCATTTTAAATGATACCTTTCCAAGTTTTCTTTTGACTCTGGCCCTCCCTGGCCTTTGTTGAGCAGCTTTCCAGAGCTTTCTGTCAGTATGACTAAGGATGCTGAATGTCATCTTTACCAGATTACATTGTCTTGAACAGATCACCCTTACTATAAGTGCAGTTACACTCCAGTGTTAGTGGTCTATCAATAGCATCTTCATTAGGAAACCATTTTATATCAAGGTTTTGGTGTGTTTTTCTTTTTGCCTGTCTGTTTACAACTGACACAACAGCTCTGCTTTTCTCTTTGGACGTATATGGCATATCATATAAGAAGTTACTCCTGAGGCTTAAGATGGAGCTGGTTTTGCCACATAACAAGTCTTTTGTGGTCCAAAATCAGTCTGTGTTGATCCATAGTCAGCTTGTGGGTGTTCCCTGTGGATTCAGATTTGGAGGAAAAGGCAGGCTAGATGCGGCATCATGACCCCACACTCCTTTATTGCATAAGAGGGAAAAGTAAGCATGTGTGCTCGGAGGGAACAGATGTGGACAGTTAATTCTGTTGCCCTGACCAAGTGATTAAGGGAATTAAACCTGGCCCATTCCATTATGCTGAGTGTCCTTACACCCACTCCTGTTTAGAAGCAAAATGCTGCTTAAAGTGAAGAGTTATTGAAAAGCAGAGCACAAAACAAACATTATCAATCACACAAGTGACATCTAACCTCTGTGCCTAAACACATGCCTGATGAATACGAGATTTCATTGCTGTGATCCATTGAATTAGACTATTCAAAAAAAGAATAGAGCGAGACACCCATTTGAGTTGTGCTTTGTGATTAGACTTCATGAAAATTGCATCTGTTAAAAAGGAGTAGGGGAGTAAATGCACACAAAAATTACAGTGTGTTTTCTTTATAGTGTTAGGATATATTTTGATACTGGTTTTAAAGAGTATTGCTCTACACTTTTCTATCAGGTTTTGCTCTAGGGTGATGGTTTAGAATTTTTAATTTAACTTTGTCTGTCATTACAAATGTAGAGAACTAGACAGCTGGGAAACTGTAAAGTTGGTTTGAAAGGGAATTATCAAGTACCTCCACTCCAGTGGATTTAACAAACCAAATTTTACCAGTGTACCATTGATTCTCCTTGCTGAAGTAAAAGCACAGGGTTATTTGTAAAATGTGGCCATGCTAATAATTTTTAATTGTTCATAATTAAAGGACCATAATATTCCAGAACTGCTCTCCTGTAATATTAATAGATGATTAAAGATGGGCTGCAACTTTGAACTTCAAGCTGTGGCTTCAATGTTTGGAACTTTTTATAATGTGATAAATGTAAAAGGAAGGGTTACCAGCAGCTTGACTGGCTTTTCAAAACCGGAAGTGGTTTTAGTTAAACCCCAAATTCTGGTAACTGTGTAACTCATAAAATGTTCTTACTTATTAGGATAGAAAATTGATATACTCAGCCAAAAATAGATGAAAGGCGGGAAAAGGGTGAAAGTGGACAGCAGGTAAGTTCAGCAGCAGTACTTTATAAAGACTTTTACCTCTTCCATCAGAAGAGAGAGCCCTGTGATGTTTCTGCCATACCACACCATCGCTGTGTAGCCACCCCAGACAGGTGGGTGATCAAGAAATGTGATGGTTCAAGGAAAGCACAATGGCCTCTCCTACTTGGACTCAAAATCTGTGAGGATGCACAACTACTGTCATGTCTTCACCCTGTCTTCAAAGCCTCCTGCCTACAGGTGAGGGCAGCAAAAGATAGATATCCTATTCTCTCTGTTCTTCACACTCACTGCTTCTCAGGGAAGTATTGGAGTTCAGCCCTATGACTTTCTGAAGCTGTAGCTGCAGCATAAAAAATAAATTGCGAAACCTCCCACATGTTTCTGAGCAAGAGCTGTGAAACTTGTCTTTGCCAGTTGTTTCATTCTAATACTCATCAATATTCTGAGCTAAAGGAGATGGGCTGGAACTGCCCATAGATTGAGGAAAGGAATGTAGCTCTTAACTCCCTGAACTGTTAACTAAGTGGTGTCATTGAAGCTCTGTGGATGGAAGTGTTGGTGTTTGAATTTTACAGAAGCTGATAGCTTAGGCCACTGCTCACTAGGGAAGCATGTTCGAGTGTGTTTTTCAAGTGTTGATACATTAGACTGCTTAATTTTATGGTCCTGTGACTGAATGTAATTAATATTTTTAAATTAATTTAAAGCAACCTACTTAGTGTTCTGTATTAGCAAGAACTAATGCTAGTATCTATTTAGTTTTTCTGTGCAGTTACTTTGCAAATATTTGTTTTTGTTGCTGCTGTTTGTAAACAAAATGAAAGCCTTTTATTTAAAATGGAACAAAAGTTTCTGTTTTTCAAAACTAAATTAAGTCTAATGAGAATATTGGAACAGGAACTATATTTCAGCATTAAGGAACTAAAACAATTTTTTTTTTCCCTAGCTTATAATAGGCTGCAGAGTAGTTATTGTCAGACATATTTTTTTCAAGACATTGAACCATGCTGGTTCTCTTTGACTACGGCAGTACCTACAGCCTCTGTTTTTGGGCATATCTTAGACTTGTTCCCATCATGCCTTTTGAGCTCTTCAAGGTGCAATGGTATTTGTCAGTCTTTGAATCAAAGGTGTTTCTAAACAAATCTTAACTTTACATATCAGGAGCAATTGTATGCTAATATAGTTGGGGTTTCACTGATTTTTGGGCTCATCTGTTTTGATTCTGGCTATCCTTTATTTCTGCAAGCTTTACAGCACCATGTATATTCTTACGTGATCTTTCAGCCTGCTGCTTGCAGAAAACCTGGTAGAGGGAAGACTGAATTTAATAATGATGAAGGCAAATTCAACAGGCTGTCCCTCTCTGTTCTTAGTTGGAGGATTTGTGAACCTGAATCAGCTCTTCTCTACTCCTCCAGTGCTGCACCCTTTGCTGGAACAAACTAGAGAACCCCTGGAATTTCCTCCCCTAGGCCATGGAGGGATGGTCCCTGACTGATGAAAGGCCTGGGTGTGTATGTGTTATGTCTGTTCTACCATTTGTCTGAGACCCATAGGCAGACACAAGAGTTGTACAGGGAATGGATCAAAATAGAAAAAAAATTGAAGTGAGATTCAGAAGTATGAATTTTGTTTTTCTAACCTGTAAAGCAGTATGGACTTATTTTCCTTTCTCCTTGTGCAGACTTTTAGATAATATTCTTGGTTTCTAACAGAGTAGGATGACCCAGTAAGCCTGACAGTGGCCCAATGGGCACGTGCCTTCCAGTGTCCACCTTCTCTGAGAAGGTAGGAGTGTTGTGAAGCTGTGTGTAGTGATGAGTGTGGAAGGCTAGAAAGGTTAGGGGAGTGCATTTATGTATGTGTCAATGTATTTATTTCTGATAACATTAGTTGTCATGGAAAAGATACAATTCCCCAGTATAAATTCTAGGGGGTTTTGGTTTAATTACCAGGTTTTTCTGGTTTCCAGGCAATTTCACTTTGAAGTGTCCAGCTGATGTTACACATGGGTGGTCTCTCCTAACTTTTAGTTGCTGCCTTTTGCCACACGACTGTTGGTGTGTTCTATTAATCTTGCAGTCGTTGCCCTTCTGGTGGAGCGCTGTTTGATTTGTATCCTGCAGGATGTTGGAAAGAACGGCAGAAGGAAAGACAAAATGCAAAGTTAGAAGAACGAGATGAAAGAAGAATCTTGGATCAAATGCTGCAGTAGCAAGCAGCATTTTCTTTTTATGTCATCCTAAGTCAAACACAAGGTAGAAATACCTGGGATACTTCTTGTCTAATAAACTAAACCATGAAACCACTGCAGATCTATTCATCTGCTGCAAAGAATCCTCTCTGCTGGTTATTGTTACTATACTGGGGAAAGGAAGGAAAAAGAAAAGAGAAAATGCTTCATTTTTTTTCACTGCTGTCATCACTCATCCTAATGAGGAGAAAAAAGGTTACCTCTACTAGGAGCATGATGCTTTCATGTACTCTGAAACCCACCTGCTCACTTCTTAATGAGAATGTGAGGTTTGGAGATACTGTGATCGTGTTAGGTTATTTCTGAAATACATTACACAAGAAATAACTGTCAGCTGCCTATTTGGTAACCAAGACTTTTAAAATTCAGACATCTTGTGAAATGCTCTTGAAATAAATGTTGAAATCTTTTATTCCTACTGGTTTAAACCTTGTCAAGTGTCAGGCATCAGCAGTATTTGAGTCTTGGGGGTTTACAAGTTGCACTTTATACAACCATTTTTCAGCATCTGCACATATAATATGTAGTATATATGTATGTATATGTAAATAAATATTCAGATCAGCATCGTGGTTTGAATTTAGAGAAGACGTGACAATGTCTGTGAGCTTTCAGAGATTATTAGTAAGATGAAACAATTTTTCATAAGGTATTTTGACATATCTGACCCATAAATTTCACCTGGTGTTCTACTTCTGTACGTACCTTGGAGTTGAAGTGTCATCACCATCCTGTGCTTTACAGCTGGGGTGCAAAGGGGAGTCTGATATTATTGAGATGAGCAGGATATAGTTTTATTTTGAGACTGAAAGCTGTGGGTGAATTTAGAGAGGCTTTTTTTTTAAATTTTTCTCCTTGGAAGTTAGGGCATACTGCACACCATATTTCATACAAAACAAGACATACAGCTTATTTTTTTCTTGCACCTGTGTGTTACTCCACTTGCTTCTAAGTGTATAAAGCACAAAAAGTCTATCTGTAAACTTCAGTGGTTAAAACTATCTTGAAACTGATAGAAACAATGTGTTACAACCTCATTTGTGGTCACTGGAACCAAACAACTGCGAGAAAACATTAGCTTTGGAGCTTTGTCAGTGATCATAAAGTTATCCTTAAGCTTTCTCAAGTCCTGACTGAACATCTTTAAGCACAGGATGTTTTGCTCCATTCTCCATTTTGTTCATGTGAGTATTTCTCCTGTTAGAAGCTGCACACAGAGAAAACAGATCCTCTATAGGCAGCTGCCAGATCATTTCAGCATTTCAGGGAAAACCCAACACTTGGACTTCCTCAAGTACTTTTACATAGAGTAAATTTGAGTTGGGACTAGTTAGTATAGTTATGTCTGTAGGTCATTTAGATTAGGCGGTTCATGGCTGCTTCTAGTGTTTATAGTTTTGTTTCATTTAATTAGTCTGCTTTATAACCTGACCTTGTGACTTCCAGTGAAACACAAGGGTTTTTTCAGCTTACTTGATAACAGATAGATCTGGCTGTTCACAGTCAGTGTGGGGCTGTTAGTTTGTTTGCTTTTTGGTTACTTACATGGTGTATGATAAGAAATCAGCTTGCCTGGGAGGCGCAGGTTTACAGTAGCAATCAATTGCTTCCTCTAACACAACACAGTTAAACTTGATGGAAGAATTGCTTAAGTTGATTTGTGCTGAATAGCTGTCCGTTGTCAAAAATTCATTATGGTCAATGGCCTGTTAATAAAAGTAGCTCATAGAGCAAAGTAATTTTGAGTTAGAGGAGCAGATGTAGGCTCATTAGTGTCAAGGAGTTCACCATCAGGAGTTCAAGCTGAGTAATGATTAGCCAGTGGAAAGTATGACTTAAAATCTTCACATTCTTTTAACCCCTGTACATACACATCTTTTGAGGGCCAAATTGACTTGCTAATTTATAATGCAGTCTGTGTATCACACTGCTCAAAAAACTGCTCAAGAGGTGGCAGCTGGGGTTAGTGGAAACTTGGAAGAGACCAAGTTAATGCTCAGTGAGGAGAGGGCAAAGTGGGGGCACATCATCTTGCCCCCTCCTTCCCCATTTTAGCAAGAATTGGGAGGGGATTCATGCTCTTTGCCCCTTGAATTTTTTGAAGGTCCTTAAGCAGTAGCCATGGGCTTCACCCTAACTCTGGAAGTAATCTGTCTCTGTGCTTTTAAATTCTTTTATCTTTTATAGTTTCATTTGAAGGGAGTAGAAGGAAGACTGCTGACATGGCAAGATTTGGCTGTTACAGGGTTGAAAAAATCTGTCCTTGCCTATGGCTGCTGGTATTTAACAGAATTTTAGGCTGATTCCAGATTCGTCACCTGATGTTTCTGATACAGGAGTTCTTCTGTTGCCTCTTGAGTCTTTTACCAGCTGTCCAGCACTTAGAAAGAAGCACACCCTCAGGTGCTGGGGCTCCTATCATCTCACTGTTCTGTGATGCAACACCTTTGCTGGGACCTTGGAATAACAGGGACATGATTACAATAGTTCGTAATTATAGTTTGTTCCTCGCTTCCTCCAGTGAGTGAGTTGTGCTGTTGGTCTATCTGGGGGAAGTTAAAAGGCCACGGCATAATGCCCATCATTTTTTTACTCATTTAATTGTGTTTAAACCTGGACATCAACTTGGAATTACTGAATGAAGAAACAAATGAAGATTTCTAATATGATTGCAGTATATTCCCTCAGGTCATAATAGAAAGATTAGTGTTACATAAAGACTTTCATAATAAAAATTCATATTCTGATGAAAAAGAGATTGTGTTAATGTCGTGAAACTACTGGAAGAGAGCCCTACACAACCACGTTAGAGAAGTGTAACATTTTATCCTCCAACTTATTTTCCTTCCTAATGTGTGTTTTTTGTTCACTTTCACATAAATGTTTCCTGTATTTGGTAGATAAACTCAAATAAGATGTTTGATAGGTATACATTGGACAGAAATGCTTCTAATCTGAAACATCAGCATAGCTGTATCTTCTCATCTGCCTTTTAACTGTGATTTAGCTGAGAGCTGAAGCACAGTTGGTTCCATTAATCAGTGTTGAATCAAGTCTGCAAGCTTTAGACTAAGATTTAAGTGTAGAAACCTTTATTTTGAATGTTGCCAAACTTCATGCCTGAATTTTCTTCTCTTGTGGGAGTTGATAACATCACTAACACCTCAGTAGAATTGGAACAGTATTTCTTGTGGTGATTTAAGTGATAGTGATAATCTCTCTTCCTGCTAGACAGACAGAATGCTCTAAGCTTAGGGTAGCACATAGAAATAAAAAGAATATTTCAAATGCATTGTTTGGAAATATGTGGCTGTTGTTTAAAATTTTTCTTCTATAAGGATTTAATACAGCTCTTCTATGAATAGAAAGTTGCTTGGGGTTATCCAGGCTATAAAGACAGAGAGGGACACAGCAGTGGGAGGTTTATTTGGTGCTCATTGAAAATGGAAATTATCACAATTCCCATTATTAGAAAACTTCAAAATGAAACTGTTAATGTATAGCAAAACACATTTGCAAAAATAAAAAAAAAAAGCTCTGAACTGCAAAATAGGTAAATATTCAAGATAGTTGTAGATGGAGTTTGTCCACATTTTTGAGAAAAACATTATCCTTTAGCTCAAAGATATGATAAATAACTTTATGATTTCCTCCCCTCTACTTAACTGTATATATTTATCAATATAAGTGCAAATATGTTATTTTTTAATAAACTTCCTTGCAGAACATATGCTTTAGCCATATTTGTGTTCCCATGTGGCCACCTGGGTGTCTTTTTGTGCTTGTTACGGCACTTCTGTGACAACCACCTATACTGATTTATGATAAAAAAGGAGACTTACTATTAGATGATGGTTTTGTAAGAAGTGTCTTTTTTTCAGTCTACTTTATCACCATGTTGCAACTTAATTTTGCATTTCAAAAAGCCCATTTGTTGGTCCAGAATAAAACTGTCATGAGCACAGATGTTGAAAAGTATCTTTGAAAAAATAAGACAGATATTGACCTTCTCCATCTAGCTAGTGAGAACATCACTCCGTCCCATTCCACTGGTCTCTGGGTCTTCCTCTTTGGTCTCAGCTCTAAGGATATAACAGGATAAAAGTTCTATAGGATGAGGAGACCACAATTTTTATTCTTTCCCATTTTGACTTTTAGGTAGGCAATGTGGGAAATGTTAAGGAAGAGAAATTATGGGTCACTGGAGAAATTCCTGTAATAGAATTTTGTGACGTGAGGAAGTATAAACCCATCATCTTCCAGGCATAACAAAAATGGGAAGATAAAATTAACTAGTAAGACATTGCTTTATTCTCTCCTCTTTTTAATAATTTTTCAATTGTTATCCCAGGCTCTTCTGGCTTACACATCATAAACTGTTAAATAAAATGAAGAATAGCATCAATGTACACTATTATTATAATGTGAAGTAACATTTGGCTCAATAAATGAACTGTTATCTATTACAGGATCCGTCAAAGATAGGGACAAATGTGTTTCGTCTACTGGTCTGTGTATGGTGCTCCAAAGAGAATTTCAAATATGCATGTGCCTGAATTTTTAATTCTCTATTTACAGATCTGAATTTGTAAGAAAAATAGGAAAAAGTATGAGTACCTTAGTATTTTTAAGATATTTTTATAGAATAAGCTTTCAGCATTCAATCAGGCTAGAATTCTACATTCAGTTTTCCAGTTTTATTAAAGCAGGGAGACCTGTATAAATCACAGCTAGATGCTCAATCTACCCCTGAAATCCATATGCTCTGGGCTTACTTGCTGAACCTGTGGTGCTGTGTGTGGTGTCTGCCTTGCCTGAGCCATTTTATTTAGCCCTTATCCTGCTGTGCTCAGATGGGGGCGGCGGGGCAGATGGGAACATGAGCCATTGGCAAGGGCACCCGGACACGAGAGAGTCCTGCACAGGGTTCTGGATTTTGTGTGGAGGCCCACCTTCAAGGATCCTGCACTTTGAAGAACAACCAGGCTGCTCAGTGACTAAAAGGGCTGCAGAGTGCATTTCCTTTGGGAAGTTGGAGGGTTTCCTATGAAAAAGACTTTTATTTGGTGCTTGACTAGCAGATCTGGTGAGTAAGTTGGTGTTGGGAATATGCTTCTGGACATCTAAAATCTGTCTGTGTTTGGAGTATTAATAAGCTTTTTTGAAAAACTGTGCTGTGGAAGTGCAAGCTGAGATGTAACATTGTCACATGACAGTCGGTGCCACTTGGCTTTCTTAGGCTTGATGGGGATGGAGATGTGCCACCTTCCTTGAGCTTGGGGCTGTGGCTGCTTCCAGCTGCACAGGTCTGCTACAGCCAGAGCTGGAATCACCTTGCCTATGCTGCTGGAGTAGGAGTTCCTGTGGCTGGGGAGGCAGTGGTTTGGCACTGTGGAGCTCCTTGAGGATTAGTTTCTATTACTTCTTTGAGGAGGAAGCTGTGGTGGTGTCTCCAAAGCAAGTAATACCAGATGTAAATAATTTAAAAGTTGGTACTAGCAAACTGCAGTCAAAAGCTGATGGAGTTATGTCCTGCATTCCTGGTCCCAGAAAAATGTCCATTACAAATATCTGGCTGTGCACCATGAAGAAAGGACAGAATCTGAGAGAAGTTGGGACAGGAAGTCGTTTACTGGCTGTATCATACTACAACAGTGGACTTGTTTAGGATCATAAAGAAAGCTTTATTTTTCTCAGTTTCTTCCTTCTTTTAGTAGTCTCGGTAATACTCTCCTGAATAATTTTATGCTTGTCAGTTGTACTGTGCTGCTCTTTCATTAACAGAGAAATGAATATTATTCTTGTTACAAACAGAGCTGAAGTCTTATATGGGTCACAAATCCTGTTGCAGTTTCTGGAATTCAGACCTAGTTGTCAGATCAAAGCATTTAAATTCCACCAAGGTACTCCTCCTTAACTTTGACTTTGTTTTTGCCAAGGCTGCATATATAGCATAGAGTCATGCTAGACTATCTGGGTATTCTCTCACTAAATGTTGGCAGTGATCCATGTTAGCTGATATTTACATATCTGTATTTAAATTTTGGTGATAATATGTCTTGTTCTGTTAACCTTTCCACTAACTAAAATAATTGTATTTTAACGTTGTTTTTACTTTACACCTTATTCAGCTTCTGATGTTTGTTTTAAACAAATCCTTTCTTTGCTCCAGCAGCACTGCAATAGTATATACAAAGTATTTTATATATATATATATATATATAAAAATATATATATATAAAAAAAAAATATATATATATAAGACTAGTTAGGTTAGCCCAGTGTAGTAAGACCCATGGAAGTTAATTCTCACCTCTAAAGCAGAAGGTGCCTCTAGGGCCATTTTAAAAACACAAGTTTATTTGCAGTCTTCTTTGCTCCTCTCAGAGGTCTTTCAGAATTAGTTTGGAACAGTGCTTTCTGAGGAAAGAATGGGATTTTTAATATTATTTCTGTGGACAATAACTTTTTCATAATTAAAATATTTTATTACTTGATTCTAAATGCCATTTTCCTCTTGACATTAAAAGGGATTAGGGGATCTCCAAGTGAAGCAAAAAACTGTAATTTGAAGGTAATATTCGATTCACTTCACACTATTATGAATTTTTACTTTTTTCTTTTGTGCAAAAAAATTTAAAATACTTAATTACAGTTAAAGTCAAGATTAACCTCTCCCCACATGATTCAGACACTGGTCCCACCATCCTGACTCCTCATTAAAGTGTTTTCTTAGACCTACTCACAAGACAGAGCAGTGGAATCAGTTCTTGGGCTCTTGGTGGATGATCAGGTAGCTGCGATTGCCAAGAAAGTTTGATTTTTAATTTATTTTTAAAAAATAATAAGTTGGTCTTAGTTGGTTATTTTTCCATTACAGGCAGCAACTACTGGAGGGTGTTTTCCCAAGGCATGCATTTGAGATGATCTAGAAGAGTAAGATGTTGGAGTAGCACTGGCTACCACTGAGGATCTTGTCTACCTCATTGCTTCATCTTTGTGTGTTTCTCCAGCCCTGGAGTTTGTTCTTTATCAAACTTCCAGCTGGTGGCAGTGGAATGCCTTCACCGCTGCTACTTTTCCCTGTGTTTTACTTCTTTGAAAGCCCTTTGATGAAGAGAGCCTAAAGTTCAGAGTGTGATGCAAGCTCTTTCTTTCCCCTTATGGAGGGAGCTATCTGACCCCTGGGGAGGAGGGTGCAACTCAGTCAAATCTTGGAGACCTGGTGTAAAATGTTTCTGGCTCTTAGGTGACTCTGGTCTGTTGTCTTTTATGCTTAATATAATACTCTATTTACACAAATATTTTGAAGTTAATTTAAAAAGAAAGGTTAAAAAGTAGATAGATTATTTATGATTAATAATTCTGCCCTGTATGTAAATAGTAGAAGAATGTTGGCATCTGTTAGTGAGGTAGCAAAGAAACAAGTTATATATATGATTAATAGTGATGCTTACCTGGAGGTTATGGTAATATGAGCAGACTTTTTTAAGAATGAAGCTTTTTTTCCTGAGGAGCTGAGATAGATAACCAGATTTCTTTGGGATTTGAATTAAGTATCTCACTATTTCTGTTAACACAGTATGCCCAGTTCTGCTATGATAGTTTATCACAGAGTTCTGTGGTGCTGAATATTTTTCTCTGAGCTTCAACCTTGAACATGGGTTATGCTGTTACAATTTTCATTATAAATGATTATGCAGAGTTGTTGATATTCACTAATGAAAAATCAAGTTCTTGAATAGCCACAAAACTATGTTTAATTTACACGTCTTTTATGTACTCCTGTCAAATTAATACCTATACATTAATGTGCTCATTAATGCCATCAAAATGAAATTTTACATCTGGATATTTTACATTCCTAGAGTTTTGCTTTGTATTGTTCTTTACATTAACCTTGTTAAAAGCAATGAAATTGTGCATAACAGTTCTGTTACTGCACTGAAATTCTGTTAACTATTACATGTCTGTTGGTTTTAGAGAAGCTGAACTACTACCTACTACTATGTCTACAGCAGTGAACCAATGCACAGCCCTCAGCCTTGTAATTTTAGAATTTGGTGTCTTAATAAGATCAAATGAGTAATTACACACAGCTCAGTCTGCTGCCTTCACTCACGTTGAGTTGCAGTCTATGCTAGGATTGATTATAGGGGAGGGAAGTGCAACGCAGCATTTAGAGAGTTAGCCTGTTTTGCCATCTTTTTTTCAAAAATCAACAGCACTGGGTAGTGAAAACTTGTTCGTAACTATTAGAATCAATCAAATTAATCAAATATGGATAGCTCTGTGGTATTTTTTCTTTTCATACTTAATAATGTTTTCACATAAATCTCTTTGTGTTGTTCTTTTGCTGAGCTGGAGGTTACAATTCCCTGGAGAGGTGGAAAGACAACAGCCTTGGCTCTGTCACAGAGCAGTTGGATTTGTAGATTGGGGGTGTCAATAGCCAAGTACTGTCATCAGGGTCACTGCCACTACCCTTGGCTACTGCCTATGGTCAGAGATACAGAGCAGGGCTAAATGGGCTAGGGTGGCTGGGTTTGTTTCCTTGTTTAAGATGGAATGTTACTTGAGCTGTGTTGCTGCAGTTTTGGCATATGCACAACCCTTTGGACAGTTGGTACCCAGAGCCAAGGTGTTTGATCCATGGCAGTTCTCTGAAAATCTTCCTGCCTTCCATCAGTTCTGGACTTTAGGTTCAGGTGTTCACTTTGGTGGTTCTCTTCACCAGGATTGTCACAGCAGTACAGAGTGAAATTCCGGGGCAAGAAATGTGTGAATGGTACTGAAGAGCAGTATTTGAATGCTGTTCAGCATCTGAAATTCAGAAAAATGAGGAACATTCAGACTTTTGCAGAAATTGTTGCCGAGTTACCGTAGTCTCCTTTCTAAAGGTAACTAAGGATGGTAAAATCCTATAGTTGCCTCTGTAAAGGCAGAATCCAAAAAATTTGGTCAGAAGCAGAAGAGAACCTCTTTTGTCTACAGTGGATTTAAATTTGAAAGGCATTTTTCTGTATCTTAATATCCTAAGACTTTAATAAAAAAAGGTCATTAAACTCTGTTAATGCATGAGCACTTGCCCTGTGAACTCCTCTTACTGTGTTTCAGTTCTGGAGGGGACATGGTTAATATCATGGTACCATGAGTTCATACATGGTTAATGGCAAGGACGTGGTAAGATCAGATATTCAATCCATAATTAATTCCAAGTCTCTCCATGTCTGCTTCTGTAGAGAAATCTGTTCTGGAGACAGACTTGGAATAACTGCAGGTTGAACATCCAGACATCAGTGCTGGGAAGGATACTGTGAATCTTTCAAAAGACTCATTTACAAAGAAATAAGCAATAGGGATGTAATTCTCAGTATGTGCAGCTTTACAGGAAATGAATCATGAGCAAGCTTAATTTCAGTATTTAAAGAAGTTCAAAGGTTTGGCTGACAAAGGTGAAGGTGTAGCTGTAACAGCCCTTTTAGAAAGACAGTTCTTTGCATTGCATGACATTCCAGTTTGAAAAATAGCACTGCCCTGTATCAGTGAAGCGCAAGTTAAAAGGATTAAGAACTGGCCAACTGACAAACCTAAAAAATTAGTCATAATAATAGAGTGCAGCTCCATAGGGATCAGCACTGTGCCTGACACCATTTAACAGTTTCAGCATTGATCTGGAGTACATGGAACTGTGGTAAAATTTGCAAATGACTCAGAGATTACCAAAGCGGTAAATAATGAGGGCAGGGAGTAATACAGAATTATCTATACTGATCCTGCCTGTATTCAGCCATAACTTCGATTCAGTCAGATGCTAAGCTTTACAGCTAAGAAGAAAAGGCATTTTAAGTGATGCTAATAAGAAATTAAATAATGAGAGACTTCAGGACTGAGGAATCAGCACAAGTTTTATCCAGCTGCAAGAAAGGCCCCAAACCATCCTTACCTGCATAGACAGAGAAATGGGGAATAATGGACTGACCTGTAAGCATTAGAATCAAGTACCAAAGGAAATGGTGTCAGCCATCTCTCTGAATCTTTACATCAAGAGTAGGAGTTTAGCCATTGCTTAACATGGATTCTTGGCCTCAAACCAGGAGTCATCAAATGCCACAGCATGTTGTTGTGTAGGAGGTCAGGCTATATGAATTAGAATTGCCCCTTGACCTTGAACTAGAAAAAAAGTGCTAAGTTGACTCACAAAATTGTTTGACAGACTGCTCTTGGGAAGCTGTTGTACCTAATGGGAAATTACTTATCCCTTTAATATAAGGTTGAAGCTTTATTTTTAGGCTCCACTAAAATGTGCCTTTTCCCACATACTAGATTTAGACAAATTAAATTGTCATTTTTTCTGGCACAATAATATGCTGGTCTAGAATGCTGGGCATTTTTTTGTTGTTGTTGTTGTTTGTTTTTCCTTTTAGCTTTGAGGCAAAATGTGTATACAAATTAAAGGCTTCCCAGAATGAGATATGCTTTTCATATACTTTTGTGACTTGTGATAAGACGACATTTTGGCCTAAGAATGAAGCTTATTTTTGGCATAGAGAGTGAACTTCTTTCAAGACATGGAAAGTAGGAATATTTATTTCAAAATGTTTTAAGAGCAGATTTAGAGTTGAAACCTGAACACCTGTTGTCAGGCTTATACTAATCACCTGTGAACTTTTAAGTAGGGTGACAGTGCTGTGTTGTGGTGCTCACGTTCTTAAGGATCTTCACAGGGACTGAAATTCTGCTGTGGCAGTACTGGAAATGTGGAGGCTCTTGCCACTCTTTTCTAACACGTTTTGTGGTGGCAGATATGCTGCACAGTCCCTGCTGTCTCAGTATTTTATCTTTACCTTGCACTTTCTGTGCATCAGCCCCCACATGGAGCCTCCCCAGCAGTGGGGATGGAGCAGCATCACGTAGGGACTGACAAATCCCTCCCAGGTGAGGCTCAGCCTTAGCAGCACTCACTGTCTGTGCAATCGTACAGCTGCCTGCTCTGAAGTGCAGACACAGGATCTGGGTGCTTCCCCCTCTTTTCACAGCTGCCTTCCCCAGTGCCTTTCAGGCTGATGGTCCCTCATGTTGCTCAGTACTGGGGGGCATTCATGTCCCATAATAAGAAGCTGCCAGCTTCACTTGCTAAGAGGTTACTCCTATAGTCAGTGAAATATTTCAGGAATGATTCAGACTTGGATGTAGGTTAAGGAAATATTCTTTAGAAGTTTTACAGGGAGTGTAAGTGCCTATGGCTTGTCTGCCTTTAAACTCCGAGACTTGTGTTACCATTCCATCCAGTATAAAAAGTTTTCTATAAAGTAGGAGTTATATTTTTAGATACAAAGATGAACTGATCTCATCTCCAACTTGAAATTTTTTTGTAGTCATTGAATAAAGCAAAAATCAAGGCTGTTTTATTCACCTTTCTGCATGTTTTGTTTTGTTGTGAGCTTTTTTGAAGTGTGGCCTGGATTTTTTGTTTCCCAGTCCTGACAAAATTTTAATTTGCTTTTTAAGTTAAATTGCAGTGTTCTTTCAAATCACCTTCCAAAAGAAGGTTTAGTTAGATAGTAGCTATCCAGAGAGCACCTGTGTGTGGCAGTGGTGTTTGTGGAAGGAGGGAGTGGCAGGGTGGGAGAGATGCTTTCTGTTTTTCTAGTTAGTTAATCTTTGGTATATTTCCATGAGATGTGATGATTTGAGCTGCTATAGAAAAAAAAATGGTGTCCATGTTTTGCAAAACAGCAATGAGGGTGTCCTGCTGCTGAAAACTACAGGTGGAATATTGCAAGGTCATTACCTCAGTAGCCTTTAAATGAAGTGCACAGTAATAAGATGTGCTTTGTTTTCTATAGACTGCACAAAAAAACTATTGGAAGCCATTGGAATGACGGGGCAAACGCATGATGGAATTAGTATTATGTTCAGAAGAACAGTAAAAAAATACATTCCCTCAGGAAAATTGGAGTTGCATAGTGTGAGATTGTAATACAGCCATGAAAGAGCCGAGCCAAGCAGGAATTTCTGCTCTCATTGAATAAGGCTCTACAGATCTTTTATCTTGATTCAGGCTCAGACATATGGTTATTATGCTGACTCACTTGGTAGTCGTATGATGTGAGGCCTGTTAACATGAAGCCAGACTTGTAAAAACACTTGGGTTATTCTTTAAGGTACGGGGGAACTCGGGACAAAGAATTTGATAACAACAAAGCACCAACTGTAGAATGAAGGTGTAGAATTGGGTGGCAAAGGTCAGAAGAATATTCTTGGTTCTCTTGTATGAATTAGGGCAAAAAGAAAAATCTTGGAAATAGGACGCTGGGAATTATGTCTTTGAGAAGAGGTTTTTTTTATGGTGTTCCAGTAAAGAGCATAAAGTAAATCTTGCTTGGAGTGCTTGTGTCAACCATTAGCAGCATGGAGGTGCTTGGAGTATAGACTGAGAAATTTGTGAAATTCACAGCCAAAGTAGGGGTTTGAAGGCCAAATAACCTGAACAGCTGAAAATAAAAGGCACACAGCATGAATGAGGAAAGAGGAAGTTCTTCATTTCACACGTGGTGACCCCAGATGAAGAAGGCAAATGAGCTCGCACACAACAGCTGTGCTGCTGCAGCATGTGCTCCAGCTTGCAGTTCTGACAAGTGAATCTTGTCAAAACCCAAAACCTCATCATTTTAATGCAAGTCATTGCTTTAATCAAGGGGAAAAGGAGAATATTCAGATTTTTTGGATTAAGACTATTAAAGATTCAGTTTCTGCATTATTCCCTTCATAACTAAGAGATGTGTGATAAACCTTCCAACCCCCTCTGCCACTTGCATGCCTGTGCAATGCTTTGAGGTGGTATAAAATCCTCATGCTGAACATGAGCATTTGACTATTCCACAAAATCAGGGCTGATCCAAAAATGCACAACAGTGCATTTTCCCACCCAGCACCATTCTCTGAGTTTTAGGATGTGACATCAGTGGGTTTTGCACTGGACTTTTACCCATTAACCTCTCTCTGTATGAGGTCTGCCAGTGGTTTACTGGGATTCAGGGTATGCTTTAATTACATCAATGGCAGGAAACCTGCTATTGGAGGGGAGGGCTTTAAGGGCAGGTAATAACAAGCAAAATCAAGTCATAGTTGCAGTTAGTCATACACTGTTAGATAACATGGCCAACTCCAGCCAAGCAGAAATGATAGGATCTACAAAAATAGGACTGGAGATGACTCTAAGAGGGACTTTGGTTCATTTCTTGCCTGAGGACAAGATACAATCTCCTTAATGGCACTGGCATCAGGTATTTAGCTAAGCCATTTTTAAAGGCCTCAAATGATGGTCCTCTGTCCACCTCTGTCCCACCCATCCAAGTCATTCTCTGTTATTAAAAAGTATTTCATAACCTCAGCCTTTACTTTGGTTTGTGCAATTTGCATGCTGTTGTTGACTTCATGAATATGAATATACCTATTCCTTTTCTTTTTACTTTTGCATTATCTGCAGCTGAAAGTGTTTTATCTTATCCTATTCCCTTCTTCTACCACATCAACTCCTCTTTAGACTAAATAATTGAGATTTTTTCAGTCTGGTTTTATGTAGGTCATGTTTTCTCTGATTATCCTTGTGGCATTCTTCTGGACCTTGTCTGGCTTTCCTTGTTCTTGAAGTGCAAAGCTGCAAACTGTGCAGAACTGTGACTGAGCAAAGTTGGAAGGATTATTTCAGTCTGTGGTCTTGTTTATACAGCCCTATATAAATATAAACATAGTATATATTTAGAGTGAGGAACAGCATGATATTGTTGATTCATGTGCAGCTTGTGATCTGCCACAGCCAACAGCTTTTTTTACTGCAGAATTAGTTGTTTCTCATCTGTTTGTGTGAAGTTGAGTATTTTTGCATAAAGGAAAAATCTTGCCTATTTTCTCACTGTCATGGGTTCTTTTTTTCTGAGACATTTTGACCATATGTCAAGTTAAATTTTAATTTGAAACCTGTCTGGTAGCACACCACCTCCTCATCTTTATGTTGTTTCTAGATTTAAATACTCCATATTTTATTTTGAATAATACTAGAATAGTTTAGTGTGGAAGGTTGGTTGTGCAAGCCCTTGCTGCAGCTGCTCAGCGAAGGTGTTTGTTGCACTAGATCCAGCACACATCCCTACAGATCTCGACACAATGCGTGGTGTTTGGACTGTGATCCCTTGGAGTATTTTGGAAATAGCTTTCTCCCTTTTCCCTGTACTTGTCTAACTCGACTGTGCTTCACTAGCTTGGCCAGCTTATCCCTTCTGTTGTCAGTTAGGAGGTCAAACTGTGAGATTTTCAGAAGAAAAACACTTTAGTTTCTCAGTACAGCTTTACTTCAGGGTTAAACAAAAGCTTTAGGTAGTCCCTGTAAGCATTAACTGGCTCCTGCCTGGGGGTTTTAAATTTGGCTTTTCGTTGAAGCAGTACCTGGTTGTGAGTTGCATATTGTCAGGGCATGGCTTTACTATTTGGAATATAAAGCAATTCCAGCTGCATCTGCCACTAAGTTGGAGAAGTCCTCTCCCTTCAGACTGCCAGGCTTTGACATTATGAGAAGAAAGGGTGTTTGGAAAAAAGTAGAATTGGTAATAGTTGTTGCTATAAATCCCTTGTTTTGATCAAATGCCTATTAGTTCAAGGTAAATGGAGCTGCCTGACGAGCAGCTGAGTTTGGGTGCAGAGGGGCTGATGCTGAGTTCTGTGGGAGGTGTGTCAAAGGGAAGAGGGAGGTGGAGCTGGGGTGGGATGTGTTGCAGTTGGGCTAACCCAGCAAGGCAAGGTTATGCAGCTTTATCCTGCAGGAATAATGGTCAGATATGGTTAGTGACTGGAGAAAAGCCTTGGCCACATGTGCCGTCATGATCTGGGTCAGGGCCTGCGTTAGGATTTGGTCCTGAGGCTGTGAGAGACTGTGGGACAGGTTCTGATGGTGACATTTGGCTAGATAAGCAAACTCATTTAAAATCAGAATTACAGATTTCTTTAACATAGACCAAGTTGGAGCTACTTAATGGATTAAACTAATGTCTACTCCTGTACTTTTTTTTGGTACAAAATGTTCTGTGTGCTAAGAATGCAAAAGGAGCTTAATGGCAAGGTTTGATTTAAAAAAAAAAAAAAATTAATAAGGTGTGATTCATCTTTGCTATTCTCTGGTCTAATTAAAGATTAAAAATCCACCACAGAATACAAAATTGTAACATCGTTCTACAGTTGCATAATCTTGTAGCACTTAAAAAACATAGTTTCTAGTTCCTACACTACAAGTAAAGTATTTGGATGAGTATGAGTATCCTGTACTGCCCCATGGTACGGCCTGCAGTGCTCATACTTTGCTCAGGTCAAATTCCCTGGTAACGCTGCTGCCCTAGAGGTGGAAGTCAAGGGGACTTGATGGAAAAGGTTTTCAGTAACTTGGGAAGTTTGAGATCAGGTCCAAAAAGCACAGCCCTTTCTCATGTATATTCCTGTGTGCTCAGAAAAAATGGATATTTTGCTTTTCTGGAAACCTGGTATATTCCTGCTGATGTGAGGTGATAAACACTGCCTTGCCACCAGGTGATTTCACTGTGAAACAGGAGGCAGAAGTATCAAGACCTTTAACAGTAATATCTGCAGATTAGCAAAGCTCACTATTGATGTGTTTTGGGGTGGGGGAGAAATGGTGAGGAGAGAAAAGCTGAAGTGTCTGAGGGAAATTATTAGTCTTTACAGCCTGTATCTTTCTCTGAAAGACTGTTCTGAGAAACTTAGCTTTCTCTATATAGTGTTTTTTCTAGCATGGTCTTCTAGGAGATTCTTCCTTGCTATTACTAATAAAATAAAAAATACTAATAAAAAATAAAATAATAAAAAAAATAATAATAAATAAAAAATAAAAAAAAATTGGCAGAGAAGGACATCAGTCCTTGTAGGTGAAAAGATTTTTTAAAATACCTGAATGGGCAAAAAAGCTGGAGTTTTGTTTTTGGTTTGTTTTTTTTTTAAATCTGGTTACAGATAGCAGTGTTTATCATTCAGCCAACCAGAGAGCCTTTCTACAGACATCCTAACAAAAAAGCCCTAATAATATTTTTAAAGCAGATTAGAAATAATCTTCCTGCATGACCTTGCCTCGGTGACCTCCTGGTTTGTTGCTTTCTAGTTGGGCTGTGCATCATCAAAGCAGCGTTCTGCTGCTGAATACAAAGTGTGTGAGGTGGCATTGGACCTTTATCTCAAGGTGCTCACCACAGAGCCACGGCAGGCAGGGCAGTGCCCTGCACAGAGCCTGCCTGCTTGCTGTGGCACACTCTGGGAGATAATGACATGCTTGGTGACACTGCAGCAGACGGCAGCAAAAGAGAAAAAGACAATACAGAGGATCTTAAAAACTTCTTTTGGTTTAATTTAATATGATCTCAGTGTATAATTATTTAGTATGATTCCCTTGTTTACCAAGTAATTATAGCTTTAAAATCTGTTTGGGTTAGCATTTAGTTTCTCTCCATCCAAGGGGATCATAATATTGATGGAATATGTATTAGCCTGTTCTTGTGAGCAAAAGTAATTAAAAATATATCTTTATTATTCTCAGTATGATAGCAACCTATAATAAATTTTGAAATTAGCTGCTCAAACAAAATACCCAAGTAATATGCTTCTCTTCCTTTGCATATAGAAAATGAAGTCAAACCTCCTTAGTTTTACAAGATTTTAATTAAATTAAGGGCTTCTAAAATGACATAAATTACAGAAGTGAAGCATGAGTGGTTTAGTACTGGGAAAAAAAGTCTTGACACCAAAATTTAAACAGTGTAACACAAACATTAAAGTGGCCTTCAACAATGACTTGAGGATTAGAACTGTGGATATCAAGAATTAAAGGATTTTAAAGGAATAATCTTTCTGTTTTGATTATTAAAAGCTAGTACTGATATATTTGACCTAAGGAAAAGCTTTTTCCTTTAGCTATGTGCCACCTAATAGCTTTTATTGTTGTTCTCATTATAAAGAGAAGGTCTGTAATGAGTGCTTGAATGTCTGCTATTTTTCTCATTTGTCTGTGGTAACATTGGCAGTTAAATACAGAAAAGTAATTATTATTCCAGCTTATTAATACAAGCTTGTTTTTAATGTACACACTTCCTAGATTGCAGTAGATGAAGATTTATATTCTAAAATACTGATCGCTGTAAATCATCTTTTGAGGCTTCAAACATGATATATGATACATAGACAAACCAGAAGACACTTAATAGTGTACGAACTTACTCTGAAAGTATCTGAAGTGATAAGGTAGATTCAAAGATAATTCTTATCTTTCTAAGCTCCTATAATATATGGAACCCTGACATTCTTAAACGGACAGTTATTGTTTTACAACATTTATATTAGGCTTTTTGAAGGGAGGTATTTTATTACTCCATATCTGTATATTCAGACGTACAGGCATGCTGTAGAAGAAAATTCTAAATTTAAATTCTAATGATTTTTTTTTTAATAGCCTGGAAAATTCATGAGGTCAGTTTCTGGACTTTAAAACTGAATGAGAATTTGAGACTTGCATTACAATTCTGAAGAGTCTGAGCAAAGAAAGTGTGCAGTGAGGCAGCAGTTAAAAATATCCTTAGCTTTTTTGTTGTTTATTTTTTTAAAATTTCTTTTCTCCCTTGCTGGGAGGTAGCACAGACATGGGCATTTAACTGTTCTATTTACCGGTTATGCAGTACCCAGAGAAGAGGAGTGCTCAGCAACTCTGGTTATTCTGTGCTTCCCCTGCCTCTGTCCTCCATAATGATATTCAGGCTGTGGAGGGGTTGAAATATCAACCTCATATCTGAAGACAAATTTACATTTCACTCCAAACACCTTAATTTAATGAAGGTATTATGCTGTTGGTGGGTATTTAATTATTCTAGAGGCAGACCTGAAATTTAATACTGTTCCACATGCAGGGAAGATTTACTAGTAGCTGATTTTCAAAAGTCCTCTAAAAGACTAATGCTTATGCAGTCTACTCTTGTTTTTTAAAGCAGATTAGAATAAACCAAACTTCCATAAATAAAATTTCATTTTAATTGCTCAATGAAGATAATGTATGTCTTTTTAGATTATGGGTTTTTGAGGAGCTATCTGGATTAGCTGGCTCTGCAGCAATGATCAATGCAACGTTTACTGCCCTCAGCATCTAAACCTTGATGATTTACACATAAACAAATGTAATAATTCAGGACAAGTAATGCTGTACGTGCTCATCTTATATATAAATCAAGGTGACAATTTGAAAATTATTGCAGAGCACACCTGTTGGTTTCTCTGTAACAGTTCCTCTCTCGAACAGCAGAAATCTGCCTTTTCAATCTCAGCTTACCGTGTTCTTTCTAATAAGAGGACACTACTCTGAGACATCATTTCTCAGCTTTGAGTCATGGCACTTTTCTTTTTCGAGGCTGTGGGGTGGAAGGTGTGGTGGCTGTCATTGTTAGGGCTCTTGGGGGGGGGGGTGGTGTCATTGTGATGGGATGTTTCTGAGAGACTGAGACTCCAGGAAACGTCAAACAAGCATTGGTTTATGTACAACTGCTAGGCAATCTCTGATTACAGTGAAAAACAATCAGTAATTAGGAATATTAGCCAAGCCAGCCCGAGCTATGTTACACCAGGCTGGCTGCGATGGTTGCTCAGTGTGAAATGCCCATGCTTGAGGGCTCTGTCTCGGAGGGAGCGGGGCCAAAGCGGGTGTCACAGCTCTACTGCTGCTCCACAAACACAGTTTGTGCAGATCAAGCCCAGCTTATCTCTCTTTATGGGTCAGAGTCAGTCTGCTCTGGCACAGCTGTTCTGGCTGGAGGTCAGTCCCACCCAGCTGCAGCTTGAGGGTCACTCAGGTGAGGCCTTTAGGTAATTGCAGGCTGGATGTTGTTGATATGCATCTCCTGTGTTTTTACACCTACACCGAGGTGGTTTTACTTGTGGCACTGAATGAAGCTGTCTGAAGATATGTGAGGTGTTGGGGTCCCTCCCCTGCCATGTAGCCCTGGGAGAGGGGCCCTGAGCGCACAGACACGGGGCTTCCCTGTCCCTGCTCAGCCTCGTTCCCATTGGTTGGTTTGTGTTCCCTGCGCGGGCAGAAGGACCCTTGGTCCCGTGACTGGAACAGTTCCTGGGCAGAGCTCCGGCCATGCGGGTGGAGAAATAAACATCTCTGAAACAGCTATCAAGAATCTGTCTGTCCATATATATTTCCTTTCCACGGGACTCCTGGTTTGATATATGCGTGTTGCAGTATCCCCACTGCAACAAATGGTGGAGAATTGAGAGCAGAACGATCCCCGATCCCTAAGCGACTGATTTGTGTGAGTAAACCCTGGAAACTTTGGATTCCTCTTCTTGGTTTTGCTTTGCTATTCCGTATCTAAACTATGGAGGAACAGTGGGAAGACTCTTGGCTCTCCGAGCCGCATATGGACATTTATCTTAAACTTAAAACGATTCTTGAACAACGATTTGTAAATTTTAGCTTGATTCAAGCTCAGAAAGAACTGAAACACTTCCTGGCATGGTTGTTTAAGAACTTTTTCTATGTTTCTTGGGATTTAATTCTTACCAAGGGCTTTTGGAAAACCGTTTGGACACAGTTAATATTTGAGTCAAAATATATGCCGATGGAAGAATATTTTCGTGAATATTATTTAGTTACCGAGACTGCTGAGCAATGTCAGCTGTGTCCTGGCGAAGGGAAGCCTGGCGCAGGGACCGTGCGGCCCAGGCCACGTGCACCGAGCGCTCTCCGAGCAGCAGCGAGGCAGTTCCCACGTGCGGGTGGAGCCACGCGAGCCGCAATGTCGGTGGCGGAGCGAGGAGCGGCGGGAGCGGCGGGACCCGGCAGTGCCCGCACGGCCGCGTGCAGCGTGTGGTGGAGCGAGCCCCGGGAACGCCCGACCGAGAGGGGAGGCGCGCGGGCGGCGGCTGGCGGCAGCGGCGGTGGAACGGAGCCGCGCCCAGCCGAGACGCGCGCTGGAGCAGGGCGTGGGGGGGTCGTCGCTCGGGGGCCTGGCCGAGACGTGGGTGCAGCGCCCGGCATCGGCAGCGAAGCTGCGACCAGAGGAGGCGACGCACGGAGAACTGAGCGGCGCGGCCCGGCCCGGCCCACGCAGCCCCGAACGCGACCCCAGGAAGAGCGCGCAGGCACCAGCAGCCCCGACAATTCCAACACGGGAGCGACCGAAAGAGAGAGCAAAGACGCAGCGAGACAGAAAACAGCAGCCACTCGGAAAAAGGAAAAGATCATAGTAGTTAAGATCTTAGGGATAGTAAAATGGTATAATGTTAAGCAAAATTATGGTTTTATAACAAGGTGTGACAACCAGCAAGACATATTCGTGCATAGAACTGCTATTAAAAAGAATAACCCTGAAAAATGCATCCCAAGCTTGGGAGATGGAGAGGTGGTGGAATTTAATATTGTACTAGGGAGAAAAGGGTTACAAGCATCGCAGGTCACTGGGCCTGATGGTGTTCCTGTAAAAGGCAGTATATATGCAAAAAATCGTAGTCATGTTAGACAGTATCTCTGTTGTAAGTCCCCCTACAGTCTCCCTTTCCTAATCCCACCTTTCCCTTTTACCCTATGTCCTATTACCCCAGTGTATTCCCAATCCGTTTTTTCATCCATGGTTTCCCTCACAAAACCATGCTTTTGCCAATTGTTTCCCCAAAAATCCCTTTCCAATGCCGAGTGGGGGATGAAAAGGGGGAGGGAAGAAGTTAAACCCTCTCCTGCCTCAGTTTCCCCACAAAGCATGCTCAGAGTTCTGTCTCCCTTCTGTCAGCCCTAAGATGTTCCAGAGAATCTGTTTGGACATTTAAAGACTCAGGAGGGTGGCTTGTTTTGTTTTGAAACTGTTCTTGTTATGTTTATCCAGTTGTTTTCATTCTCCTTTTATTAAAATAAAACGGGTGAGGTGTTGGGGTCCCTCCCCCGCCGTGGAGCCCTGGGAGAGGGGCCCTGAGGGCACAGACACGGGGCTTCCCTGCCCCTGCTCAGCCTCGTTCCCATTGGTTGGTTTGTGTTCCCTGCGCGGGCAGAAGGACCCTTGGTCCCGTGACTGGAACAGTTCCTGGGCAGAGCCCCGGCCATGCGGCTGGAGAAATAAACATCTCTGAAACATCTAGCAAGAATCTGTCTGTCCATATATATTTCCTTTCCACGGGACTCCTGGTTTGATATATGCGTGTTGCAGGATTACCACTGCAACAGATATGTCTTGGTCCAGGGCAAACAGAATGTTTTGGAAGATGCTACAATACACAGATTAAATTTACACAGGACAGTAATGGGAAAATATAAGGGGGAATGCTGATTGGAGATGTCACAGTAGGAATTATTGATGACATAGAGGCAGTGTAACTGAGAACTCAGTGAAGCAAAAGTTGATGTAATTAATATCAGCTAGTAATTTTATCTTAATTACAATTTCTGCCCAGTGCATCAAGATACTATACTGGGGTTTTGAGTTTTTTTACTGCTACTGCTCTGTTGCTAAGGTAGTGAGATGTCGTGCCTGTTTGCTTTGTTCAACTAAACTTGACAGAACTGTTTCTTCAGTTCTGACTTCTTTTAATGAAGCCTTTAAAACAAAATACACTGCCATTTTGGGGGGTACATTTTTTATTCAAAGCTATCATCTAATTTAAAACATGTGACAGTTTCACGCCTGATAACTTTCCTAGCACTAATTCCTTTTCACTGAGACCCTAAATATGACAGTTCTCGAGTCCTGAGATGTCCTGTTTCTTGTCACTGGGCAAGAGAATTAGACTGAGTGACTTCAGCTGGGGAAACATCTGCTGTAGTTCTGAGCTGATTGCTGGCTTTTGGCTACCTCAGCTGTAAATCGTTCTGTAGTTAAAAGAATCCATGTTGGAATTTTAGAAAAAAAAACCCTTACAGGAGCACCAAGTTCTAAAGCAGAATTATTTTTAAAAGGTGAGAAAACTTTCTAGCAATTTCAGATGTGTTTGACTATTACTGGAACTGTTTATATTCGGGGGGTTTCTTGGTAGAAGGAATTTTTCAGTACAGCAGAATGTAGAGTGAGTGTTTCTGAGATCACAGTGAGTTTGGTATAGTAAGGGAGGTGCTATTTCATTTGGGCTGCTTGCCCCTTGCTTAAAAACATATTTACTTTCTGCCTTCAACCAGCTGGGGAAGGAAATAAGTTGCTCCAAAGCAGAAGGCATATGCTGTGAGTTTCAGCCACAAGAAGCTCTGCAGCAAAGCAGGTTAGTCCCAGGTGGAGGCTGAGGGTGTCGTCGTTGTGCAGGAACAGGAGCCGAGGTGATGAACAGCTGAGGGCAGGGGACAATGGACAGTGCAGGATGAAACACATCCTGTCAGTGCACTGCCAGTGGAGTCTGGGTGTGCTCCACATCAGAAAGTGGAGTGAAATAGCAGGGCTGTGGCTGCTCTGTGCAGAAAGAGTAGAAGGTTGCCTAATGGAATGTCGTGCTTTTAAGACTGATTTAATGCTTTTGCCATAATAACCAAAAGACTTAAGCAAACAGCTTTGATGTTTAATTCCTGCTTTGCTTTGAGACAACTGGTTGTTGTTTCTGGGCTTCCAGCACATTTTACTTTGAAACAAAAGAAATTAAAATCCTAAAGAGACACAGTCTGATACACTTTTCTTTCCTGTGAAGCATATCCCTTATGTAAACAGCTTAGGTGAGGAGCATGTTATATTGGAGTTGGGACTTCAAAAATTACACTGGAGAAGTGGCAAGTCTCAAAAACAATATTATGTACATGATCAGCCTCATAAACAGTGAGCTCAGGATTCTGGCTCTGTTTGCAGTTGTTAAGCATCTCTGTGAAATCAGCTGCAGAGCCAGTGTAGTACTAGTGGAGAAGAAAAGATACCAGCACGTAGAGGGAATGCTGCAGAGAGCATGAATCTGGTGAGTTTGGAAGAAAGGGAGAGGTGGTGAATAAGCTGAAGGGACAGAGTAGCCAGCTGCTTATTTTGCAAGCTAAGAGATGTGCCATTTGCCAACCATGAATATTATCTACAAATCTGGGGAAATATGGAAATTGAAGGATTTTAACAGGTCACAAAAAGTGAGATGGAAGTGCTGAGGTAATCCCTGTTTAACACTGCATTTTGGTATATTTTTTGTAAATATTAGTATTATCGTACAGATTGCTGGAGCATGTGGCATGTTTGTTTGCTTGCCACTTGTCTAAAGCAGCATACTCTTCAAAACATGAACAGCATATTTCTCTCGAGTTTTTAACTGTCATAAAAATGTTTTTAAGCAGTTTAAAACAGGGAATGAAACAACTGCAAGATGTAATCTCTGTCCTGTTTAGGGGAAGCAGAAAGGAAAATAACTTTAGCCACATTTCCCTGCAGATGTTCCACTTGACTATTGAATGATATGGTGCACAAGGGATACTTATGTAAGTGATATTTGACAGTGCCACCTATTGCTAGAAAAGCAGAACTCAAATGAGTATTTTTGTTATGAGCATGCCTAAATTGAGCAGAAAAATTAATTCATCTTTTAATTATTTCAAGGTAATTTAGCTATATAGGTATAAGCTCACCTTTGTCTTTATGGCTATGAAATGGACTGCACTTTTAAAAAATGGATTTATCATACAGTTGCATCAGATGGTGAAGTAAGTTTCTATTCCAGAAAACTTGCAACTCTTGGCATGTGGTTGAATGCCAGTGACTGTATTTTCCTGATTGTTCCTCCCCCTTTAATTGATGATAGAAGATTGATCCTAAAAATCCTCAAATTGCTTTAGATTTAGCAAAACATAGGAAGTTAGTTTTTTCCAGTGCTTCCAAAATTTCTATGAAAAGTAACTGGAAAATGATGAAAATTCTTTGAAGACAAAGGCTTAATGATCTGGATGCATCTTAATGCTTAGTATCCTTTATCAGGTCTTTTGGTTAGCAAGCATGAAAGCTGATTTCTCTACCTACCCTTTCAAGGATGGTATTTGTTTTATTATAGAAGTCTAAATAATGCTAATGGTAGGAATAATGAAAGATTTATAGGGGCAGCCTGAGATCAATTTTAAGTTTTAATTGTGGTTTTTATTACCGATCCTTCTTACTGCCTCAGTCCTGTTGCTCATCTCTGTTAGGGAAACACCCAGCCCTAAACCTCCCCTCCCATTTTTGGCTTGTAGTCTTTAATGGAAAGAAAAAAAATTTTTTTCTCTGTGTGTTTTTCTCTAAAAAGAATCTAAATGGCAAGGTAAGAGCAGGAAAAGATGGAGCAGCTGGGGAGTAATTTGCTCTTTCTCAGGTCCAGGCAAGTATCCTCAGGAGTTTATTGCTGCTTCCATAACTAATATTCTTTGGCTGAAGCTGTCCTCCTTCCTCAAAGGTAGACCAGTCTTCTGTTACCCCTGCTGAGCTTCTGAAGAACTGGATTGCTGTAAAGCATAAGGGAATCAAAGGGAGCAGCTCTCGAGTCTATAGGCATCTGTAGATTTAGAGAAGGTTCAGAAGGAAAAGTGTCACCTACCCACCTCCTGACCACAGAAATGGTGTGGAGAAATCTGACTTCATCATCCTAGTTAAGTTCAGGGCTGAAATCTAATTTAGCCAAAGTGAAAATAGCTTACTTATTTCATGGATGGATTTCTGTATGCTCTCTCTTCTTGAATCTCCTTGCTGAATCTCCTCTGCAGTCTGTTCCTATACATTTAATCTTCTATTTTATCTTTGTATCTACCTGCTCTCTTGGTGTTCCTTAGCATCAGTCCACCTGTTTGGTCATTCTCTTGTTCATTTAATCTGCCTGTGACACATCCACAGAATTAAAGCATCTGAGCCAAGCCAACAAACCTTCAATTCTTGCTGCAAAGTTTAAACCCCCTTTGTAACTTTCCCTTACGCAGATTCTGTAGACTTAAAAAGGAAAACAACTTTCAGCAATTAAGTTAGGTGTCTTTGGAGGAGTCTTTATGCCATCTTGTGTGAAGTTTCCTGTTAAAAAGTGACCCACAATGTGCGAGCAAAGGCATCTGGACGCGTGTCCGGTGAGCGCGGGGCCAGCAGAGGGCACTTCAAACTGGGAATGGGAATGTGCTCCGAGCTGGCATCCAAATCCCGCGGAACTGACTCTCTGATTAGAAATGGGAATTTTTTTTTTTTTTTCTTTTAAGTGTTAATGAGAACCCTTTAGGCAAGGGGTATTTCTGTCGTGATTGGTGCTTTGTTGGCAATGTCTTCTACAAACTCTCTGTGGCCAAACACTGTTGTACAGTGGAAGAATTTGGGAACTGGAGGAGAAAAAAATGTTCCCCATATTGTTTAAGGTGTGACTTTACTGAAAGAAATGATACCTTTGTTGTGACCTCGTATCATCTAAAATTGAGCATAATGGTGGATGTTAAAACAATCCTTGAAAAACTTTTTTCCCCAATGTGATGCCTCTAATTTCTTTTTAGTTGTGATTTGATTTATTCTTTTAATTGAAAAGCAACTGAAATTGGAGAACACTGCAACCAGCTAACTGATTTTTTGCGGGTGATGGTGTAAGTTACTTAACAACAAATGACAATCTATTTCCCCTTCCAGTCCAGTGCCGATATTGTTATCTTGTAATACAATACTAACAGATGATTGTATCTGCCATTAATGCATTTAACAGGAGATGACAAATTATATTAGGATAAGAAGCACCTCATGCTCTTTCATTTTCCCTGGTGTAGATCAGAAGTTACTGCCTTGGATAGAAAAGATTTGCTCTTGTGTAAGAGCTTACTGGTGTAAATGAGGATAGTCAAGCCTGACATGTGGTGATGTACCAAATTATGTTACAGGATATTTAAATTCTGTCTCCCACTGTGAACAGCAGGATACCATTTTTATCCTTCCTGTTGAATGCAGAATCACTTTTCCATTTATAAATTGAGCCTGAACATGAGCGCTCTTGGTATTGGCTGTTCCTCTGTTACTCCACATGCAGAGTATATTAAGACACCTGTTCATCCTTGTAAGGCAAACAACAAACAAACCAAAATACTCTCCTAAAAACAAATTGTTCTGTGATAAGTGGAACTAATGAAGCTTCACTGCCTGCAGGTTTCTGTCCTTTTTCCCCGATCCACTCAGCAAGCCTCCCACCAGAAGGCTTTACTAGTTTCTATTTGCCCATATTTCATGTGATCTTCCCTTTGTCCTTTTTGCCCTGCAGTAATGCCAGTTCCCGTTTCTCTCTATCCTGTAACCTTCCTGCAGTACCTCCCTCAGGTTCCTCCTGCCCTGTCACCATCAGCAGTGCTTCTGCCTGGCCCTGGGTGCCTGGGGTGCCTGGTGGGAGCTGCTCAGGTAGCCAAGTTATTAGCCTCAGATATCTCAGAGGGGAGGATAATTCAAGTCCCTTGTTTTACTACCTGACAGATTTTCCCAGCGCTCAGGGGAATTTAATATCTTCAAGGTGCCTGCCTTCTGTTAAATTTCTTAGAAATGGACCAGCAGATATTAAAAGTGTGTCTTTATTCCCTACTCCTTGTTCTGGTGATTGGTCTTTGTGAGACTAATTTCAGTTTATTTTTGTTTAACTGTTGCTCTTTTTCTGTCTTACTCTCTTGTTTTGCAAATCAAGTGCAGTGATTACCAGTGATGTTGTTAACTGGATAGAAAGCAAGCACAGATTAGGAAAGGAGAGTTTAGCTCCTTATTATTTTTTAAGAGCATGCATGCAACTTATCTTGTAGATCTTGCACTTGAGGACAGTATGAAGTGATTGCCTTTAGGTGTGCCAAAAACAAAAGTGGAAGATAAATGCTGAAAGTTTTAGCTGGAAGGAACTTCTGGAGTCCTACCAGTTCCTCGTGCTTCCAGAGTCCCTCTGGAATTCTGGTCTGGCTCCCTGCTCAAGCAGGGTGTACCAGAGCAGGTTGCTCAGGATGCATCCAGTTGGGTTTGGAATATCTCCACAGGGTCTCCACAGATGGAGACACCACAGCCCCTCTGAGTGACCAGTGCCGGTGTTGGGACACCTGTGCTGGAAAGCAGCGTTTAGGTGGTGTCTGTGCCCACTGCTCCTTGTCCTGTCAGTGGGTTCTGTGCAGGTGCACCCTCCCTCCAGGTGTGTGTGGTTCTTCTGGCACATTTTGGTAGCCAGAGCTACATAAGGCGCCATGTTGGAATTTTTTTTGTCATGTTACAAATGGTCAGCCACTCTGTTCATAAAGTTTTGTACTTTGTATATCACCTTTTTTTTTTTTTTTCATCAGCAGTATTTGTTTGAATTTCTGAACACCTACGTGCAACTCACGGTATTCTTTTCTAATCCAAATATTTTTCAAAAGGCCACTTGAAATTCCATACTTTGAAATTTAGGTGCTAGTTGCATTTTCTAGGGGTTTATTATCTAGAAGTTGAGCTGCCCTTGTATGTATGGGCATTACAGGTTTTTCATTGTAAAGGGGAAACCATTCAAACTTCTTGCCTATTATTAAGTTAGCAAAGCCAGGAGCAATCGGTGTCCTTTTAAGCTCTGCTTTATTCAGTGGCTATGTATAGATTCCCTGTCTTAGCTTTTAATACTTGAAAATCCTACCTGAGTGTATTTATGCTCACTTAGGTGCTATTCAGTATTCAAACACCAATACTCTTAAGTGAGGCCTTTAAGCTCATTGGTGCATTGAGTCTTTTCTGTTTTGTGAAAATGAAAACATGTACAGTACTTTTTATCAATATGTGTTTAATGAAAACACCTGCAGGTTTTAAAATTGTCCTGTTTGCTCAGTGCAGAGTGATAGAGATGGCTAGGAGAAGATGAATTACACCAAATCTCCTGGTGGATATCAAATTTGCTCTTTGTGTTACTTTCCCAAAGGCTTATTAAAAAAACCAAGGAAGAAACTTACCAGCCAAAAAAACCAAAACAAACAAAACAACCAAACAAAAGAAGTATCCTGAGAAATACTTTTTTTGAATGAAAAAAAATTTTTGACTGCAACAGTTACCATATAAACATACTGAAAATAAATGTTTTGCAAACAAATAAACTACAGTCAGTAGTTGGATGCTGCTGAAGAAGGTGCATGTGGCTCTTTAGGGATTAATGAACAAACATAGTTATAAATGAGGGACTGTCAATAAGCCATAAGCATTTACACATGGTGTGTTTTATTGCTGTGTTGTATCAAGGGCCTAAGCTGAGGAGTTGACAGGTACTGTAAGAGATGAAGACAACAATAAACAGAATCTACACAGACAAAGTAAATCCGTCTTAAAACTACAATTTGTAAAAGTATGTGGACTGTAGTTTTATGATAAATAACCCTTATCTGAAAGACAACTGGAAAATTGCTGCTTAATTCTCTGAATATTTGGTATTTGCTTATTTTGAGGTCATTTTGGAAGGAATATCCAATACATAGGCCAGATTTTTTTATCATAATTTTGGGGGGTTTTAATTTTTAATTAACTGTGAAGGCTCTTGCCTTTTCTCTTGCATAGCTGAAGAAATGTAATATTAAAATATTTTATGATTTCAAAAGACTTTATGTATTTATATACATCATTCTGTAAAAGTAATTAGATAAAAAGACCCAATGAAAAGAAGTAAGAATTTCTCTAAACTGCTTTAATGAGGCCTAATATAAATCTGAATTTCAGATCACATTAGGGTTGTCTTATGCCCTAATTTCAAATGACAGCTCTGGCTTGCCACTCAGTTGGCCTTTTATTTTGTGTCACGAATTAACCAACTGTGTGCTCTTATGCCACCGTTTTATCAGAGCTACACTTAAAGAAGGGAAAAATTTCATTACGCTAAGTTAAATGAGAACACAAGTTACAGTGGGGGGAATAAAGGCAGTTTCAGACCATATTTAGGTATTTCAAATATGGATAAATATAGAGGAATGAAAAACTCTTAGTTTTCTGCACTTCCTAACAATACAGTGCAGTATAAAGTGCAGTTTATGCTCGTTAGCAGCAATGTATCAGCACCAACGTGCTGTGCTGCTCTTGCAGCTGTTTCTGTTAATGGGTGACTAATGTATTCTCTGGCAGAGAATACATTCACAGGTGAAACAGGTCTGGAAAACGTGTAGTGTTTGTGACACTTTTTAAAACAGAGTATCTACAGTTTGTAGTTGAAGAAAGGGGATCTACTGAAAACATGAAAGGGCAAAAAGCAACTGTGAATGTTGCAGGGCTTTTTATTGGTGGGGTTTTTTGTTTGGTTGGGTTTTTTTGTTGTTTGGTTTTTTGTTTTTTTTTTTAGTTTGCTGTTTACTGAAGGGGATTAAGATCTCATAATGCCTCTTTTTTAGTGCTGTGGCTTGATTCTGTGTCTTTGAATCACACCACCTTGTGGGTCTAAATAAATTAGGAAATATGTAGTGCTTGATGTACCAACAATATTCTGGGGTTGTATTAACATCTTGGGGAAAGGCGAAAATATGACTTCTTGTCTTCATTTGCCAGTGCAGAAGGCATTATCAAAATGAGGTGTGATCAGCCAAATCATTGTTGTCTGTCTCTGTCCAGAGTTGGATGCCAGAAGGAACTAGAAATAGGATAGGCTGCACTGGCTCAGATCGATGGCCGCAAGTGGATGCCTGGGGACAGTACAAGAGGCAATCATAATTGAAATGCCACTTAGGCTTTCCCAGGCTTGCAGCCCTTTTGGTCTGGGGACTTTTGGGGCTGGATGTGGCCTTGGCTGCTTGGGAAGCCTCAGTGGGGCTCTCTGAGGAGCTTTCTTGCCATTGCTTAAATCGTTGTAAACCTGTGGCCTCCGCAGCATTCCCTAGCAAATGTGCATTTGCTGTCTAAAGAACCAACTTTTTTAAGGAGAGAAGAAAGAAGGGGGAAAAAAGACTTTTGAACCAGACTACTGCTAGTTCTGTTTGTCTCCTGGTTCTCACATGAAAAGAGTCAGGAAGGTCAGGATAACATGCCTTGCAGCTTTCTCTGTGGTGTCATTTCCTCAGAGTGGTGGGCTTTGGTCAAAGGGAAGTAAATTCAGTGCATTGTGGTGTTTGCCGTGTTGCTGTTTTCAGTGCTCTGCCGAGTGGGAAGAGGTGATGCTGCCCTGGGGCTTTGGGAGGGAGCCTTTTCTTCGGAAGTGCCCAGGCAGGGGAGGGGAAGGTGGTGGCTGATGTATTGCTGCTTCTCTTCAGATCTAATCAAAGCATGCCAGGACTTTGACCATTTAATGTAAAGGGCTGAATCACGGTGGTGGTGCTCTCCTGGTCTGGAGAGTTTATAGAATACGCTCCTGTGCAAGACTGCACAAAGCCAGAGGCATTTTCAAGTGCACATGTCTGCAGCAGCTCAGTTTAGCTACCCTTCATATAGAGAAGGGAATGTGTATTTATACCTACACACAATTATGTATGTGAATGAGAGAGAGACTCTCCTGATGTAACTTTATTCATCCCTTTTAAAGAGACAATATACTGCTTATCTCAGTAAGCCTGTAAATAATAATGCTTATCCAAAGACAGTGGTTGGAATTGCAATTACTATTGATTTTTCATAAAATACTGCTGGAAGGGTTCTTCATTCAGTGGAATATTAAGCTTTGCTTATATCCAGATCCAGTTACACTTGTGCTTCAGTGGTGCCTGGTGATGGTGCTGTGAATGGGTGCAGAGTTTCATTTCCTTTATCCCCCCTAAAGAATGCTTCCCAATGCTTGAAGCTGCTTCAGGTGCCTCTACCTTAGTGTCTGGTGCAATGTAAGGAAGGACTTGACTTGCAAGGACTTGACTTGCTGTTCAAGGCTGCAGATCCATCTCAGATGTTGTTGGGCTGCTGCTCCCAGCAGCACTAAAGGGCTGATAGAGACAGCTCTTCTACCTGCCCTGATGATACTCCCTTCACTTTCTGGTAGCCCTTGTTCCTTTCATCCTCAGGTGAGCTGTCTTTGGCCTAATGAGATCACCCACCTTGTCTGTTCCCTGTCCTGCTCTCCTGATGTTTTCACCTTAAATTACTGTCTCTTGCTCTTTGGTTCTGGTTACCATGATGCCCATCTTTGAAGCTCTGCAGTAATTCTGGAAGTTCCTGATACTCTGGCATTTTCACTGTATGTTTTACTGTTTTCTCCATTTTATTTTATCCTTTTAAATTGGAAACTCGGTGTAAAGTAATGGTAAATACAGTTGTATTTATTTTCAGGCTTACAAGCGAAGCTCCTGACTAATTTTTCTGGTTATTATCTACTTGGCTGTTTGTTTCTATCATTTCTTTGAATCCCCTGGATTCAGTGGAGGCACTGCGAGTTGTGGCGTTTATGTGTGCATGGATACAAAGTCTTTGCACCTTTCAGTAATTGCTGAGATTTATGCTGTGGTCTGTACTCTGTGGAGACACTGATTAGTGTTTTGGTTAGTTGAGCTACTTAAAAAGAAAATCTAAACCAAAACTCAGTATCGAGAGTGGTTTTCTCGTTGGTTGTACAGCCTGGGGCCTTACTGGGTCACCAGCTGTGGTGGGCACAGCCCCAGATGTTTTGTGCTGCTCTCCTGCCCAACACCAGAGTGCCTTTCATGCATCTCAGTCAGACATTTTCTTTCCCCCTTCCAACACCTTTATTTTCCTCTTGAGAAATGAATGAATTCTTCATTGTTGGTCTCTTGTTTACTCTCCAGATTATTGATAGATGTTTCCTGTTTACCTGATGCTGTTTCAGTCCTTTGTTTTGTTAGTAAACAAGAAATATTATTTGTAGGTGTTAAATACACACTGTACCTGTTCTGGGGGAAAAAAAAACAAAACACAATAACCTTTCAGATTTTGTCTTTTTTTAAATATGCAGGAAAATATTTAGTTTAGTCATTTCTCCTCTAGAGATTTTTGTGTCTTTTTCTTTCAGGTTCTTCCTCTTGCAGTTTTAGGAACTCCTGATACCCTTGAACAGGACAGAGTCTTTGAAGTTTGTTATCCAGGGGTTGTAATCCATCCAAAGCTCTGGTTTGTAACTAGATATAGACCATGGATGAACCACCCAGCAGTGGTGGTAAATGATGTAGTTTTTCACTGAGCACGATTTTGCTTTATTTGTGTTCTGATTTGTGTGGTGCAGAGGCTTCTTCCTACAGCTGTTGCTTGTTAAACACCAACTTTTATTGTTATTCTTTTGTAGCACTTTTAATTTCTTTGTGAAATCGTGGTCTCCTTCACGTTTGGATGACCATAGTGCTTCCCTTCAGCTTCTGCATTCTTTCCTCCTGGTCTCAGGGTTGCGTATTTCAGTAGGCATGTCAGACTGGTATGTTTTTTATTTTTACTGCTTTTCTTTTTATTTGGATTAAGGTTGCTGTGTCTCTGAAGATGTTACAGAGTTACTTCACTGGTGTATTGGGGTTTTTATTCTGCTATGATTCAGCTGCAATTTTTGCTCTCTGCCTCTTGAAAGCAGTGATATTAGACTTTTGCCATGATCTTTTTTTTCCTGTTACTATCAAAGACTGCATTCCCATTCTCGCCAACTTTATCCGATATTTCTTGTGAAAATATGAAGTGTTGTCTTCAGCTAGTACTAATATTCGTTAGAAAAAATGATGCTGTTTTTAAGCTAGACATTTGGAAATATGTCAGTTATGAAGTACAAAACTTATATACTTGAGAAATCTATGATTTCTTCCTTTTTGTAATGTCATTTTTTTTTTTTGTTCTACAGCTGTAATATATTGAAAAAACTTATGTGTATGATTTCATGGCTGTTAAAAGCTTTATTATTATTATTTTTCATTACTCAGAATTCAGTTAATTTCCATCTACTAATCCACCACTCTCTCTCATATCTTTTGCTGGCTAATAGGAAGAAGAAATATTTTTTTCTTTCAAGTTTGGCCTACAGCTCATAAACCTGATTTCCATTATATGTATTGATGTCAGGATGAGGAAAAACATATTTTGAAAGTTTTACTCCAATTTGTCAAGGGTGCTGTGTTGTGATCAGTATCACTTCAAGTAATTGGCATTTATGTTAAATATCAACTGAATAGAAATTCTAGATATTCCCTAGTTTGTTGGAATGTTCAGAATTTTATAAATCATTAATTTGTTTAAGTTTCTGGAGAATGAATACACTATACATTGAATATAAAGTGTGCTCTGTGCATATGAAGTGAGTTGATGTGAAAGTACTAGATTTGTTTTTTGAATACTGTGTACCAGTTTTTCTTTCAAGTAATCTCTCTGCAAGCATCCCTCTGTCTTTATTGAAATGCTGGCTTACATTGCAAGGCAATTATTCAAGTTGCCAAAGAAAAAGAGATATTTGTGTGGGGGTGGAGCAGTGAGAAAAGTCAAGGACTTAATAGCCAAAACACAGATCTTTAATTTGAATTTGTCGTGGCCTTTGGGTGAAGTTGCATGATGATGTATTTTCTTAAGAACCATTGGTGCAGTGCTTTGATCAGATGCAGCCTAAGAACAATTCAGTCTTGGGAAGTCACGTAGGGTGGTGTTTGTAAGATCGGTGCTGTGGATTTGTTTTGCTGGGGTGCAGTCCATGAAGCAGGTTGTTCAGGAGGGGGATATAATATAATGCAAATAGTTTGTGTTGTCTCACACTACAGTTCTGCTATCAGCTGTCAGCACCTGATCAGGACATTCCTGCGTGTTCCCACTCCTGTCCCATGTGCTGGCACTGCCTCCTCACGTGGCAATACATAGAGCCAAAGTGAGGAACTGATGCAGACTAAAACTGTGGCAGGAGGAGACAAAAGAAACAGGAATATTTTGGTGAGGTGCCCAGCCAGGCTCACTGAGTAACCCATCAGCTCCTGTGCTGGCTCAGAGGAGGGCAAGTATTGCACAGCTGGCTGCTGAGCTAAGAAGTGAGTTGCTGCTGGGAGCAGTGCTGCCTCTTCAGCTGAACACAAAGCTGGTGACTGCTACTGATGTGTTCCTGTGGCTGCAGCCTTGAGGAGAGAGGGGAACTGGAATTGCTGTGTCCCCCAGATGCCTGCATGGTGATAGATTCCTGCATTAAGCAGGCTGTGGCATGGCCAGTAAATGTGTACTTGTCCCTTATTTACTGGGCATGTAAAAATGCTTATCACTCTGAGCTCCCACTGAAGGCACCCAGACCTGTCCTGTAACATGCAAAGTGCTGTATAATGTGAAGTGCAAGGAAAATTTGGCACGTGGTATTCACAGACACTTCTTCCATCTTCTTGTGCCAAGATCTCAGTCAGTTAAATCGCAGTAGTATCCTCTGGGGAGTGGTGAGCATGGAGGGGTTGGTGCTGAGCGGCAGCGGGGGGTGAGTCAGGGAGGCTGCCTGGCCTGGGGCCAGCAGTGTCAAAAACGAGCAGGAAATTGATTTAGTGAAGCTCTCAGTACCTTGTGCTAAATGATCTACTGACTAAAAAAAAATAAAATTAAAAATACTACTAATAAAATACGACATAGAGTGTGTACCAACCAGGACAAGTTGTCTGTTTTATGTAGATTTTGCTGTTCCCTGGATTTTATATGCTTGCAGCTGTGATATTTAATTTCTATCATTACTGTATGTGTAATCTATAACCTTCATCTAAGAAACACGACTCATTAATTAATCATTACCAAGGGCAAGACATGGAACAGCATCAAGTGTGCCAAATCCTCTCTCAAAGTTTTTAAGTGTCTGGATGCTCATAGATACCATCTTGGCAGTCCTGGCAGATTACTCTAAAGGACCAGATCTTGCAGCACGTAGCAAATTTATGGGTTTTTATATCAGTTCTTCCAGTGACACTCCAAATAATTTACAACTCTGCCTTCCATTTATTTAACCCTCTTTGTACTGCTGCTCCGTGCCCTGCTGCAGTGGCTCCTAGCACTGCTGGAGTAGCTGGGATGTGAATGGCAGCACAGACCTGAGTGTGGCACTGGTGCAGACAGGCAGCCCTGGAGTTTTTAATGCTCACTGTGCCTCATTGGCACTGCTATGGAGAGGCATTATGGAAATGGGCAAGCTGCTGCAGTGGTGTGGCCACTGTGACTTCTCTTCTGAGAAACAGTGCACTCTGTTTTTATGCTGCTTGTGTAGTACCTGCCAAAATTATTTTTAAAGTATCCAGTATTATTGTAAGAGATGCCCGAAAGGAACAACTTCATTCCCTTTGGCTTTGCTTCTTTTCTTGCTTGGTTTGGCTTGTTTGTAAATACTGGTAGATGTTTACAAACACTTTTCCCTTGCTCTCTTACAGAAAGGCACTTCAAGGCAAAAAAATATTAGAACTTGTCAGATTGTATTTTTAGTCAGTCTTGGTAACAAATACGTAATTGAAAACCCTGTAATGAAACATGAAACCTGTTTTGATTTTTGTTAATTAATTTACTACATGCATTTATGATGGGGTTTTTTGTTTGGCTTGTTTGGGTTTTGTGGTTTTTTGTTTGTTTGTTTGTTTGTTTTTTAAATTCTGTTATAGCTAGACAGTTTAATCTTTCTTTGGACCTCCCACATGTAAAACAGGACAGAGGAAAAATTGAGAATGTAGCTCTACTGTTCTTTTTTTACGGTGTCATATGCTTTTACATCTTCTATGAGTTTGAAAAGCTCTGTACTTACTTTAGGCTTATTTTTAAAGTCATTTGTGCATGATCTTGTCTCTTCCCTACGCATTGCTCCATGAGAAGAGGTGACTCCAGCAGCACAGTGAGGGTGACAGGCTGGCAGTGCCTGGGCAGGGGGCTGGGCTGGACCTGTCCCCTCCTGGGGGAGCAGGAGCTGGGCCACAGCAGAGGCCTGAGCACGGGCACCGTGGGCTCTGGTTTGGCTTTCAAAGCCAAAATACTTCTCAACTTCAGTCGCAAAGTAGCCACGTGTCCTTTTGTTAATCAACAGCTCCCCGTGATCAGTTCTAAAAGCCTGAGTGCGGTAGGCTTTCCTGAGGTTTAAAGGTGTTTTCTTATGAGGTCGATCTTAGCTCTCACAAATTACTTGCTCTTTTTCTTGGTAGTTTATCAGTGTTTGTATCTCTGTAACCCAACACTATTCTTATGGATCTTGCTGTTCAAATCCAGCAGCTCCTGAAATAGTGATACACAAACAGGGAAGGTATAAAAGAATTAACAATTACAAGCAAATACTGTAAAAGGCACAGAATTACCAAAGCAGGAGGTAGGTATTAGAAGTGTAATTTGCACTTAGGCATAGGTTGATAGGATTGCACAAAAGAAAGTAAGCATAGTAGTGAAAATAAGGAGATTATGAAAGTAAAGACTGCATCCCAAACCCTAATTAGTCAGGTTATCTGTATTTCAGCTTTCACATTTGCTCATTAAAAGCACTGGGGTTTTTTTTTCACCTTGATTCATATTCTTAGAAAATCTTATGCCAGGATTCTGGCCATAAAGATTTTACATTATACTAATGTACAATGTGTATCAAATTCTTTGTCTTATTCAAATAATTGATGCTTTATGGAAAGCTGTTGGCCTGAAATACAATTATGCCTATTCATTTCCAGGGAGATAAACCTCAGCAGTTAAGCAGTGCTAGTACATCAAGCTTCTTTTTTAACCAAAAATAAGTACCGTTAATTTAAATTCAGTGAAAGCTGTGGATAAAGCAGTGTTAAATGCTCTCAGTGTGAAAAGAAAGTAGCTTAAAAGTTTCATGTGTAACAGTGAAAAGCATTAGCTTGGCTTTATAGGTTTTTGTACATACTTATAAAACATTTGACTCTAATATTGATGGTTAACATGTCTGTTCCCCCCTCCAGCCTGTGATGATTTTGTATTTTTTTTGAGTGGGCTCCATCAACTATTTGAATTTCTTTGGCAGAACGACCAATCACTTCTTCACATTATTTCTTATTGTTCAGTTTCATGATGCAATGTGAAACATATATTTTTTTCAAAGTCATCTTACAAATGGTTTTGGCTCTGCCTGGATCATTTCATTGACCGGGTAGAAATTGCTGAGGCTATGGACATAGTAAATAATATTTGTTTTTCCAAAAATACTTTTGTGGCTAATAGAAATTCTGAAGAAAATATGGGAATCAACAGGTGTTAGAAGGTATTGCATACTGAGAAAGAGAAGAATAAATTGACAGAAAAAGCAACAAACGATCTGTGAAGTGGTGACATCTAAGAGTATTTTAATTTTAACATTTTTGTAATAAAAATGCTCAGTGGGAAAAGTGTCTTGATGCAAAGGTTTTGAGGAATGCTGTTTAAGATCACTGTGTCTTTTTGTTCTTTCGAACTGAGTAGAGGAGATGTGTCCCTTCTAATTTACTAGTGTAAGAATTAAATTACTAAGCAATCTCTGCTTGAGCGTCTGCATTTGGGACAGGGAGTAGGGGGAAAATAGGAGGCATAAGGAAAGAGGAATATAGAAGTTTTATATCTTACATCCTGGTGTGGTTAGATTGTGGGGTCCTTTTGGTAGTTAAAAACTGTAAGAGATAAGTACTAAAACACTGTTAAAGCCTTTGCTTACTGTTAGTATTTTACAGGGTTTTTTTTTCCTGAAAGTTATACTTTTTTCTTTCTGACAGATCCTTCTTGCTTTTCACTGCCCACTGCAGTAAGAATTCCCTCTCACCTGATGAGCTAAAGACACGACCCCTAACGACTGCAAGACTGAGCACTGCCGACCTCCCGGTCAGTGAGTACTCACAACTTGAGTTTTTGTGCTGTTTTGCTCAGAGATGTGTTTATATTATCGACCAAAATGGTTCCATCTATGCTTGAAAAGTGCCTGGGAAGATCTCTGCAGGAAAGTGTTTTTGTAGAGGAAAGCAATTTGTCTCAGCACTTTCCTTTAAAGCATCTACTTGAGTCTTTTCCAGCCCAACTGAATTACCTCAGAAGGCCTCACTAAAAGAAGTGTGCCTTTTCCCTATCTACCTGCATGTTCATTTGCTGGACTTGCTCATTCTGACACATTCAGGATCAAATGAGGATGTTAGGAGTTTATTGCTCCTGGCATCAAAGGCAATTTGTCTTCACTCAAATGAGACTTTTATTCAGATTCTGAACACAAGAAATACATAGTCTGTAGGACTGGCTGCATACCATGAAGTTCTGTGTCTCTGTATAGAGCATATATGCTGTGCAGAGAAAAGACAAAGAGAAGAAACTTTCCCATTATCTGCCCTTTGGTGGTGTCTCTAACTGCTGGTCAGAATGCTCACAAGACACCCTACAGTTTAATTACCATTGTACATATGCTCTGGGAGTTCAGGTAATTGTATAAAGTACCACACTTATCCTGGTGTGTCCAGCAGTGGAAATGGGCTGTCCTGCGTAGGAGTGGCTGAAGAGTGAAGGAAACATAACCTTTGGTTGATAGATTCCCATAAGGAAATAAGACCAAACCAAACCTACTTAAATTTTTTTTTTTTTCTTCTCTTTTGGATTTTAATTTTACTGAGTATAATTTTTGGTGATACACCTGAGAATTCATACTCGAGTCATTAAATTCAGTGGCAGTATTTCACAGGAAGCTACTTCTAGATTGTGTCTTTTGTAAAGTAAGTCTCTCATTTGGAGTTAGTTTAATATAACATTTTAAATTGTTTCACTTGTCTTGAAAAGCATGGCAAAATTGTGGGGTTTAGATATGGCAAGCGCCAAATTTTGAGGGAATTCTTTTATTCACGCTGAAAAAAATGAGCACATTCTTCTGCATTGTTTGCAATGGGCCATTTGGCTGTCATTACATGTTTTCTGCTGGAAGGTTAATTTCTTACTACAGGACCATACTTGTTCAGTCTTTAGGCCATTGAGATCCATGCTCTATACTTACAAAGTAAATACCTCTAAGGGCCTGAACTTTTAAATTTTCAAAATTTATGTTGTGCAAGAAAATGAAAATGAGAAAAACAAGATAATTCAGTATAAATATACAGAATAAACTTTATACCGAGAAAGAAAATCTGGTGGGATTGTGGAGGTTTTAAAATTTATTTTTATTGTTTTACAAGTCTAAGTTTCATGACAGTTTTCTGTCAGTTCTGTATAATTGGAAATATGAAATAGGGGATTCCTGAAATCTATTTTGACTGTTATAAATGTATCTATATAGTCTATGTATAAGTTATTTGTATATGCTCTGTGTGTAAATTCATGTGTTTAAGGGATCTTCATAGCCCATCTTCAGATAGTTAAGGAACAGATTGACAAGTACTTCCCACACCAAGTTCCAGGAGAAAAAACATTAAGTGATAAAAGATCCAGAAGCTTTCACTTTTGCTGTGTATCTCAACAGCAGTTTGTCAGGGAAAGGTTGCAGAAGTAGGTCCTTGGTGAAAATTTGAAAACACCTGATAGCTTGATCCCAAAATCCCCTGCTATAGTCTTGGTTTGTTTGTTTTTGCTGTCTTTTTAAAATAACACCAAGTATTAGGTTCCAACAACCAAGCGATCTCCCAGGGTCAGACAGCAGGTCAGTAACAAAGCTGAACGTGAAATCAAATTCATAATTGCCTGCAGTAATTGAGGTTGAGAATGTGCCTTCTTAAACTTTTAAAATGGTGGCTAGATCCTGTACATTACTTATTTTCATTGCTCTGGAGAATACTGAGGCCAGGAAGGTTTTTCAGGGCCTGAAGAAAAAGCTTTTCCTATTGCTCCCCATCATATGTCTGGGGCAGTTTTCTCTGCGTTTGATTTGAGACGCAGGCTGGGACAAGGAGCTCAGTGGTGTTTGTAAGGAGCAGAGCTCTCTCTCCCTAGCGATGAAGTGTTCGCCTTAGAGGATCTGCAGCTGTTCCTCCAGCTCAGAGAGGGCTCCTCTCAGAGCCTAAGGACAGGAGAGGAACACGAGCACTACAAGATCACACACAGTGTGGTACATCAGCTGATTTGGGGTTTCATTTTGGGGCTTTAGGGTCTTGGGAGATGTTCTGTCTTTACATGTGAGTTTTCTTTAGCTGCAGGTTTGGGGTTGGGGATTTGCCCTGGGTTCTGTCCCAGGTGCCAGTGGCATCACTTGTTTTCAGCCTGCTGTAGGTTCTATTGTTGACTTTGCATTTTTGAGCTGGTACTGTCTGTTCTTTATTGCACTCCTTAAACTTGTATTCTTGTGGATTTTCTGGTGTGATGAGGAAGTGCTGGTAACTTCCCATTTTGTGGAAACCCTTTTGTGTGGTTTGCCCAGCCCTTCAGCACTGCCTGTTTCTGCCTTTTGTTCTTTATGCTCTGTCAAAGACTCACCATCAGTTCCCAAACAACTATGGAGACTCATTTCCCTCCATTGTCCTTCTCCAGCATCCTCTGTGTTCTTCAGAGGTCATGGCTGTGACATCAGTATTTCAGCATATTTGTTAGGTTTGCTGTTTTTAAAACTTCCTTTCTTTTCAACAAAGGCTGCTATCATCCCATCATGGTGGATCAAAGCCTTTAGAAAGTAACTACCTTAGAGAAAAAACAAGTTTAACTTCCTGAACAAAACCCTTCTGGATTTATCCTCAAGGGAGGACTCAGTTTCTTAGCTTTATGCATCTTGACAGTAAATTCCCTTTTTCTGTGGGATTTGGAAGAAAACAGCCTCTTCATCATGCCAGCTTCTGTGTTCTTAGTTCTGGGTTTGGAGGATTCAAACTTTTTTTCAATTTTAGTGCTGCCACTCTGTATAAAAGAGCATCTTCTGTATGGTTTGAAAACCTGCTGTAAATTCCCATTGGTATGAATAGTCAAAACTACTTGAACAAATAGCTGAAGAAGCCCTCTTTTTACTGTCAGACTTGGATGCCTCTACCATGTTGGATTTATTAGTTTGCAACGATTTTTAAAGGGGAAAAAAGTTTACAAAGAATGTGTTCTTGAGTATTTGTATCTTTTATTTCTTAAGCAGCAAACTCCCAGCTAGAGCTTGGTAAGTTAAATATTAGCACTCAGAAATGGAGCCACAAAACCAATGCAACTTCTGCTATTGATTTTTCTCCTGAGTAACTCTTTTGGCAGCAAAGGCAGATTACCATCCTGTGTAAATAAAACTTACTCGAATTACTCTAAATTATAAACTAACTAATAAATCAGCATTGCTACAGTGTTGTCCTCCCATTCCTTGCCCCATACCTGAAGTCCGTATCCCAAATAAGAAACAATGCATCAGAAAATTGTTTTAATTTTATTTTTTAAATAAATACAGAAAAATGGACGCTGTCCTGGAATTATCAGCAAAAATTAAGCATGATGAAAGAGCAGGGACATATATGCAGTTAAAATAAGTCACTGTAATGTGGTAATTACAGAAGTAGAATTAAGGTGTTGCCCATGCTTTTGAAAATTATGCCATAGCGCCAAGTACCATTTCTTTACATTTTTGTCTTTGTTATGAAATTTAGGAGAATATTAATGGAGCTTAACCTATCTACTTTTAGGAGTGGTTTTAAATTTATCAGCACATATGCCCACACGTTGGCCTTAGCACTGCAAATATATTTGTTGGGAGAGAAATTTATTTGGCAGCATTCTCTAAGACAAGATTTGATAGGAGGAAATGAAGCACTGCCATTTCTCAAGAACTACAAGAGCAGATGAGGAATTGAATATTACTTTGGATAAATTCAGGCCTCTGTCAGATGTATGGAAGATGGGAATAATTCAAGCAGACTAGTAAGTCTAGGATAATTAAAAAAATAAATTACTGTATCTTAAAACATTTTAATGGACTCTAGATACAAGTGTTCAGACTGAGAAGGATGTAGTGAAAAAACTAACTATATAAAAATACCAAATTATCACTAAAGGTCAAGTAAAAATGTACTGGAAAAGATAACTGGATATTTGAAGTCCTGCTGTTTGGTTTGTGGGTTTTCGTTTTTTTTATTGACTGACTACTATGTAGCATACAAAGATGGGAGTTGATAAATAGATGCTGATAATATTTGCTGTTTTATAAGAATACTCTTGGAGTCAGGTACAAATTTTGTTAACAATCTGCATTCTGTGCCATGACATTCCGTAATTCATATATTCTTCAAATACTTCAGTGGTATATGAGGTACTGTGTGAAAAAGGACATTGTATAATTCATATATTTTTTATAAACTTGAGTAGGATATGAACCTCTGTGTGAAAAAGGCTCTGTGGGGAAAAAAATACTTGAGCTTTGACCTTTGATTTTTCTCATGAAGGGCAAGCTTTAATATATGTCATACTCATTTTAAAAAGAAAACTCCTCTTTTGCCTTCTATGGGAATATGGGACTGTGGGTGAAAGGGTGGGGGAAAATGCTGTAGGTATTCAGACTGGCCTAAAGTGGAAGGTTGCGGGAAATGTTAGGATAACCACCTGAATGCTTCTTAAAGTGAGACTGAAGGGGACAGGTCTTGCCTAGAAACTCTAGAAATGACATTCTGTGCGTTCTGGAGCTGTCCTTAGAGAGCCCAAAGAAAACAGTTACAGCTCATGACAGATTGTTCTCTATGAAATAGTCTGTATAACCTGCTGCAAGCAGTGAATAGGGGCATCTGACATGAAGGAAGATGTAAAATCCTGTCTGTGGTGCTCTTGGTAATCTTTCCTTTATTTATAGTTTTATCCCTTTCCTGTACTGAAAACTTGGCAATGGCAATTCTAGATTTTCATGCAACCAATTCTGAAGTCTTCCTAGAAACTTGGTGGGGTTTCAAAACAAGTTCTGTGTGCTGAGATTGATGTAGCCCTTCCTGTTTGATGACGAATCCTGGGCTGAACTATTTCAGAGCTACCTTGTGAAAAGGGAAAGGTTCTCAGTCAGCATCTGTCGTGGAAGAAACCCTGTTTGTAATTACTTCATGACTGGTGTTTGAGATAGTGTGACTGTGTAGGTGTCTGATAAATGTTTTTGGTGGAATAGAGCACACATATGAAGAATGAATGGATAAAGCTACTCTCAGTTCCATTCGTTCCAGTCTAGGCTGGTGCCTTTGCCTTCATGAACAGGTTATTTTTGTGTATTTAAGGAGAAAGAAAAAAAGAGACCTTTAAGGTAAGGGAATATTGATAAATAGATGTTTTCTTTCAGGTTTTTCTTTTGCTTTTTATTGTGCTGTTTGTGTTTCTAGAAGTAGCAGGTACAAATAAAAAATGAAGTTACAAAATACAGTCAGACTGAATCAGTCTGAAATTAAATCACAACTTCTAGTCAGCAACCTGTGTCTGCTTGGATAGGATCTTCAAAAATCAGGTGCGATAGAAAGAAAACAGAAGTAGATAAAAACTGAACTGCCATCACAGTGGGAATCAAAACGTTCGTTGTTCCC